>NC_057354.1:1863947-2174605 GCF_016509475.1 Prionailurus bengalensis | reverse complement strand
AGCCTGCAGAGACCACGGGAGCCTGCCTCGCGGGAGACAGCGTGGTCCTGGGGTTACTCCGCCGGTGTAGGAGCCAGGTGCACCCGGCACTCCTGCAGACGCGCACGGAGGCAGAGAGGGAGGGAGGCAGCCCCGAGCCCAGGAGCCCCCGCAGCCACCTCCCTGGGGCCCCCCGCAGGGGTGCGGCCCTGCCCCGCCTGGATTCCGGATTCCGGTCTCCCGGAGGTCAGGAGAATGAATCTCTGTTGTGGTAAACCACAGGTTTGGGGTGATCTGTTACAGGAACCACAGGAGTGAAGTGCAGGGTGATACCTGATTTCAGATTCACTGGCATGTGGCTGAAGGCTTCCAGGTGGTTCCTGCGGCCGGGAGGGGAGGGCGCACAGTGTGATGGTGAAGAGCTCAGTTCGCCGGTTCACAGCCGGGTCAGGGCTGGGAGCCTCACCCCAGGAACGGGACGCCCAGTGGCACCAACATTGGCAGGAGCTTCCGTCGCAGCCTCCCTGTGTCCTGGAGCCCACGCAGCACCCTGCCACCCGCCGTCTGAAAACTAAGCTCCTGCGCTGTCCCCGCAGGACGTCCGAGGCTGCGTCCCTGCCCCAGGCTGGGAGGTCCTGCTGCCCACCCGCCTGGGACACGCCTCCCCGGGGCCCAGGTCGGTTTTCTCTTTCGCCGAATGAGCGCCTTCCCTGGGGAGGCAGCGATGGGCAGCTGAGCCACGAGACCACGCCGGGAGACACGGGTGCTGCCCGGCCCGCCGTGGACTGGTTATGTGGCCTTGTGCAAGTCAGCCACTCTCCCGGCCTCGGTTTCCCTCCTGTGAAATGACCAGGGTTGTCTAGAGCCACACCGCCCAAGACGTGGCCTCGGCCACACATGGCAATTCAGGTGCTACACTCCACATCACAAGTGGCCCGTGGCTGCTGTGCTGGGCGGTGCGGGTCTGGACGTCCTCAGCCCCGCGCGCACTCCCCCCGTGTGTCTCGGGGGCCCTCGCTGCTGCCCTGGGAGCCGAGCACAAGGCCAGGTGAGCCCACGCTGACACCCCCGCCAGGCCAGCTTCTGCTCCCGGCTCTGGCGGGCACGACTGAAGACGGAGAGTTGAGGTTTCCAGCATTTGTTCTAGCGTGGTCCGGTTTATGTAAAATTTTTTTCTTTTGGTTTTTCTGGAGGTTTCAAGGGCCACTTCGCATTACGCACAATGGCCACCACGCCCCACCGTGGAACACGTGTTGACGTGGTCCTTACCTGGAGGAAGATGGCAGCCTGGGCCACGGGCATGACTTATTAGAGCCTCACTGTGAAACACGTGGTGACCTTCAGGTGCTCTGAACTTCTTTGCCGTTTAGTTGGCCGGTCGTGCCGTCCTCGTGTAAAGGTCATCGTGGCTGGAGATGCCTGCTGGGGATAACGTGTTTGCGCACAAGCCCCGCCACCATGGCTGAGACCGGCGTCCCCGAGCACCGCACGCCCCGCGCAGGGCAGCGCAGCCCGGCCCGGGGAGGGGTGGGGCACGGAGGCTGACGGTGCCTCACACACACAGCCTGTGTGTGGGTCACACACACCGCGGGGGGTCTGGCCGCAGCCTACCCACGAGCGACACGCGCCCCACTCAGAAGCCCCGTGCAGCCAATTAGGATAACACGGCCACCTTCCATGGCGCTTTTGTCCCCTCACGAAGGGGTTCTTTCCACAGATCCCAAGTCACCGATGCCACTTGCTTAGTGCAGGTCACCACGTCGTTGGGCGTCACAGTGAGCACAGAGCTGAAAAACTAGCGTGGAAGAGAAGGTTCCGGAAGGCAGGCCGCGTGGGAGCAGGCAGGAAGCCTGTGGAAATTCCTGCGGGGAAAGGCTGGAGTAAACAGGCAGGAGCGATGGAGGGCGGGTGGGGGGCAGAGGGAGGGAGGCTAAAGTGGACAGGGGGTCATAGTTGGCCCCCAAGTGCCGCCCCGAGGAGGAGCCCCTCAGCTGGACAGGTCGAGGATGCTCGCCCGGCCCTTCTTGTCCCACGTGATGGCGCCCAGGAGGTCCCACGGCGTCCGTCCTGGTCCTGAGGAGGCCCGAGGGCGAGGCTGCTAGCCCAGCGTCGGTCATTTAGGCCGACGTCCCCACGCCACCAGCCCACTGGCTGGACTTCTCTGCAGCCAGTGTTTGCTCTGAGAGCAGAACCACGTGGACGTGGGGGTGCTGAAGAACCACGCCCGACACGTGGGCACGGCGTCCTAGGCCACAAGGCCACGTGGATGCTGGGGGCCGTGTGTGCTCGCCTGGCAGCTCTCACTGACTACAGTGCTTAGGGGGAGAAAGAAACATCCGTCCGCGCATCGCCCATCGGTTCCCTCCTGCAGCCACCAGGCCATCGAGGGGGCGGAGCCGGGGACCCAGAGATGCTGCTGCACCAAGTCCACGGGAAGCCGTCCCATCACCCAGTGCTCCTGCTGAGCTCCGCCCTGAGAATTACTTTCTGGGCTTCTACTTCTCTTCCTCTTGCAGAGAGGTTCCCTGCTGGGTCTCTCGTGAAGTCACAAGATCCTCGCATCCAGAGGGCGAGCACCGTTGCCAAACGCGCCCGGAAGGGCCGGCTCGCACCTTCTCCCTGCAGAAGGAGCCAGCACAGGTTGGCAGCACGAGGGAGGCCTTGGGATAAAGCCCCTGCCGCGGGACAAGTGTTCTGAGCCCGACGCTCATCCCCCTCCTTCCTGGGGAGAAGGATGTGTCCTTTCGGCAAGAGGTCACAGTGGCTTTTCTTCTTCTGGCCGCACCAAGGGCCGTGTTAAACCTGAGCTCCCCCCCAAGACCTGAGCACCAGGCTCCGCCTGGCCAGGTGTCCGAGTCGCAGGGCTGCGTGCCCCCGTTTCCGCCCACAGACGGGAGGGGCCCCACTCTGCCCCCGGCCAGACCACCCAGCACCTGCAGGGAAGCAGTTTTTTCGCAAGGATTCTAATTCCCCGCAGGACGTGCGCTCTCCGAGCTCTTCCTGAAGCTGGAATACACTCCCAGTCCGGCCCCAGGGCTTCTCCTCGGCTCTTGGGGTCAGCTGTTGCTGGAACGTGAGCTCCCGAGGGCTCAGTGCTGTCAGCCGGCACAGGACCTGCCCCGCAGACAGTCCCGCCACGCAACGTGTTGAATGAGAGCGTCACAGCCCGGGCGAGCTCCGCTTGCTGGGGTCACAGGCATCACGTCCGTGGATGTAGTGCCTGGACCCAGCGCAGCACATGTGTCCGCGCCACGGGCGCTCACTGAATGTGTGCCACACGCTCCTTGTCTTGCTGTGGCCGGAGGGAGATCCAGCGTCTTGGGCAGAGGAAGCATCTGCTCTAACAAAGAACCCCGAGTGGCTTAAACGGAACTGCGCCGTCTGGGTTCTGGAGGCTGCAGGTCCAAGGTCCCGCCGTGGCCCGGAGTCGGTTCCCTCTGAGGGCATGAGGGGCACGTGCTCCGGCCCGTCCTCCACCTGCAGACAGTGCTCTCCCCGAGGCTCCCTCTGGGCACGTCCACCCCTGTGTTCACGAAGGACCCCAGTGGCCACCCTCCTCCAACTCAGCCCATGACAAAGGGGTCCGTGGAGCTGATGCGTGTCGTCGCTGTGGCTGTCCCAGAGGGAGTGGTTTCAGGCCTGAGTGCGGATAAACCAGTAAGCTCCGGCCCACCGGCAGGTTGGTCTAGAATCCGACGTGGGGCCCTCTCCGGCGGTCCCACGTGGCGGCTGCGTTCCGGCCGTGCTCAGCTGGACAAACAGAACGGAAGCAGAATGTGCGAACAGACAAGCCAGGCCTCCTGCACACGGACCCCAGGTCCTGCACGACCCAAGGATCGCCCTGCTCAGAGCTGGCCTTGTCCTGGCAGATGCAGACAGGCCACCCCTGCCTGGCGAGGCTTTTCCAGATGCGGAATATGTCGGTGAACCTGGAAGGAACCTGCTTTCCTGGGCTGCAAGCTTGACTCTATCCCAAGGGAATGAGTGTTGCTCAGGCGAAACAGAAACTCCTCCAGCCCAGGTTGGCCGGTCAGTGGACGGCCAGAAGGTGGCACCGGGCCACGGCGAGGCCTGGAGAAATCCCGTCTTCACCGAGCGAGGCAAATTCTGCCAGACACAAGTCGGACAGCGGGAAGAAAGGGCCCTTGTTATTGTCATCTCCCGTCCCTTCAGCTCTGTCCGGACGTCACTGATCTGAGAGTTTGCCACGGAGCACGTAATCGTCTGCCGCTTCCCGCAAAATCCCCGTGGCCTTCTTGTGGGCACCGATCCTGGAAACGTAGGTTTTACTGAGAACCACGCAAAGACGGCACATCGGAGTGGCTTGTAATTCCCTTCCTGTGACCCTTGCGGGATCACAGCCCAGGGCGGGGGCTCTGCATTTAGCAGGGCAGGAAGGGGGCACATGGACGGCTCTGTCCTCCAGGAAGGTTCCAGACAGGGAGTGGCCAACGCGGGTGAGAGTGTTTCTGCATTTTGTGTTTTGCTGCGAGTCCTTGCGGGCATCTCACTGATGCGGCGCACGGCTCTCGTGTCCGCGGAATTGATCGCGACCTTGATTCAGGGCCGTCAGAGTTAAAGCAGGTCCGAATGGCTGCTAATAATATATGCTTTTTATTTCTCTGAGTGTGCATCTTAAAATCACAACGACCTCGTACGTGAGCTGCGGGTTCCCAAGTGCTCTGTAAACCCAGTCCCAGGCAGCACAGGGTGTAGAAAAGGGACAGGGTGTATGGGCCTGGTTTAGCGGATTGGTTTTTGCAAAGCGATTCAAAGGACTTTGCAACTCATGTGCTGTTCCGTTCGATAGAAACTTAGATCTCTTCATCTACACCTGTCACTTTCCTACAAAGCCAGCAGGGCCTGGTGTGCCCGACCACCTGCTTGCGCCGTGGTGAGGGAGGGGGGTCCCACAGATGTGTGCTAGACGGGAAGGCGTGTGCGTGTTCCGTGAGGACGGTGTTCAGTGTCCTCCCTCGGCAGACCTGTGTTTGTCACGTTCCTCGTCCCGTGGCGGTGCCGTGTTTGGGGGTAGAGCACGAACACGGTAGAGGTCACCCCTTCTGCCGAATTCACGGTCACGTGGCGCAGAGGGCTCACAGAACTGCCGGGGCCCTCGGGCGCCATAAACGCTGCAGAGGCCGAGCTGATGATCAGAAGCAGGGCCCCCTGAGCAAGCTGAGCGCGTCAGCCTTCGGTCCCCTGTCTCCTTCCTGTGCACGAGCCCCCTCCTTCATGCAGACGTGGGGACCCCAACACCAGAGCGTCCTTCCTGGTTGGAGGAGACCCTACGCCCAAGCACGTAGGCCAAATGCAAGGTGGCAGCGGTGTTGACGGAGAAGATGAACGTGGCACGCATGGGCGTGGTTGCCGTCTGAGCGCGACTGGGGGCGTCCGTGGCCTGGAATCCCATAAAGGAGGGGCTGCGGCGGGCGGTGGCAGTGCGCTATGACGCGGCTGTGCGGAGTGCTAACTAACCTAATCCTCAAAAGGTGTCATCTGTCCGCACCCACGAATTGGTGGGGAAGGAGCGAGGTTGGGGCGTGGGAATCAAAGCCCCTACGTCCTCTCCGTCCATGCCGCCTCTTCCCGGGGTCCCCATGAACCTGCAGAGAGCACGGCAGGCACGTCCATCCGGTCCACCTCGAGAGAGCATCCCCTCTGGACCCCAGACGGGGCTCCGCTAGGCCCCCTGGGGGGGTGTCTTTCTTCCCTCCCGCAGGTGGGGTCCTCGATGGCCTCCCTTCCCCTTCGTCTCATCCTCTTTGTTTTGATTCTAAGCACACTGATTGGCTGTGGGTTTAAACAGTATTTACTCAGAGCTCTTTACCTTGTATTTTTCATTTGGAAATATTAATTGTGACCTTTCAGAACTCCCAAGTAAACTTTGCCAATAAAATGAAAAGGTTGAAGATCTGGGCGGAGCCGTGGCATGTCTGGGGACAGAAGCAGGGGGCCGCTGCCTCTGGGAGCGGCCAGGCAGGCGGCCACGCTCTGAGCTCGGGGAAGCCCAGCCTCCACCATGAGTGGGGAGAAAAGACGGCCCTTGGGTGGCAAGGCTGGAGTCCGGGGCCCTTCCCCCCAGCCTCCTGCAAAGCCGAGCTGTGAGCCCTCCCAGCTCAGCCCACTGGAAGCAAGAGGATTAACCAGCTGGGAACAGGAGTCGGTGGCTGAAAGTAATTTTCACGGGGTCAGAAGCGTTTGAACTGTGTCCCGGGGCCTCGGCTTCTCCCTGTGGCCACCTTCGCGCCTGGACAGGTGCCAGGAGGGATATTAAGTCTACAAGATCCGATCTCCTCTCCAACAGGAGTCTCGGTGGGGGCTTCCTCACTCCTGGGGGGGGTTGCAATGAAGGGTCCCTGTGTCCACCATGCCCACCAGCCATATGGGATGCCACTGTTAAAGCTGGGATGCCCGTCCATCCCAGAGCCGGGCCAACCTTCCTGGATGCCTGGCTGACGCGTCTCACGAGAGGGTAGCAGCTCGCCCTCAGACACAGCCAACCTGAACACAAGGCGAGGGCACGTGGGGTCAGCAGCCTCGGGTTCGGGGCTCGTGAGGTCAAACGGGGAGGCAGGCAGCAGGCAGCAATGGGCATGGCCGTGAGCGCACGGCCGTCCGGGTGGATGCGACCTCCCGCCGACGGCTGCCATAAAGAGGGCTGTATGTGGTCAGATCTCCTGAATCTTCCTGACAAGCTAAAAATCTGGATTTTTTTTTTAAGGTGAAACTGGCCAATATGTAGTATCTACAGCCTAGACAGGGGGTTCCGAGTCTCCACACTGCTGGCATGTGGCCCAGTCAATGGATCGTGGCGAGGGCCTGTCCTGGGTGTCGAAGGATGTTGAGCAACCTCCTGGCCTCCACCCACGAGATGCCAGTCAGTAGCTCTTCTCCCATGGCGTGACAACTGAAGGTGTCTCCAGAGAGTGCCAGGCACCCCTGGGGGGTCTCACTGACCCCTGGGTGAGAATTCGGATCTGGACCGTGAGCCTCCGTTTGGGGAGTTCTGCAATAGGTCCAGAAGACCCGCGATGAGTTAGTAGCTAAGCCCAGAAGTGCGTGCGGGGCTCCCAGGCTCCCTTAAGCACCTAGGGTTTCTGTCCCCTTTGCCTGGGTCACATCTCAGCCACCTGAAGTCTCGTCCCCTCCTCAGTGCCACATGGGTCCCTGCCAGCTCCCTGTGAACCACACGGGCCGGCAAGCTTTGGGAAGTGGCTTCATTTGGAAATGTTTGCTCTCATCCTTGTGACGGCCTCCGGCCTGAGCTCACTGCAGACGGTCGTGGGGGGAGGAGGGTTAACCAATTACCTGAAAGGCACAGAATGTCATCCGGCCCCCAGGGAGTCCAGCAGGGGACATGGTGGGTACCGGCCATCTGCAGGACCAGGCTCACCCCACCCCGCGGGGAGAACGTTCAGCCCTGAAGCTCCGGCCTCAGATTTGGGTTAAGGTGTGCAAAAGCATCCTACCCCGGGGCTGACCCTGTGGCGAGGCCAGGACTGTGGCCCTCAGAAGATGTCCCCTGGCACCACCTCTACCAATCTCGGTGCCTGTGGCCAGTGGCCGTTCATAGAAGCAACGGCGTGTCCTTTTCCTGCCACTTCAAAGGGACCCTCCGTCGGGAGACAGCATCGTGGGGCTTGCTCCGACCCCCGCGGGTCAGGACGGGGAGAGCAGGAGTAATGGTGTCGCCCGGCTGTCCACCCCGACCAGGCTCAGAGGCCGGCATCTGGTCCCCTCTGACCGCAGAGGCTTCAGTGAAGCTGTAAATTAGGCAGAAGCCTGCAGAACGGCCCGGAGGCTCTATTTGCAAGGGGTTTGCTGGGTTCTTCTGCACACACGTGTCAACAGTGAAAAATCGCATCACTAACGGCCAAATCAAATACCCTCATTGTGTGAGGTTTCCCAGACGTGATGTGCAGAGCTCAGAGCTCCTCGTAAACCCGTAGTGTCACCTCCTCCCCTTAAAGGCGCTGGATGGCCCCCACCCCCACCCCCAGCTGAGGTCTGAGAGTCCCCTCCCCCTCGGGCAGTGCCCAAGTGCCCCACCCCCGCTCACAGCTGGGGGTGATGGGGAGGGAGGGAGGGATAGAGGCCCAGTGTCCAGGGAGCCAGGCAGACCCCTTTTTTTTTTAATTTACGTCCAAGTTAGCATCTAGTGCTAGAATGATTTCGGGAGTAGATTCCAGCGATTCAGCCCCTGCGCATAACACCCAGCGCTCATCCCATCAAGCGTCTTCCTCAGGGCCCCTTGCCCATTTAGCCACCGCCATTCTCCACAGAGCAGAACGAGCAATCCTAAAATTTGTACGGAACCAGAAAAGACCCCCGAACAGCCAAAGCAATCCTGAAAAGAAAACCAGAGCTGGAGGCATCACAGTCCCGGACTTGAAGCTGTATCACAAAGCTGTAGCCATCAGGACGGTATGGTACCAGCACAGAAACGGATACGTCAATGGCGCCGGCGGCTCCGGAAGGAGGCAGGCAGGTGGGCCGCTGGCCGAGGAGGCTCCGCACATTCCAGGGGCATCACGAGGGACCCAAAGACCCTGCCCGCCGCCGGGGCGCCACACCGGAGGCTCCGACAGGTGGCCTCGCCTGTGGGAGAGCCACACATGTGGACTCAGGTTTTATGAATGTGACGAGGGGGAAGGTGTCTCAGGAGCAGAGAAAGTTGGGCCACAGGCAGACCCTGAGGGAGGAAGGACGAACAGAAAGACAGGCCCAGCCGGAAGCTGGGTTTCCACAGTCAAATCGGCTGGGGGACACATTCTCCCTCCGATCCCACATAAACCGCACACTTCCTGACGTCTGGAAAGCGCAAGGCTGACTTCTCTGTGCACCACGCTTGTGGTTTGGCCTGAGCAGTGAGCTTCAGCGAACGGGCTTCCGGAAGGATGTTAATGGCGAGACTCAGCCTCGGAGAGAAATCTCGGCCCTCGGCCTCAGACAGTCCCTGGAGCCACGTGCTCAATGGTGGTAAAGGGAGCCCGGCCTGGCCTTTTACAAAGAGAGAGGCCATCGGAACCCAGACGGCGGGCCGCGTGCAGCTCTCACGGCCCTGTGCCGCAGCGCGCTCCTGCCGTGCTGGAATGTGCCTGGCACCCCATAGGACAGTATTAAACCGGGAAGGGACAAACCATGAGATCGTGACCTGAATCGAAATCAAGAGTCGGACGCTTAACTGACCGAGCCACCCAGGCGCCCCTGGGCCTGTCACTCACAGCATCCTGGTCTGATGGGTCGTGAGAAGGTGGCCTCATAAAAGGGGGACCCGGAGGCAGGGGTCGGTAACATCCTGATCAGTGCTGGGAGGGGTTAGGACCCACCGAGCAGACAGAGCCGGGATGGAGTCCGGCCGCACGGGGTGCCGGGCTGGGGGCTTTGCGGAAAGCAGCCCCCTCTCTGGGCATCCATCTGGCAGGGCTGCGGGGAGCCTTCCTGGCGCACATCCGCGCTGCGGCTCCAAGAGCCCGGCGGCGAGTCCGGCAGCGCCGGCCCGTGGAGAGGAGGCCAGGCTGTGCGCGCTTCCTCCCGAGGAGACAGACGCAGAATCCAGAAATAGCGGCCCACGTTCCTCGTCAGCGTCTGTGGAGCCTTCTTCACGCCCACGCCCGCCCGAAGCCTAGCCTCGCTCCGACAGCGATGTCAGCTCGGGCGGCTCCCCTGGGGGGCCAGGGGGGCCCCCGCAGGCGGCAGAACCCAGGCCCGGCCCAAGCCCGTGGTGCCCAGCTCTGCGGCCGCATTCGGGACATGGCAGTGTTTCCTGCGCACCTGTTCTGCTCTCCTGTGTTTCTGCTGCCCTTGGGGTGCTCCTTCAGGCACATAGGGGGTATCGGCCCTGGGAAAGGACCCCAAGAGATCACCTGCCTCTGCTTTGAAACCCTAGAACTCGGATTGCAGAAAAGGCTGGGGAGAAGGCAGCCTGACCTGGTCAGCTCCCCGGGCTCCCAGAGACCCCCAGGACGGGTTCAGGGACCGTTGTGGCCTTCCTGCTCCTAGACCACCGTGGCCCCCAGCCAGCCCTCCAGGAGTGGGAAGGCCCTCTCCCTCTCTGGCAGCTCCCTTGGAAAAGCCGAGGCCTTCCCTCACAACACCTGCTCCTGCCACTCTGTCTGCGGGCACACTGCCCGGGGCCCCCCAGTTCCTGAGAGCTGGGGGCATCCCGGGGCATGGGGCAGGGCGTGGGGCAGGGACCGGGCTCCTCTCAGGTGAAGCACCTGCAGCTGTCTGTAGTTCGTGGGGTCAGGCCCCACCAGGCTCCCGGGACACGGGTCTGGGCCTGTCTTCAGCAGCACCCACCCCCAGACCCGAGCCCCGACGGTCCCCACCCTCCACCCGTGCACACAGCTCCCCCCCTGCGCTGAGCCCCCTGCGCCGTGTTCTCCTCCCCCACCTTCTCTTGTCTTTTCCAAGACTTCCTCGAGCGCTGTCTTCATTTCAGCCAGCCGCCCTGAGGAAGTCACAGTGATGAATTAGCAGAGCCCGGAACACTCCTCCTGCCCGCTCCTCCAGCCCACGTCTGCAGAGGTTCTCCTGACGGCTGCATACTGGCTGCAGCCGCAGATGAACAGGCATGGTCCCTGCCCTGGTTCTTTCCTACGGGAGAGTCAGAAGTTAAACATGTAATTCTTACGTACACAGAAGCTGGGAAAAGGTAAACCCAGTGAAAACGGCATGTGTATAATAGAAGGTTCTAACCTTTCTGGAATGCCACGCTTGTGCATAGTAGGAAGGCATAACGATGATGATTTCATTCAACAGGCAAACTAATTCTCACTAAGATGTTAATGGTTGATAGAACAGATGGATTATTCCCCCAGGAGTAGTTGTTTTTGATGGATAACACCTGAAATGGTATCCCCTCAAGTCAGAGGGTCTGCTCACCACTGTAAGATTCCAGATAGTTCCGTTCAGCAGTGGCTACACTTGTGTTCAAATGCTGGCAATGTGGAGATGTGGGTGAGACAGGTCCCAGTGGAAGGTGGTCTGTGAAGGGGCGCATTGGGAGTCCAGAACGGGGTCAGGCTGCAGGAGACCCTAACGTCAGGCCTGGGGTTGGCCTCGGTTGTGGGGGTGCAGGGAGGATGAGCCTTCTGGGGTGGTCGCACTTCTCTGCCTGGCTTGTCCCTGGGGACACTCCCCTTCTTCCTCTGAGGGTCACAGTGGCCAGATCTGTCCCCAGGGCCCCCACCACGTCTTCGATGGTGCCCACAGCACCCCCACACCCAGCTCCGGCAACTTTCTCCAAAACACAGACGGAAATGACTTAAACAGAGGTGATTTCCAGGGAGAAGTTGAGAAGAGGATGTGCTTCAGTGGGACTGTGGCTCTGGGGCTGTCGCGGGTGATGTCGGGGGGCTGACTGCTCCCCCAGACTCTACTGGCGGGTGCTTCCTGTCTTGGATAAGGCCCGGGCTTGTCAAGCCATCTCATCACGCTGCTCTGTGGATGCTCCCTTGCTGCCTGCCGCATGCCAGGCCCACAGCACAGTCCTCAGGGATGCCAAGACCCATTCCACCTGCCCCAGAGGCCCAGGTCAGAGGCAGGTGGCGTGCTGTCTGGGTGGAGGAGGGGTCCTGGCCCCAGATGCCCAGGTCAGAGGCAGGCGGTGTGCTGTCTGGGTGGAGAAAGGGTCCCAGAATGGAGTATTTCAAGCACCTTAGCAGAGAATTAAAGCTCCTTCCCTAGTAGGTAGAGGGGCTGCTTCCTACTCTCTCTTACTCAGACCCAACAAGGCCCCTTCTCAGCCATCGTTCCTCCTTTCCATGGGAAGTGACCGTGGGGTAGTGCTGTGGTGTCGTAACAAAAGTAACCAATCACCTCCAAACTTAGTGGCTTCCAAAAGAGTGAATGAACGCTGATCACCGTGTGGTTCGTCGGCTCATGAACTTGCGAGCAGCTTAGTTGGGTGGTTCCGGCTCAAGATGCCTCGTGTGGTTGTAGCCAAGCTGGTCTCCAGGGGCTTGGTGGGGTTCTGGGACCCACTTGCAGTGGGGCTGGCTGGTGCTCCGTTCCCTGCCAGGCGGACTCCCTCCAGGACTCCAGGCAGATGCTTGGGCATCCCCACAACATGGCTGCTGTTCCCCAGACGTAGCCTCCAGAGAGAGAGCGGAAGGAAAGCCCCAGCCTGCTTATGGCCCAGCCTCAGAAGTCCCACGTGTTCATTTCTGCCACATCCCTGGTGGCTACACAGGTCAGCCCTACTCAGTGTGGGAGAAGTGGCCGCCATTGCAGGATTGACTGCTACAGTGGGGCAGGAGAATCAGGAGAAGGCAACCAAGGATGTGTCTGCCAGCAGTCCTGGGGACAGGTGAGGTAGGAGGTTCCCTTTTGCCTCCACGCCTCCTCTGGGGGTCCCATCCACGCTCCTCAGTCCCCCTGCCCCATCACCTCGTACGCCCTGATCTCAGTTCAAGGACATGTTGGCCCTGTTGACTCCCACTACGGTGACCCCTGACATCATGCAAAAGGACGCCTGGACGAGGGCCTCAGCACTGAAGCTGGCTGTGTAATGGACCCAGGCCCTGGCCTGGGGAGTGGGCAGTGGGGTTTGCACTGGCTGCTGCCCAGGGGAGCCCGTCCACTCCGTCTGGATTACTGCAGCTTTCTAGCAAGTCTGTAGTCAGGTAGCATCAGCTCTCCGACTTTGTCCTTCTTTAATACTGTGGTGGTTATGCTGGCTCCTTTGCCTCCTTTCCATATACACTTTTTAGAATCAGTTTGGGCAAATCCCCAGAGGAGCTTCCTGGGATTTTGAGTGGGGCTGCAGTGGATCTATAGATCAAGCTGCAAAGAACCGACATCCTGACAATATTGAGCCTCCCTATCCATGAACATGGACTATCTCCACCTTATGTAGTTCTTCTGTGATTTCATTCATCAGAGTTTGGGAGTTCTCCTCGTACAGATCTGAAATGTATTGTGTTAGATTTGTACTTAAGTATTTCACTTCGGGAGGTGCTAATGCCAATGGTACTGTTTTTAATTTCAAATTCCACTTGTTCCTTGTGTATAGGAAAGCAATAAGCTTTTGTGTATTAACTTTGTAACCTGTAACTTTGCCATAATCACTTCTTCTACTTTGCGAAGACAGTCTTCTTTCTTCCTTCCCAATCAGTGTATCTTTCGCTTCATTTTCTTGCCTTATTGCATTAGCAAGGACCTCACGTGTATTGTTGAAAAGCAGTGGCAAGAAGAGACATCCCTGCCTTGGTCCTGGTCTGAGGAGGAAAGTTCTGAGTTTCTTACCATTAAGTGTGATGTTAGCTTTACGGCTTCTGTGGATAGTCTTTATCAAGTTGAGAATATAATCTCCACTCCTAGTTTCCTGAGACTTGTTATCATGAATGGGTGTTGGATTTTGCTAAATGCTTTTTCTGCACCTGTTGATGTCATCCTGTCATTTTCCTTTGTTAGTCTGTTGAGGTGATGGGTTACATTCATTGATTTTCAAATGTTGAGCCAGCCACGCATACGCGGGATAAACCCACTTAGTCATGGTATATGTTTTTAAGTACATTATTGGATTTGGGGCGCCTGGTTGGCTCAGTCGGTTAAGCGTCGCACTTCGACTCAGGTCATGATCTCACGGTTCGCGAGTTCAAGCCCCGCGTCGGGCTCTGTGCTGACAGCTCGGAGCCTGGAGCCTGCTTCGGATTCTGTGCCTCCCTCTCTCTCTGCCCCTCCCCTGCATGCTCTCTCTCTCTTTCTCTTTTTCCCTCTCTCTCTCAAAAATAAACAAATATTAAAAAGAAAAAAATTTTTTAAAAGTATCCGTGCATGATGGAGATTTGGTTAAAAAGTAAAATGCTGGTCTTTCAGCGGATGGACTGGACGGCTCAGGGCCTGCCCCCTCCACGAACGCAGGCTCCACGGGACAGACGGGCCTGGGCTGGCACCCCTCCCAGGACCGCACCTGCCTGGTGGTCGGTGCCCAGCAAGTGCGTAGACGTGGGAGTGAGTTCACAGAGAAGCCCCAGGCCCCCGATCCCCGCCTCCCCGCCTCCCGCCACCCCTGCACCAGACCACGTGGCCGGTTGCCCAGATAGTGAGCCCAGAGACCACCTGCTCCTCCCGCCCGGAGCGTGTGAGCAAACGTGTGGACCTGGGCCCAGGCCAGCAGGGCCTCCGGGAGGTGGCGGGCTACCGTGCGCTTCCCGGGGAAGCGAGAGCACGAGAACGCCGTGGACAGAGCCGTCGTTGCCCCTGGACCCCCGAGGCGGCTCTCCGTGCCCACAAAGCCAGAAATCGGGGCTGCAGCAGGCAGGGACGGCTTCTCCTTTCCTCTTTTCACAGATGGCACAAGCTAATTATTCTCATTTGTGTAGCACCTTACACCTCTGTAGATTCTTTTCAAAATGTTGGAAAACAGATGATCACGTCTGTTTTTGTAGCCATGTGAGAGATTTTCATTAACAGGATCGGGCAGGACCATCTGTGTATTTAGTGAAAAGTTTGCCACCAGCCGCGAGTTTCGAACTTTGAGACAATAGCTGAGGGGGCGGGTTTCACCTGTCTGCTGGCTGCCTGTTGGTGGGGGAGGGGCTGGGGGATGCAGAAGGCGTTGCTGGCTGGGCCTCAGAGCTTCTCGGCTGGCTCCCCTCCACTCAGCGGGTTCCCCCAGCCCAGACTGGTGATAACCAAGCCAGAGAACTTTCCAGAAAAATTGGTAGCCAGAAACCGCTCTGCTGCCAGCTGGCTGTGCGGCCTCAGGCAAGTGAGCTCGCCTCTCTGAGCCCCAGCATCCTGGAGAAGTTGCGGCTCGTGGGCTCTCAGGGCGCCCTGTCCTAGGGAGTGATGATGAGGGCATTTAGCTTTGATGGAAGGTTCTGGAGGATGAACCACACAGCACAGTGAGTCTGCAGCCACAACAGGCCCTCTGTCTTCATGCTGCTTCTGAGTCATCTCTCCGTGGCAGAACACCCCTCGTGGCAAGCTTCAAAGTATGTATTTATGCAATCCGTAATTAAAGCGATGCAGATCGATGAGCAGGGACCTTGCTCCGTGAACCGAACAGCCCCCCACTCTGGGGCCGGCAGGCTGCTGAGGTGGCAGCCTGAGTAGGGGGGTGGTGGGCCCTGTGCGGAACCAGCGCGGGCCGCCTTCTCGCAACGCTGCAGGCGAGGTGACCCGCTGTGGCTCACACCCATTCGTTCGCTCAGCACGTGCTGGGCCCCGTCCTAGGAGAGCCGGAGGGCAGGCCCACCCTCAGGGAGGGGGTGTCCTGGGCTGCTGGAGCAAAGAGCCACGATTTTAGTGGCTTCAAAGAATAGAAACCTATTGCCTTACAGTTCTGAGGGCAGAAGTCCACAGTGAGGCCACAGCCAAGGTGTGGGCGGAGCTGGCTCCCAAGGGAGGCTCTGGGGAAGAGTCCTCGCCCGGCCTCGTCCAGCTCCTGGAGGCCCCTGCACAGCTCGGCCCCTGCCCGCCTCTCTCTGACCTGCTCCCCTCGCCGAGCCTCCAGCTCTGACCGCCTGCCTCCCCCTTGTAGGACCCTTGTGACTACCGCGAGGGCCCCATCTCAGGACATGTCATGGAGTCACATCTGCCACGTCCCCGTGGACCACTTTGAGGGGTTCTGCCCCCCCGTGGAGGGAGACAAGCTACCGTCCCTCAGGTTTGTGGAGCCCTGGGTAAAGCCCGTGTGTGCTGGGCCAGAAAGCGCAGCGAGGTATGGCAGGGAGGATGAGGAGAGGCGTCTCTGCAGAAGCGACATCCCACCTTCGGGGAAAGAGACGGCCAGCCTTGGACACGTGGGGACCAGCCAGTGCCAACGTCCTGGATGCTCAAGGTGGATACTTACACACCGAGATGAGCGACAGAGACACCTGCCCCACAGTGAGGGGTGTGCACAGGAGGGCGGGCGGGTGGGCGAAGCCCAGACAGGGCTGACACTGCAGGCCGAAAGGAGGTGGAGGGGGCTTTGGTACACAGCAGGCTGGGAGGCTGGGCGAGGCCGATGATGAGACCCAGTGGCCTGTACGACCTTGGTCCCAGGGTGAGGGACCTACAGGGAAGGGGCAGGAGAGGGAGCCTTGAGGTTTGAGAAGGACCCTGGACCTTGGGGAGTGAGGATCAGCCTGGAGCCCGGGGGGCAGGGGACGGTGGGGGTCTGCCCGGCCTTGGTGGGAGGGCAGCGAGTAGGTGAGAGGTGCGGTGGGTGCCGGGAGAGGGTGCTTGGGAGCACACACGGACCCGGGCTAGGGCAGCAGTGATCCAGAGCAGCCCGGACAGGGCGGGATGGCAGCCGGGGTCATGTGCAGGGTGTCCGGCCTCGTTGTGCAGTACAAGCTCCCCAGCCCCTACTCCTCACGCCCTTCTCCCCACCCGCGCTCCTCACCAGCCTAAAGCCTGTGTCACACATCCGTGTATGGGGAAAACAATCCTGCCGGCATATCCCTGGCTCTGCAGGAGCGTCCACTCCCAGGGACGACCCATCACCAGCTGCCCGGGGCATCCGTCCCCAGGCCGCCAACAGAGTGAGCCCCGTGGCTGTGGCCAGAGTTCCTTCTTGAATGGGTAGGAAGTCATGGTTTTTATAATGTCATTTATTTTGAGAGAGACAACAAGCATGGGAGGGACAGAGAGAGAGGGAGAGAGAGAGAATTCCAAGCTGGCTCCACACTGTCAGCACAGAACCTGACGTGAGGCTCGATCTCGTGAAAGGTGAGATCATGACCTGAGCCGATATCAAGAGTCAGATGCTCAACCGCCTGAGCCACCCGGGCGCCCCAGAAATTGTATGTATTCATGTTAGCGAGCCACTGGGAACAAATAGCAGAACTGTCCCTGACTCACCAGGGACGGCCCTGGGACTTGCGACTGGGCAGTGAAGGCTGAGAGAAGGCTCTAGAAGCTTCCATGCAGCCAGGGTCGGTTGAACAGAGTTGTTTTCTCGGAGCCAGCCTTTCTCACCCCGACATTTCAGAAGCGCCCGATCTTTATGCTATCTGGGCAAATAAACAAAATATGCACACGCAAAAATGATGCTTTCCGTGTGCTCAACCTGACAGAACGGCCCATGTCCCTGCCCCTGGACGTTCGCGGGGTTCTCAGAGCTGGGGCCACTGACCTGTCACAGAGAAGAAGGTGCTGCCTGAGCAGAATCACTAGGTCCTGCTGCCCTGTCTGGGGCGCAGGGGGAAGGGGCACCTTCCCCAGATCCCTCGTGTGTCCCCTTCCCTAAGACCAAGCCACAGTCTTGTCCTTGTTCTTTCCTACAAGGCAGGGCCGGTGAAACGGGGCCCCTCTGGGTGTTGGAGGGCAGGACTCGGGTCACACCAAGTGTCGCCAGCGGCACATCTCCGCCACACCCAGACCCCCTGTTGGGGGCGGCGCCCCGGCTGCCTCACCACCCCCGCATCCTGCTCTGCCGTGTGGGACGCCCCACCCCCAGCCGCTCACGGCAGCCTGCCCTGGGCACAGCCAGATGCGAGGACCCCAGCAGAGCGTTCACATTCGTGCAAAGGGTGGCAATGCCAAGCAGCGTGCCCTCCGCTGCCGGGGTCAGCGGACAGTCCTGGTGAAGCCCGTCAGTCCACACGGCCTGCTGCCCCCACACTCGGACCCGCACTCTGGCCTTGGAGGCCGTTGTCCCCTGAATGCTAACTCTCAGACTAACAGTTAACTCTCAGTTAACAGCGGCTAACTCTCAGACTTTGTGATTTGCCATGACGGACGCCGTCTTCTGCTCGTTCACACACCTCCATGCCCAGGGCGCTGGCCAGCAGGTGAAGTGACAGCCACCCTGAGGACTTGGCTGCCCTGAGCCACGGAAACACTGCACTCGGCAGTCACGAGTGGTTCTAAGTCCTCGGAACCTGGTGCGGAGAGGACCCTCCCCGCCGCGTCGGTGCTCACGGGGGGCACTGGCAGGAGCGAGTGACCAAAACCGTATCCAACCCCCTGACGTTACCTGCAGCCAACGGCTTTGCATTTGAGAGCAGCGCGTAATTGTGAGCTTCGGTGGGCTCTAATCAGAGATTTTTTTTTCAAGCTTTGGCAGTTTTTGTTCGTTACCAACACAGAGAAAGACTCAGCCCCACTGTTTGGTGGCTGGATGTACAAGTGCATCTCCAAGGTGGGCAGTCTGGCTGCAGAATCTTCCGGGGTCCGACTCAGCCACGGACGCCTGTGAGGTGTTTATTCCCTGCTTTCAAAAACACAAGCTGTTATTCCCCCGGAAGAGCATGTAATGTGCGAAAACATTAGGGATATTGCAAAATGGTTGCGTGAACAAACTGGAAATATTTCAGCAAAGAATTAACCTTCCTTCGCTTCCTTCCCTCCCAACCTTGCAGAGAGATAATTTCTCCCAGTCTTTATCTTCTTTCCCTATGTAATTGCTGCTTTAAATCACAAAGCCTTGAGCGTTGTGAATGCAAACCGCACAGAGCTGTATTTAGACCATGCACACCTACGAAGCCGCCCTCTCCGGTCCCCCAGAAGAGAAACCACGGGAAGGTGCAGGGAGTCGGGGTTCTCTCGTCCCCGAAGTGCGTGTGAACATCCGCGCTAATGTTGTAAGACAAGAGGGGCTCGTGGCTTTCTGTGGACGCCTTTGTTCTTTCCTTCTGAAGAATGGATAATTCCTGGGAGCTTGTGTTCCGCTCATAATTGTTTTTTAAATTAAGTTACACTTTGCAGCCCTGACTCTTGAGATAAAGACACGTCTGGTGGGGGAGCACCTTGCCTTTGTTAAAAGGAAGGAAGGTGATAAGACGTTGCTTACTTGCAGTTTAAACATCCACGTTGCCACTTTGCGTCTTGTTATCGTGAAAGTCAGCGTCTTCTTTTCACTTCCCTGTGTCGCCGAGGAGGAGGAGGAGGCCGGGAGCCAGGGCGGTCCCTGGGGGCTGGAAGGTGCTCCCACATCCCACCCCCCAGTGAGTCCCCACATCCCCGCCCCCCACTTGCTTCCGCTGCCTCCAGGCCAGGCAGCCGGCTGCCTGCCGGGCTTTGTGCTGGGCTTGTTCTCCCGATTTATCTCATTTAATCATGGCAAACGTCCTGCCGGGCAGGGCTGGCTCCGAGAGAGTAACCATTAGCTTGGCAACCTCTTCGTGGCAGAGGGTCCAGAAATCTGACCGTGGGCCCCGGGCTCAAGCCACGTGGTTTTGGGGTGCCGGTGCTGGGTCAGGCACGATGCTCAGAGACGTTTGCAGGCTCTCCAAGGCCACACAGTTCGCCCTGCTGGCTCCCGGGCCTCAGCTCTTGGCAAGGCGGCATGCTGCATGCTCTTGCACTGTGATGCACGTAGTAGGTGCTGATCACATAGTAGGGACTCAGCGAGGCAGACTGCACAAATCTCTCTTCTCTCAGCAGCCAGAAGAGTCTGGTCCAAAGGCTGTCGTTTCTTTCCAGGGAAAGTCCGGGAACCCTCTTTGGCCATCTTGGAGCGTGCGCCCAGAGGGAGCGAGGCCCGCTGGGCGCAGACTGAGTTTGGGCCGGGTCGGCTTGGCCAGGTGGGTGGGGTTCCCCTCCGCCTCCAGCCTCCTCCGTTCTTGTTGCCTAAATCATCTGAAAAATATCACTCCTGCTTCATTGACCTTTCTGCAAATTTTAATTTACACTCAGGAGTAAAATGTCATATAATTTTTATGCAGCTGGTTGAGCTGCCTCACCACCATATTACACAACAATCCTTTATCAAGATTTCGTGTCGAACTTGTACAAGGGATAATTACCTTGAGATAAACTCTTCGTTTGCCTGATGTTCCACACGGGGCTCCCTTAGGGACAGGGTCTGCAATTGCTGTGTTGCTCTGTAAGGGACCGTAGATGTGGTCTGGGGATCGGGCCAAGGACCGTGTGAGGCCAGGATCCATCACCTCCAAAATGACTTCGTTAACTGGCTGTTTTTCCTGCCAGGACAACGTCACCAAAGTGGAGCTTTGATGGGCAGGGACCCACCCAGCGCAAGACTCTCTCCCCAGGCAGTGGGACTTAAAGGCCATCGCTACCGACTGGCCCCTGTCGGAGGAGCAGGCTGTGTGACAGTGTGGGTCACCGCTGCACAAATGTCACTGCTGCTCGAGGATAGAAAAGGAGAAATGCCAGAACCTCCCCCTTCGGGAAACATGCAGCTAACGTGGGAGAAGGAACTGGAAAGGCAGAGAAGCCTGGAGGGCCTTTGAGAGCCACGTACAGGCGCGGACGCCTGGCTGGGATGGAGTGGCAGGCAGCTGGAGGCAGCCACTAAAATCGTTTCTTTAGACGCAGGACTTCCTTTGGGCCTTAATCTTCCCGAGCACCATTTTCTTTATTGGAAAGAGTAGCCGTGCCTCTCCGTGTCGTGGCAGGCACCACAGTCAAAGCTGACGGTCACACGAGCAACCGTTGCCAACCTTGCTGTGTCCACATTAAACATTACCAACATGGCATTGCTCTTCGGTCCTCAGGACACATGGCAGGGTCTCACTCCCTCATGACTTTGGTGTGGGGGTCGGCTGCAGGATTTGCTGTGGCGATGGGAGCAGAAGAAGGTTCGTCCCTCCTGGGAGGGACCTGAAAGCCAGTGAGGACTCCCCAGCCCGGGGCCTCCCAGATGGCCCATGTCACGTGATTTGGGAGATGTTTGTTACTTCGGCTTAACGGAGCCTCTTGCTGACTGATGCACCCTGAATCCCCAACTCTCATATTATGCAGCTCTCCTGGCCTTTCAGGACTTCCCAGACCCTCGCCTGCTCTAACCTGCACTGGAAATGTCCCAGACGGACACAGAGTGACCACTGTCACAGATGCAAAACTATGTCCCTGCCCCTCCCCCACTAGCCGTGGGCCCATGTTCCTCAGACCTGCCTTGGACAATGATGTGCCGCATAGTGTGTGGCCGGACACCTGGCTGGCTCAGTTGGTAGAGCATATGACTCTTGATCTCGGGGTCCTGAGTTCCAGCCCCACGTTGGGTATAGAGATTACTTTAAATAAAGAAATATTTTTTTTTAAGGCAAAAAAAAAAAAAAAGAATGTGCAGCGGTTTCCTTTGCTTCCTTTAGAAACAGGATTTGGATCAGGACCACGAGCTACATGAGCTCTTTCTTCTTTGGGGTGACCCTTGACTGACAAAGAGGATGCTTCCATGAGTCCGTGTTGGGGGGCAATTCAGCCCTTACCACTGAGCAGTTCTGGTCATGAGCCTGGTAAACATGTCCCCAAGTCCCAGTCACTCGCAGAGCCCCAGGTGTGGTCAGAGGCCCATCCTGGAAGGAGCCCCATTTTTTCGGAAGAACCCCTTCATGACACCCCCAGGGCCTGGTGGGGCCCCAGATGGGCCCAGGGCAAGGTGGACCCTTGGCCTCTACGGGGCTGCCCCCCTCTGCCCCAGGGTCGGACTGGCTCCTGCTTTCCCGTCCAGGCTCCCCCTCCATGAGGACATCAGCCCCCTTCTGGGGCTCTCCTGGTACCTGGCACCACGGAACCCCTAACAGGCCACCATTTTCAGTGTATTTGTGGGCCTGAGGGGAGGTGGTCGGCTCCCTCCCCTGCACCCTGAGACTCCTGAGAGCAAGTCTGCACTTTTCTGAAGGCCTGCCCAGCCCCGCGGAAGGCATGGGCACGGGGGACAGACCAGATGTTTCCGCCCTTGGCCTGCAGCCACCCCAAGGTGTGCTCGTCCCAAGGGGGTCCCCACACGCGTCAAAGCCCACGTGGTGTGAATACACCTGGGACACCAAGGTCTGATGACATGAGACATGGAGATGGAGGTCTAGGCTGACTGCGTGATTGAGAGAAGGGAGAAATGTGTTTGCCTTTCCTGAGTTCCTTTTTATTTACTTTAGGAAAATGGTTGGCCAGCGGCCCGGCTGTATTTATAGAGGGAGCA
Organism: Prionailurus bengalensis; assembly: GCF_016509475.1. NCBI lineage: Eukaryota > Metazoa > Chordata > Mammalia > Carnivora > Felidae > Prionailurus > Prionailurus bengalensis. The sequence goes on along the minus strand of NC_057354.1, from coordinate 2,152,797 downwards.
GGCCGGTGAAGCTCAGGGCCACGGTGACACTCAGCCCCGACGAGCCCAACCTCAGGAGGTGCCGGGCGAGTGCGGCCGCCGGCACCCGGAGAAGCCCAGACCCTCGTGGCCCACCCAGACTCGGTCGGGGCCCCGCTCAGAACCCCGAGGCTTCAGGATTTGTGAGCTGAGAGCCGCTGGGAGAAGTCCTCCGGCTTCCAGCTCTTGGCGGTGGGGGGAGGACGCGCCCCTGCGAAATCCGGACGCCCTTGACCCCCTGCAGCCTCACATCCTGCTTTCTGAGTCGCAGTGGCCCTTCCTGACGCACACGGCCGGCGTCCCCCACACCACAGGACGAACAAGTGGGCTTATCCCACGCCGCGGGGGCTGCGTGTGGTTGGTGCGGTGCACAGTGGGGCCAGGACCTGGAGGGTTCCCTTGTGCCTCTAAATTCTCCTCCTGGTGTGAACGTCTGCAGCCAAGGGCAAAGGGTTAAGCACGTTTTGTTTATTTGTGCGTTTTTAATTTACAAGGGCCCAGGGGCGCCTGGGTGGCTCAGTCGGTTAAGCGTCCGAGTCTTGATTTCGACTCAGGTCATGATCTCATGGCTCGTGGGTTCAGGCCCAGCATCGGGCTGTGCGCTGGGGGCCCAGAGCCTGCTTGGGATTCTCTCTCTCTCTCTATCTCTCTCTCTCTCTGCCCCTGACCAGCCTGCTCGCGCTCTCTCTTGCTCTCAAATAAATAAATGTAAAAAAAAGAGGGGTGAAGAGACCCAGGAGAGAATGCTCTTTGGCGCATCTGGGGCGTGGATGAGTTGGGGAGTAGTCCCGTGTTCTCTTCTGTCCCATCCGTCCCGTGCAGACATCCAGCTCAGGAGGGGCGCTGTCTGCAGGGAGAGCACACGCATGCACATGTGAACCCTAAGTGTGCACGTGCACCTGTGCGTGTGTGTTCCTCTGCCCCCCCCCCCGCTCCTGGTCTCCGAGCCCAGGGCCTTCCTGACTGTCCTTGCCCCTCGGTGCCCTGTCTGTCTTACTCTTCTCTATAACTTTGAGCGCCCCCTAAGCTGCCCCACGACATCCCGTTTTCTGTCCCCTCCAGTAGAACGGGGGCACTATGAGAGCGGACCTGGCCTTGCCTACTGTCTCCCCACTTTGGAGAACAGAGGCTCTGGAAGGAGGCAGCAGGGAAGGCGAGCCAGGCCACTCGGCACGCACACAGGCAGGGTGGACAGACGGTAGGACCCGTCCCACAGATAGCCCACGGGGGCCGTGGTGGCCGCAGGCCTTCCCGGCAGGACGCCGGCCCCACACTCAGAGCCGGACTTTCCCCTGGATCACAGCCCCTCATGAATGGTCAGTGGGGCCACCTCCCCAAACCTCACAGGGGCCTCAGATACCACATCCTCCTCAGGTGTCTGGAACAGCTCCGTGGGAGCTTTGAGAAGAAGGAATTAAATTGTGAATGGGTGACTCAGCCAGAGAGGGATGCCTTTAAAACACAGCCCCAGGGGCGCCTGGGTGGCTCAGTCGGTTGAGCGTCCGGCTTCGGTTCGGGTCCTGATCTCGCAGTTTTTGAGTTCAAGCCCCGCGTCGGGCTCTGTGCTGACAGCTCGGAGCCTGGAGCCTGTTTCGGATTCTGTGTCTCTCTCTGTCTCTGCCCCTCCCCCGCTCATGTGTGCGCGCGCGCTCTCTCTCTCTCTCTCTCACAAATAAATAAACATTAAAAATTTTTTTAAAAATTAAAATAAAAAAAAAAAAAAACCCAGAGCCCCAAACTGCGCTTTTGGTGAAATGGAGTAAAATTATAAAGCGGGTCTGGAGGCCATCAGAAATTGCGCCCCTTCTGGCGGGCTCCCCCCTCTGCACAGAGGACTTGGGGCGGGGCGGGGGAGGTGGCCTCTGGGGACAGGAAAGAGGGCCATCTCTCTACCTGGGCCTTAGCGGCAGCGAGTGATGTCATTAGCTCAGTCCTGATGTGAAGGTGCTAATGAGAGGGAGGCTGGCGGTTCTAAAAATAGTCGGTCCTGTTTCCTGGCTGTGAAGGGCACCCCCGGGCCTGGCTCCCCTGAGCCCTGGCTGTCAGCTCCAGGTCTTCCTCACCACCTCACGCATGTGGCATTCAGTGTGTGACAAGAGCCCAGCCCCCGGCCCTGCACGAGGGCGCCCGTAAACCCAGAGCGGGGGTGCAGGGCGCCCCAAACCCGCCCCTCTCGCAGCCGCAGGCCTGCGTGGGCCCCGGGTGCCGGGCTCCCGTCGGTGGGGCCAAGCTGTCCGGCGAGCCCCGCGGTGTCTGCCTTAACGCTATAGTGACCGCCATCACGTTTGGAAGGGCAGGGAAGGGGCGCTCCTGGTGGCTGGGGGTCAGGCGAGCAGCAAAGCGGGGGGCCCCCCTCATCCCCGGCCCTGCCACTCACTGGCGTGGACCTCGGGGTCCAGTGACCCTCTGTGTTTCTGAGGTTCACTCCTGTGAAACAGAAAATCCCAGGACTCATTACGGGTTTGTGAGGGTTCGGCCAGGTCACGTGCTCCTGGTGCCTGGCAGGGACCTGAGTGAGTGAATGAACGAACGAATGAATATTCACAAAATGTTCCTTCGTGACAGTTCATGAAACGTTGCTTTCACATGTTCAATAAAACATACCCTTCTTTTCTTAATGGTCAAAACATCACCGCTGTTTCTCCACATGGGCTCCCGGAACCTTGGACGAGAAAGCAGAGGTCCAGACGGGGACAGCCACCCCTCCCGGGTTCTCGATGCACCCCCATTTCCTGGAGCTCACCCCCAACATTTGGGGCCATTAGGACGACTCCCACATCCCTGCACGTGGAGATTTGGACCGAGCGGCCCCTCCTCCCTCCCTCCGGTGACCCTGGGCAGAGCCCACGCAACGGTCCTGGCCCTCGCTGGACAGAACACCCGTCCCCAGCCCTCCCGCCTAGCTGGGCGCCACCAGCGGTCATAGCCGTTAAGGTCGATGTCCTCCGGGGGGCCTCCTGCGGCGTGTTTTAATGGGGCCCGGTCGCGTCCCCTGCTTGGCTGGGGGTGGGGGGACCGGCCGACGTCACGTTCTGCTCAGGCCCCTGCGAGGGTGGGAGGGCCGCCTTGCTGGACACGTCTCCACGCTCGTTCTGACGGGACATCAGTGCGAGGTACTAATGAGGAGCTCAGACGGCTCCCCGGGAAAGCACTGAGGCATAAATAACCCCCCTGAGACCTTGAACCTTTCTCCGCCACCCCATTTCGGCACGTCCAACGCACCTGCGCCTTTGTTTCCTTGAACAGAGGACCGTTAATTAGTACCCGGACCTAGAGAACTCGCTGTCCGTGCGTGAGCTCAGGACCGTGCTGAGACTGGTCCCCCGCCCTGGGTCCCCACGCGAGGGCCGCACGCACACCCTGCTGCCTCTCCCTAAAGTGCCCCCAGTTCCCACGCGGCACCAGAAATACGAAATAAGGTCGTCAAGGGTCCTTGAGGGCAATATGGAGCCTGGGGGCATGCTGGAGGACACAGGTCACTCGGACTAGGGCACACGTGCGTGGCCACTTTGGCTGGTTTTTCTCGGGCAGAAAGAATGTCCTAGAAGAGGCACAGTCAGTGATGGCTGGGGCATGGCGTTCGATTCATTACGAGGAAACCCAGCGGGAGAGGCAGGTTTTATGTTACCAGCCGTAAATGAAACAGCATGAGAGGCTCCAGTGTTTTGCTTCCAAATGGGATTTTTAACATTTCTGAGATGGCGTGTTTTCTCTGGAGAAGGTATGTCTAATGGATAGTGAATATCCATTTTTAATAGGGTTTCTTAAGCAGTTTTAGATTTACGGGAAAAAAGAGCAGAGAGCTCGGAGGGTTCCCATCCACCCCTCTCCCCACCCCCGCACAGTGTCCCCCCTGATTCACACCTCGCGTTCGTGGGGGGTGTCGTTATAGTGGGCGTGAGGCAGTGTTGATGGGTTATAGTTAACTGCAGCCCGTGGTTGAAGTTGTACTTGCCGTGGGCTTGGACAAGCGCACAGTGCCACGAATCCACCCTCCGCGCCGCCCCGGCCACCGCTGATCTGCTTACGGTCTCCTTATTTCGCCCCTTCCGGAACACCGTGGAATCCGAGTCACACGGCGTGGAGCCTGTTCACACTGGCTTCCTGCACTTTGTGATGCGTCTCCCCCTGGCTCCTTAGTTCATTGGATATTCATCTCCGAAGCTCCTGGAAATGGGATTTGTGCGTTTATCCCTCAGCATCTCTCAAGCACCTGCTGGGCGCCACGGCCCTGGAGGTCGCCCTGAGGAGTGCAGGCCCTGTGCCCAGCAGCCCAAGCTCGCAGGCTGGCGGCCGTGGCCGGAGCCAGACGAAGCAAGCAGGGTGGCCAGCTGTGGGGACACAAAGGACAGCCCCCCACAAGCTGCAGGGGAGGGGGGGGGACGTGGAGCGTGGCCAAGGCTGGGTGGGAGGGAGCATCCCCGCGTACGGCGTGGAGACACATGGCACGTGATGTGGGGAGAAACACGCCCGGGTGGCCGAGCCCTGGACGGCTTGGAGCGGGACAGGTGGGGCAGCTCGGGTGGCCGATGGTGGAGACGCTTGCCCCACACAGGACCTCTGAGAGCACGCACCCCACTTCCCCCTACGAAGCTGGAGGCAGAGGCTTGTACACATTCTGTGCCCGGAGGAAGCTTGGCTGTTATTTTTCATGCTCAGACATGAATAACACGCTGAGCCAGTTTAGAATGAATCAGCTCGGCTTTGTGTTGTCAGCTGCTGGTTTGGAGACGGGACGGGAGGGCGGAGGGGCCCGTGTCTGCGGGGCCCATGTCTGTGGCGGAGGGTTAGGGTCTTCTGAGCAGGCGGAGGCTCCGGCTCTTGTCGGAACCTTACAAATGGAGCGGAGGGCGGGCGGCCCAGACGGGGCGGCAGGTGCAGGGGTCGAGCGTCACCCAGCTGGGGGCCTGCAGCCGTGACGGCCAAGGGCCAGGGAGGAAGGGTCGCACTTGGTTTGAATGCACGTGAATTCAAAGTTTTTGTTTTTAAATAACGTTTCTGTTTGTATTTGAGAGAGAGAGAGAATGAGCGAGAGACAAAGAGAAAGAGACAAAGTGTGACCGGGGGAGGAGCAGAGAGAGGGAGGCACAGAATCCGAAGCAGGGTCCAGGCTCCGAGCGGTCGGCACAGAGCCCGACGCGGGGCTCGAACTCACGAATCGTGAGATCATGACCTGAGCCGAAGTCGGACGCTCAACCGACTGAGCCACCCAGGTGCCCCTCACATCAATTTAAAGTTCAAAAGGCCCCGTCGAAATTCCAACAGTGCTCACCTCATGGACGTGTCCTCCGAGGGGTGGGTTCTCCTGGTGCTCGTGAGGTCGCAGGTGGCACCGTGGAGGGCAGCAGGGGACTCCCGGCACTAGGACATCTGCAGTAAGAGGGGCATGACCACGAACGCCTAGCTCATGTGTCCAGAACATGTCCTCCCGGGTGACGTGCGCTAGCCACCTGCACGGGGGGCCTGCCTGTCTCCCCACTTCCTCCCTTGCACAGTTCATGGCTTGGCACGGGGCACCCGCTGTGGAGAAGGTCAGCAGGTTCACACGCACTTTGCTGCAAATGACACTTTTCCAATTTCCGTGAACACATGGCTGCTTCGGGAATCTGGACGGGGCAAGACGGTGGCAGAGGACAAGACGACCAGCCGCGAGTCCCGGGACTCCGTCCTGTCCCCGAGGCACCCTCGCCAGGTTCCGGCACATCTGCGGGTGGCCACATGCAGGCCGATTGCTCCCGGGCGTCAGTCCGGTGGGGCACAGGCTTCCCGGACTGCAAGTGGTGGACACACAGGTTCCACGACCCGGCCTCCTGCACCCCACAAACAGGAACCCCGCTTCTGCTGTGCACCGTGGTCGTGGGCCCGTGTCGAGCGGAAGGCCCCACGGAGGAAGGGGCATGTGCAGCATCGTGTCTGTGTTTAAACACACGGGTCAGAAAACAGTCCGGAGGGACATGCAAGGGTCCCGGTTGCCTGAGGTTTCAGTGAGGCCCCCGTGCGTTCGGAGGCCGCAGGGGCAGCGGCAGACTTGAGGCCTGTGAGGCAGCCCCTTCTTAGCGGGGGTCCTGCTCGGGCACCGCCAACATGCATGACCCACATTAACAAAACCCGCCAAACATCCCTCTGCTTTTTACTATCCCTGTGCCCCAGCAACTCTAAAGACGTCCATGGGGGCAGACAGGTTCACGTCGCACGGCCTCTGTCCCTGGGAAGCCACTGGAGAGCATGAAGCTCTGAGAGAGAGGGGTCAGCAGCTGAGATGAATCCGGGAAGACTCCCTGGAGGAGGCTCACGTGGCGGTGAAGGGTGTTCCGGGCAAGGGGAGCCTGTGTCCCAAGGCCCAGTGCTTGGAGCGTTCGGCCAGCAGGGAGGAGGTCCTCTGTCAGGGGCCGGGGGGCTGGTGGGGTGAGCACAGCCCTGGGCATCCAGCCGGCTGACCTCTGTGCCACACCTGTGGGGCAGGGCTTTCACCTGGAGGAAGTGGTGGGAGCTGAGCCCCGAGTGGGGCTGGGGGTGACTGCTTGGCCGTCCTCGCTGAGCCCTTAGCTGCAGCCTCAGCTCACATCCCTGAGGCAGGGGTCCCTGGGTGGGGGGGTGGGGGCTCGCTGGGGAGAATCGGCTGGAGAAGAGGTATCCGTGGGGCCCTCGACACAGAGTGGCCCCCACCAGGGCCCCTGCTCACGACCTCCTCTCCAACCTTGATCTTCCCCCCAAGTTCCGGTGGCCCCAGGCTGCCCTGACCTCCTCTGGCTCCCCAGCACCTGACCATAGAGGTGCAGTGAGTGTGGGATGGATAGATAGAGGGGGTATGGAGGGAAGGAAGGGTGGGTGGGTAGGCAGAGGGAAGGAGAGAAGGGACGGAGGCAGGCAGGCCGACTCTATCGGGTGAAGTTATCCTCAGCCCTGTCCCAGCTACGAGCTCGCCTCTGGCTCGTTTGATCTCTCTCGGCTCACCTAACAAGGAGAAGAATCAAAGGGGCCCCGTCTCATCAGCACAACGCAGTTCTCCAGTGGAGGCACAGCCCACGGCCTCTCCGTAAATGTCAGGCGGGCGCCGCCGTAGACGAGGCAGAGCCGCGCGCCCCTCGCCCGCGGGTCCCGGCGTGCCCCCCTCTTCCCACGGAGGAGCAATTAAAAGGGATGAGGGTAAAGGGTTAAACGTGGGGCCTCTCGAGGAGGGGTGACGGGCTTCCTTTCACCGGCGCGTTTTCTGCATCAGCCGGGCGAGCGTGGCCGCACACGTCTGCTGTGAGCCAGCGGGGCCGGGGCCGGGGAGGGGTGAGCCGGTCAGGTTTTTGCACCATCCTGGAGAAATGAGAGAGGCGGCACGCCGAGTGTCGGGCGTCGATTAACGGAGCGCTAAAGGCGCCCGGGGCCCGTGTGCAGAACAAGGGCATCTTGTAAGGGGGTCAGTAGGGCTCGCGGGGTCACTCGAATAAACGAATGCGTTCTAAAACATAATCAACCGTCTTCCGGCACGTAGAGGCCGCTTCGCATTACGGTGAGGGCCCGGAGTAGTTCGTTTTTGTGGTGCGGACATTCTGTGGGTCGGTGACACTCCCAGGAAGTTCTAGAAACACCTGGAGCCCTGAGCTCTCCCAGCGTCGAGCAGACATCCCACACGCGGACAGACGCGCCTCACTCCTGCCTGTTTAGGCAGCGATGCCAGAGAGCTTCTGGAGTTCGAGCTCAGACGTGGCCTCCTTCGGGAAGCGTCCCTGCACCCCCGAGTGCCCTCCCTGCCCCTCACTTGGGACCCGGGTGTCTGCACTTTGTGTGCAGTTGTGACACCGTGCACCGTTCTCCAGGAGGTCAGCGCTCCTGCCCCCGGCACCCCCGTGAGCACCCTGGTCTGTGCCTGGGGCCGAGACGGTGAGAGCTGGGGCCAGGAAGGGGGAGGGCTGTGGGCGAGGGCCACATGCCTCGGGCTGGTCCGCAGGCCTCTGTGGGAGAAGGACGGGCCCTTCTAGGGCGGTCTTTCTCCATGGCAGTCCCGCAGCCAGGACCTGGGGACTCAGGGAGCCCCAGGAGCTGGTTTTCATTGACACAGAACTCACAGACCATAAATCTCACCATTTCACGGTGAACAGTGACGCTCAGGATGGTCACGGTGATGAGTGGCCGTCACCTCCAAGTGGTTCCAACGCTTTTTACCGCCCCAAAAGAGACCCTGCACCTGTTAGCGGCCACTCCCGCCCTCCTCCCCCAGCCCCGGGCGCCACCAGTCTGCCTTCTGGCTCTGCGGGCAGCCCGCCGCGGGCAAGGCCAGTGGTCACGGTCCCCAGGTGGCCTCGTAGTCAGCAGGCTATTTAAGCTGGTTGGATGACCCATGATAGGCCCCCTCGGGGGCCCCAGGACCAGGGTGGGGTGGGTCCTAAGGTCCCGTGGCGCCTCCCTGCGCGGTGTCCCTGGTTCGTGTGTCCCCTCTGGAGGGACCCTCGCCCACAGTCCTTGCTCTTTCCCTCTTCCTTCGCTCCTTCTGTTCCTGGCTCTTGGCGTTCTTGTCCCAAGCAGACGTGTCTGCAGTGGGTGCTGGGGCCTTCTGCTCGGGGTCCTGTGATCCACTCTGTGGCTAAATTTTGAGGACATGCTTCTGAAGTCACAGTGGCGGATGCCTAGCTCAGTTCACTGGGCCGTTTTTACGGCCAGAAACCACTATGACCCTCTCTTCACATTGGCCCCCAAAAGGGGTGCCTCGTCCACTCAGGACACTCCCTCAGCTCGAGGCTGCTGAGTGGCAGGCGGCCCTTCCTTCCTGGGGCAGAGCTCTGCTGATCCTGCGTGGATTATGGAGGGGGGGGTGTCCCAGTTCAGCCGACTCTGAGAGGCTTTGGGCATCCTTTGCAAGCACCTCCCTCAGCCTGTGCTGGTCTCTGCCCGCTTGTTTTCATTCCGGTCACCTTGCAACAGCCCCTGCTACGGTCATGCTAGTTCTGGGATCCTCGAGACCCCGCGCTGCCTCTGCCACAGGACCTTTGCACATATTGCCGGTGTGGCCTGCCCAAGCCTCACAGGAGCTGTCTCATCCCTCAAATCGTAGCGGAAGCATTCCTCGCCCCACCAAGTCTGGGTCAGGCTCTCCTTCGCCACCGGCATGCTTCCCTTGGGAGTGTTAACTTTCTGATGTAATGACTCGGTTCGTTTCTGACCCACCCCACACCCTAACCTCTACCTGGCAGCGACTGTGTTTGGCTTTGGTGCCTGTTGTATCTGTAAGTGAATTGTTTCTGGTACTAGAATGAGTGAGTGGGGCTACTCTTGTGAGCTCCGCGTGCGCAGAGCCACCTTTAGCGTGGGGCAGCGCCTTCCCATAGACTCCACGCGGGTCCTGGGAGGGTAGGGCAGGCAGGGAGGCCACGGAATCTCCACCAAACACTCAAACAGGCCCTCCAAGGGGGACCGGGACGGCAGATACTGACACTTACACAGCGCATGGGAACCTGCGTCTGTGACAGATGGCCGGGCAGGTGCATCCCTGCCCTTTGTGTGGACCGGCAGCGTCCCAGCGGGGGGACCACGAGCCCGGAATGCCGATCGGACTCTGCTCTGCGCTGTCAACCTCCTGGCGAGGGGAGGGGAGCAGGGAGGCGGCCACAGCAATGAAATCCCTTGGTGCGTTTTCTGGTGCTGAGCCCGCTCCCCGTGTCCAGCCAGGGGTCAGACGCAGCTGCCACCGGCTAAGTGTTGACACGTCAGGAGCAGGGGGGGACGCTGGCGGGCGGTGAACGCAGCAGCTCACGCTCTTCCCTGGGCCTCTTCCCGGGACAGAACATGAGCTTGAAGATCAGATGCGTCCTGTCCAGGCCCCGCCCACCTCCGCAGCCAGACGCCAAGAGCTGCTGCATCCACACCTCCGGCTGGGGAGGGGCAACGGGGCCCCGGGTGTGGACGCAGATCCACGGGGTCAGGATCCCAAATGCTAGCTGACCCCACCCATCCTGCTGGGCTCCCGTCGGCACCCTGGGGACCCCCAGCCTGGTCTGGGGCCCCCTTACCGGCCCGCACGGCAGCCTGTGTGCCTCAACCAGCCAAGCTGTCATTTTCAGGCCACCCACGCACGAGCCTCCGCTCTGTTGTGCCCGGGTAGCCCCAGTGCCAGGCACCAGGAGGCCACGGATGTTTATGGGATGGGCGACCCTGCGTGTCCTTGGCTGAGAGCCTTTGCTCCCCTGGGCCACCGCATAAGACAAGCGGGCACTTACCGGTCTGTCCTGTGCCTGGTGAGGCGCATCCCGGCCACAGCGGGGACAGAGCCAGATGCTCAGAGAGGCCGCTGCTTGTCAAGCGCAGACCTAGGTTCAGGCCCTTACCCCAGAGGGACCCAGACGGGTGTGGACGTGGCCGTGGCACACAGCCTCCCCGCAGCACACGTGGCACTGGTGATCTCTGGTGGCACAGGGTCGGCCAGGCGCTCACCAGGGAAGATCCTGGGGCAGGCAGCCCGCCCGAGTCCTGCCCCCAGGGCCCACTCCCCGGCCTCCCCCGCCACGCTGGCTGTGCGGGCCAGGCTGCCACCGGGGGAGCCGGCCGTGGGGCCGTGGCTGTCTGTACTTAGATTATTGGTTTTCATGTCTCTCAGGACTCCTGTCTCTTGTCAGGTTTGTTTAAAACTAATGGAAGTAATTAGCAAGCCCTAGAGAGACGCGTGCAGCAGGTCGGGGCTGGAGGAGGACGATCCTGCGTCACCGCCCAGGACAGGAGGACGCAGCTCCAGAGCAGGCCTCCTCCGGGGGTCCTGGGGACTCCGGGGGAGGGGGGAAACGCGCCCTTTCCCCAGGGGCGACTTTCCCCTGGAAGGTAGTGCTGGGCCGCCTGTCCCAGAGGGGCTAGTGCTGTAGACCCCCTTCCCACCTGCAGATCTCAGGCCTCCCGGGGGCCTGGGGGGCCGCAGCCCCAGCGACCAGGTGCAGGTACCACCCCAGCAGCACAGTTGGTGCTCGAGATACACACAGAGCCGGACTAGGAGGGTCTCCCTGGGGCGGCGTCCGGGAGCCCGCAGAGCCCATCTCCCCCTCCTGCCGCTTCGAGAAGGTGCGAAGCGTCTCCGGGCCTCAGTGTCCCCATCTGCGGAATGGGGACGATGCCGCCTGCCAGCTGTGCCTTCCTCTGGAGCGGGAGCGGCCGTGCCCAGCAGACCACCCGGCGTCCAGCTGAGGGGGCCCTTCCCAGAAAGCCCCGGCCTGAAGCAGGATGGACGTGCAACCCGAATCTACTCCGAGCAGGAGTTTCTCTGCGTTTGTTGGTTGTATCAACATCGAGGGAAACGTTTCTGACAGAATCTCCTGGGACTTTAAATTTTTTCTGGACTGACCCTGGCCGTTCCCCTCGCTGCCCGGGGCAGCGGGGGGGAGCGTTGTGGGGAGGCCTCGCCTCCTGTCATAGCGACTCTGTGCCCGCACTGTCCTCAGCCCCAGGGACACAGTGGGAAGCCAGGACAGCGGCCCTGCCCTCACATGCGTGGCCGTCCAGGTGGACACGGGCAAGAAGCACAAGGCTTCTCCCAGGCAGAACGGGGTGGTGCACTACAAGGGGCAGGGGGCGAGGGCTGGCCCGGCCCTGGGGTCCGGCGCCTTCAGGGTGGGCGGGTGTGGGAGGACCCCGCCAGAAACCTGCAGCTTGGGTGTCTGTCCCGAGCCAGCCTGGAAGCCCAGCCAGGGTGGAGGCCATTCTCAGACCCCCATGCCGGCCTGGCCTGCGCAGGAGCTCGCGGGCACGAGGCGCCAGGCAGCACCCTGACCCAAGGGTCGACAGGAGAGATGCTCCGGGCCACGCGGAGCTGCCTCTCCAGAGCCCTGACGTCTGGAGACCGAACCCCCTGCGGCTCCCGGCCCTGCGTGCCGGTGTCCGGGGGTTCCAGGCTGTGCCCCTTCCCACGTAAGCACCGTGGTCGTGGGGGCGACCCCTCCCAGAGGGCGAGCCAGGTGACGAATGGCTATAGCCAGTCTTCTCCGTGTGCCCAAAAGGGTGCCCAGGGAAAGGCACGGCCTCCCCGGGACCCACAGCACTGCTCTGTGGGGACTGGCCGGGGCCCTGTCAGACAGAGCGGTAACACATCCGCTTTTAACACCCACGAGCGTCGCGTGGCCCCCCGTGTGGGGCAGCCCTCCGTTTACCCCACGGGCTTGCTTGCTGGCAAGCTGCACGTCACAGGGCCTTGCGTGGCGCCACCTGTGGTGTCCCGGAGGGTCCCCCGTCCCCTGGGGACACGCGCCGTCCGAAGGGCCCCTGGGGACAGCACTCTGCGTTTCCCGTTGGGGCCATGCCAACTCTCCCTTGAGTTCACCCACACTCTCTGACGGCGTTTGGATGCCACAGCATCGCCCTTCGGTCTTGAAGAAATGCCGACCCTCCGTCGCTGTCCAGTTCCGTTAGCGTTGCTACAAATGTGCTTTCAGAGAACAAAGGGGCTTATTTATGTATTTTGTGCTAATCTCCCAACATTCCCAGGGCTGTCATTTGTACCCTTGTCAGTGACAATTGGGTGTCAGGAATGACTGATCCAGCTGAGTTTGCGGCTGATTTTAATTTGCTTGCGAACGGTACCGTAAGAGCAGTCTGGAATTTTCTTGTCATTTGGAATGAAATTCCGTTATCCCCCCGTTGGGGGACATGTTTCTGGGGAGCCACGAGCCACCCAAGCCCCCGGCGCCCTCGCCTTCTGTGCCCCCCCCCCCCCGCCCCGGAGCCCAAGCACACCCTCCCGCCCTCGGGCCAGACCGGGTGCAAACGCCTGGCTTCGTCCCGTTTGAAAACATTTTTACTCGCACCCCACAGTGGGAGGTGTGGTGACTGGGGGGACGTCTCAGGTGAAGCACGTGAGATGACGGAGCGAGTGCGTTATTTATGCTTTCAAGGCAAAGCGACAATACGAGGTGAACGCAGGGGAGAAACGCGTTATCCACTGTAACCGTGAGATGCGTTTTTTAGTTTCTGGGATAAATAGTAATTAAATCACGTAAGCGGTGACAGTGAAATTGCTTAAAAAAGCACTTCTCCCGCCGTAACTGCTGAGAGACCCACATTTTTATAAATACTACGTAACTTTATCCATCGTTTCTATCAGCAGAATGCGGCACTGGCTGCTGGCGCCTCATAATTTACCTACCGTGGTGGCGGTGGCGGTGGCGGAAGCAGTCGTGTAAAAAAAAAAAAAAACCCGCGCCGATGTGGCCCCAGCGAACGCACGGCTCCCGAGGTGCCTTTTCCCGCGCGGAGCTACAATGACCGGCGACGGAGTCACTAGGAGGGGCGGGCACCTCGGTGCCTGATTCGTGGTCGGGAAGCAAAGCCGTGCACAGGCCACAGCGTCAGCGTGCCGGCTGCTCCAGCCGCCGGGCGGCCGGGTCACCCGAAGGCCGCCGCCGGCCCCGGACCTGGCCCGGCCGCCCTGACAGAGCGTGCGGGGGTCGGGGGGGGGGGGTCCCTGAGGAAAGACACGCACCAGAGACCACAGCAGATCGCGGCCTTACTCAGAACACCGCTCTGGCCCACTCCTTCCCCAAACCCAGAGTCCTCGGGCTGAGGAAACGGACGCGTCGGGGCTCCGGAGGGTGCTGGGGGCACGAGGTTTGCAGGCAGTGAGCGGGGTCGGACGAGGGAGCGTTTGCGGGCAGAGCATCCCCGTGGCGCCTCTAACGGCCGGACTCGGGGTGGACGGAGACGCGGTGACGGGGAGGTGGTGTTTCTGAGGCCGGCCGCCCCTTCCCTGGGGGTGGAGAGAAAGCACGTTCCCTGAAGGTCAAGAAGTCGGCTAAATCATTGTTTTCCCCCGTGTTGCGCATCAGGACACCCGCTGCTGAGGTGCAGCCACGTGAGCGCCCGTGATGCCCCCCTGCGCACCGGGCTGGTCCTGACCCTGTCTTCCTTTCCTCTTGCAGTCTCGTTCAGCAGCTGTCTGGGGACCAAGGGGACCCAGTATGAGACCAACAGCGTGGACTTCAAAGTGAGGGCGGACGGGACCGTCTTTGCCACCCGGGAGCTGCGGATCCCCTCCGAGCAGGTGGCCTTCACCGTGACCGCGTGGGACGGCCAGACGGCCAAGCGATGGGACGCCGTGGTGCGGCTGTTGGTGGCCCAGCCCTCGTCTGCGCGCCCAGCACACAAGGTAAGATGTGGCCCCACGCGGGGCTTGGCGAGTGGCCTCCCTCCTCTCCTTGAGGTCACTGTGGCACAGCATTTGCAGAGTCCCCTGAGCATGGGACACGCGGCGGCTGTGTCTGCCCAAGAGGACCATCAGACGGCCGCCTTCCCGAGGGACGCTGGCCTCACGGGCAGGCGCACAGGCCTGGTTTGATACGTGGCTCTCGCCCTCCTGACAGCCTTAAAAACCGAGGCCCCGCATTTCTGTGCCTCGCCGGGCGCCCCAAATTCTCCTGCCCGCGGCATTGGCCTCAGGCCTGGGGCTGCTGGGTGAGCGGGAAGTTCCAGCTTGCTTGGCCCCCGGGACAGGCCCGTGACACCTGGGCATCAGCCAGTAGAGGGAGAACATGGACCGAGACCCTCACAGCTAACAGGGCCCCCGAATTATCCTGATGCAATCAATGTATGCAGCGGGTTAGCAGAAAAGAACAGACCTTCAACTGCGTTCCCAGGCAGTCCCTCAGGAAAAGGCCCTGGGAAGCAGAGGGTTAAACCAAGTTGGTCAGATGCCTTTCTGTAGATTTACCCAGGGCCCCAGGGGCAGGCCGTCTGCAAGCTTCCCAGGCCGGCTGATCAGGGAACCCTCTTCCTGGAACACCTTGCAAGATGGGTGTGCCAAGGAACCCACTTTGGGAAAACAGGGACCTGTGTGTTGTTTATCCTGTATTTTAAACAAACTGGAGGTGGTTTACGTTTCAAGAGAAAGCGGCAGGGCACCTGGGTGGTCAGTCGGTCAAGAGTCTGACTCATTTCCGGCTCAGGTCGTGATCTCGCGGTCCGTGGGTTCGAGCCCCGCGTCGGGCTCTGTGCTGACGGCTCGGAGCCTGGAGCCTGTTTCGGATTGTGTCTCTCTCTCTCTCTGCCCCTCCCCTGCTCGCCCTCTCTCTCGGTCTCTCTCAAAATAAATAAACTTAGAGAGAGAGAGAAAGTGGTGACGGGGCAGATAGCTCTCCGTCCTCGGTGATGGGCTGATCCGCCTGGGAAGGAGGTCAGGTGCCCTTGTGGGTATACTGAACCAGGCATGGAAACGTGTTTCTAACACTGGCGCCCTAGAGACTCGCGAGCCTCACCATGTGGATGCTACAGACCCCAAGACAGACGGACGTGGTTTTCCATTCTTTCCCGAGTGATGATGACGAAGTGCCGATGAGAAAGGAGTGAGCAAGGCAGGCCCTGGGGCGGCCCTTCCCTCTAGGCGAGGGGCTGGCAGGGTCAAGGTTCACGTCCCTGATCGCAGTGCAGAAACCCTGAGCCTGTGAGCAGAGGGTAGAGTTCCTCAAAGCCTGTGGAAGGCCTCAGATGAAAGGCGCTAATTGAAAACATAACGACACCTTTTGTTCGGCGTGTTAATGAAGCGATTTCTGATGCAATTAATCCCGATTCCTCTCGGAAGGTGATTGCAATTAGTCCCCGCCACTAGAGCCCCTCCGGCCCCACGTCAGGCCCACCCAACAAGCGCCCAGAGGGGGGACGGCGAATCCGTGTCCCAGGCGCAGACCATCCTGGGGAGTCCGGCTGCAAAGTGCTGTAGGGACAGCACCCCTGAGTGTGTGAAACGTGGCAGGCGGAGTCCCTGCAGCTCACCCAACCCAGCCCTTCTGTATTTATTCCACGTCACCTGATGGCGCCCCACTTCCTCTCACATTCAAACCAAGGGTACCTTGTCCTGACGTTTTGGGACCCTACCCAGGCCCTGCCCTAAGAGGTGGCCATCCTCTGACCCTCAACACGTCTGGAAGCAGGTGCTGTCACTGTCCCCACTTTACAGATAGGGACGCCGAGCCGTGCAACCACAGCCCCTTTGCTGCATGGGAGAATTATGTTCCAGAAAGGAGTGCAAACTGGCTTCCTAGGCACGGCTGAGCTCAGAATCATAAGGAGCCTGGCTGCCCTGGGTTAAGGTTTAAATCAAGGCTCCTCTTACTGGCTGATGCTTTGGGACGAGTCACATGACCTCTGTGAGGTTTCCTACTCTGGAAAATGGGATAACAGTAGGGTTGTCATGAGTATTATGTGAGATAATGTGGGTTCATGCAGATTGCAGACTCTGAAGAGCCCCTGCCACAAGGACAGGGCTCATTGCTGTCATCAGCATGGCCCCATCCCCCAGAGTCCTGTGGTCCTGTGCCCGTCACAGCCACTGGACCCTCCCCAGGGGGGTGCCCAGGGGCAGGGAGGAGGGTCTGTGCGAGACACTGAGTCACTTAGTTGGTAAGTCCCTACAGAGACCAATGCCAACCTTTGAATAAGGTCACCCTCTATACGTGGATTAAGGTCGTGCCGTGTGGCTGATGTCCCTCACCACCCGCAAGAAGCAAATGTAAATCTTCTCTGGTGAAAAGTATCTCAGTAAGCCTCAAATTATCCCCGTCTTCTCTTACACACAATGTCTGGCACTCACTAAAAGTCACTGGGCACCCGTGGGGACGGGACAAGGTACACAAAAGTCAGATACAGAAGACAGTAATGACCCTTAATGGCTCCAGGTGGCAGAGTGGCTCCAGGTAACGGAGTTATCAGACAGATATGATAATAACTGCACTCACTGTGTTCAAGCACATTGAAGACAAGCTTTTGACAGAGGATTAGAAGAATAAAAAAGAACTGAGCCGTTTATGACTGAAAAATGTAACAAACGAAAGAAAGAGCTCAAAGAGTCCATCTTCCTGCAGATTAGACACAGTTGAAGAGAGGTTTAGTGAAGCAGAAAATATCAGAAGGAAGAGAGTAAACAGAGAGTAACGGGCATGGGAGAGGTAGCACGGAGTTCTGACATGTGCACGCTCGGAATACGAGGGGGGATAAAATGGAACAGGAGTAATATTTGAAAACACAATGGCAGAAGATATTCCAAAAACTGACAGCAGACATCCACACGTCGACTCGAAGCCCCGTGACCTCTAAGCAGGGTAACACAAAAAAAATTGTGGGTTAGCACAGTCCTGGTCCATTCAGGCCTCTGTAAAGAAAGAGCGTAGACAGGGGAGCTCGTAAACAACGGAGATGTATTCCTCACAGTCCTGGAGGCTGGAGGTCTGCGATCAGAGTGGCTGCGTGCTCAGGTTCCCAGGAGGGCCCTCTCTTGGACTGCTTCTCCGGACGTCTTGTATCCTCAGCTGGCAGCGAGCGGATAGAGGAAACACCCTTGCTCATGACCTTTAGAAAGTCACTAATGGGCACTAATCCCATCACGGGGGCTCAGCCCTCATGACCTCCTCCTCTGGTCCTAATCACAGCCCCCCGGGAGCCCCACCTACTGACGCCATCACACCTGAGGGTCGGGATTCAGCGTATGAATTCGGGGGACACACACCTTCAGTCCCAACAGGTATTTTATGGTAAAATGTCTGAAAACCAGAGCCACATAGATCCGAAAGCAGACAGAAGACCGAGCTCCATGGAAGGTGGAGTGGTGACACAGAAGCTGGCTTCTCGCAGGGACGGTAGGGCCCGGAAGGTGGCGGGTGGTAACAGAGACAATTCTGTGACCCAGGAAAACTGCCTTTCAGGCAGCGCCACGACAGACTCTGACACAGGCAGAAACAGGACCCTTCGAGATGGAATCCCAGAATGAAAAGCCATGAGGTTAAGTAGGCAGAAACAGCTGTGAGCAGTGAGGGCGTGACACTACGGGGGTGAAAGATGCAGGACAGGTAACCTGGAGACAGGGTGCATGGACTTGGAGGGTCTGGGATGCTCCCTCTGTCCTGGAAGATGATGGAAATCAAACTAATACAACACTCGGATAAGACAAAGACCCCTGTTAGAAGATCCGGGAAAACCACTTCAAGGTCACAGTGGTGGGCACATGGGGCACTGACCAAGGTAGACAGTATTTCGGGTCATAGAGTGTATCTTAACTTGAGTTACCTAAAGTCTACGTAGAGTCAGTCTTACCTTGTATCAAATTGAGAAAAAGATACCTATCGTAGTGACAGATAGTTACTTTCCCTTGGGATTTTCATGGGATTCTAACGTGATTATAGATGAAAGCATTAGGCTGTAGCCGGATAACTTAACGACCAGCTCTGTGCAAAGCATCCTGGGTATTTCCTGTGTATATATTTTCACCTCTTCTAGTCTGCAAACTTAGGCAACACTTTTTTTAAATGCCTTAAAAATATAATTTGTCCTTTACCTCTATTATCAATGTGAATTTAAAAAAAAAAAGGTCTTTCTTGGGGCGCCTGGGTGGCTCAGTCAGTTGCATATCTGACCTCGGCTCAGGTCATGATCTCACGGTTGGTGAGTTCAAGCCCCGCATCTAGCTCCACACTGTCTCTCCCTCTCTCTCTGCCCCTTGCTCACTTGCACTCTCTCAAAAAATAATAATAATGGGGCGCCTGGGTGGCGCAGTCGGTTGGGCGTCCGACTTCAGCCAGGTCACGATCTCGCGGTCCGGGAGTTCGAGCCCCGCGTCGGGCTCTGGGCTGATGGCTCAGAGCCTGGAGCCTGTTTCCGATTCTGTGTCCCCCTCTCTCTCTGCCCCTCCCCTGTTCATGCTCTGTCTCTCTCTGTCCCAAAAATAAATAAACGTTGGAAAAAAAAAATTTTTTTAAAAATTTAAAAAAAAAAAAATAATAATAATAATAATAATAATAACAATACATTTTAAAAAGTCTTTCTTGGGGTGCCTGGGTAGCGCAGTCAGTTGAGTGTCCGACTTCAGCCAGGTCACAATCTCGTGGTCCGTGAGTTCGAGCCCCGCGTCGGGCTCTGGGCTGATGGCTCAGAGCCTGGAGCCTGTTTCCGATTCTGTGTCCCCCTCTCTCTCTGCCCCTCCCCTGTTCATGCTCTGTCTCTCTCTGTCCCAAAAATAAATAAACGTTGGAAAAAAAAAAATTAAAAAAAAAATTTAAAAAAAAAAAAATAATAATAATAATAATAACAATACATTTTAAAAAGTCTTTCTTGGGGCGCCTGGGTAGCGCAGTCAGTTGAGTGTCCGACTTCAGCCAGGTCACAATCTCGTGGTCCGTGAGTTCGAGCCCCGCGTCGGGCTCTGGGCTGATGGCTCAGAGCCTGGAGCCTGTTTCCGATTCTGTGTCTCCCTCTCTCTCTGCCCCTCCCCCGTTCATGCTCTGTCTCTCTCTGTCCCAAAAATAAATAAAAAACGTTGAAAAAAAAATTTTTTTAAGTCTTTCTTAAAAAAGAGTCCTACAGTTGTTTAAGTTCTAACGTAATAGATGGGAAAATGGAATAGTAAAACATCAATCCAAAAAACGTCAAAGAAATGGAAGGAAAGAATAGAGGAACCCCATTTTTCTCTGTGAGTAAAATGGTGGGTTTGCAAATACGTTGATCATTAAAACAAATGAAAATAGATAAGCTGCTGTAATTAAAGGAAAACAAATTGACGGGTTAAAGAAAAGCCCCAGCTGCATGCAGGTCACAGACGATAGATCTACAGAGCGTAAGGGTGGAGAAAGTTGCAAAAGTGGAAAGACGTGGGGAAAAAGCCTTGGAGTTACTCGTCAGGAGGAAACCGGGGCCTCTGTTACCATAAGAATCCTGAGTCTGGGGCGCCTGGGTGGCTCAGTTGGTTTCGGCTCAGGCCACGATCTCGTGATTCGTGGGATGGAGCCCTGCATCTGGCTCTGCGCTGAAAACACAGAGCCTGCTTGGGATTCTCTCTCTCCCTCTCTCTCTCTGCCCCTCCCCTGCTCACTCTCTTTCTTGCTCTCTCCCTCTCTCTGTCTCTCTCTCAAAATAAATAAATTAACTTAGAAAAAGGGGGCTCCTGGTTAAGCATCTGACTCTTGATTTCGGCTCAGGTCATGATCTCGAAGTTCATGAGATCAAGCCCCGCATTGGGCTCTGCACGGAGGGCTTGGGATTCTCTCTCTGTATCTCCCTCTCTCTCTGCCCCTCCCCCATTGTCTCTCTCAAAATAAATAAACTTTTAAAAAAAGAATCCTAAATTTGTGTGCACTTAATAATACAGCTTCAAAATATCTAGGCAAAAGTTAGTGGCACTGAAAGGAGAAATAAACAAATAGTCAATTAACGGCAAAATTTAGCGAACCCCTCTGAGAACATTTAGAGCAAGCAGACAGAATGCCAGCAAGGAACTAGAGGATTAGACGCACAGATTCAACAAGCCTGACCTCCCTGAGACGGGTCTGAAACCGAAACCAACCACGGCTGCGTGCCCATGACCTTCAAATACACGTAAAACCTGCGTGAAACGTGGCCGGAGGCCGAACCTCCAACCAGGTCGCCCCACACTCCAGAGGTAGAAAATCCGAGCAGTGAAGCTAGAAATCCGTCACGAGGAAAGTAAGGAAAAGTCCCCACAGGTGTGGAAGTTGAGTAAGAACTTCTGCCTGAGCCTCGGGTAGGAAAGGAATCCCATGCTGGTTACCGAGTATTCTGAGCTGAGCCCGGGAAGCGGCAGCTGGAGCCGCAGCCACGCGGGATGCGGGGTCCAGCCTGACATGCCCGTGAGAGCGGAAGCAGGGAGGAAGCCAGCGGTCTGAACCTTCATCTCAAGAAATTAGACGAAGAAGTGAAATGAAGCAAAATAGAAAGGAGGAAACCGTCAAACCAAGAGGAGAAAGTAAGGAAATGAAAATGGTAGAATTAACCCAGACAGCAGCTGACTCTAAACTCCCAGCTGATCAGACAGAGCGAGAGGGAAAACCACAGTCCGCGTCAGAAGTGAAAACTCGGCCTCACGACCGATCTCACCCAGCAATTCAGTGCGTTACCTACAGTTTATAGCAACATATTTGAAAATCTTCCTAAGATGACAGAAATGCACAGCTGAGCAAAACTGAAGAAGAAAATGTGAGCTGTTTCGTTAAATACAAGCCAATTTCCATTCAAATCCTTATCCCGAGGGCACGCGCACCCGTGGTGGCCACACAGGAAGTTCTTCCCGCCGTAAGGACGAGTTGGAGCTCACCCCTATAAACTTGTCCAGAGAGCCAAACAAGGCACCCCATCCAAACCAGCCGGAACCCCGAAGGAGCAGAAAGGGTGGGCCGCTGTATGCCAGGCTGCTCGTAAATAGATGAAGAAACACCTGGGGCGCCAGGGTGGCTCAGTCGCTTCAGGTCCGACTACAGCTCAGGTCATGATCTCCCAGTTCGTGGGTTCGAGCCCCGCGTTGGGCTCTGTGCTGACAGCTCAGAGCCCGGAGCCTGCTTCGGATTCTGTCTCTCCCTCTCTCTGCTCCCTCCTCGCTCATGCTCTGTCTCTCTCTGCCTCAGAAATAAATAAACCTTAAAAAAAAATTTTGTTTTAATCGCCCCCACTTGAGAACCACTAAACTACAGTAATTCAAATGGGTGGTTTGGGAGCAAAAACAATCAGATGCACAAATGGGGCAGAATAGCACAGAAAAAAAGAGGTAATGTTTCTTTAAAATTCATCCTCATGGAGGTATCGCTTTTGTCCAACAGAATTCTCCCACTTCACGCATCCAGCTTGATAAACCTTGTCATATGCGCACGGAGCAGAGTAACGCTCTGTGGCCAAGGTCAGCGCACCACAGCCCGCGGCCAGAGCTGACCTGCCACCTGCCTTTTGATGGCCTGCAGGCTAAGAATGGTTTCTGTGTTTTTAAATGGCTGTATGAGTATCTATATTAATAGCCTCAATTTCACTTCTTGGCCTGCAGGGTCTAAAATATGTCACCGTCTGACCCCTTGGCAGAAAGTTTGCCAAGCCCTCCCTAGGGTAATGGGGGAAGGACCATCTTTCCAGTAGATGATGCTGGACTGATGGGGTGCCCTTCAGGAAAAAAGGTGAACTGGCCCCTACCCCACCCCACACCCCAAAACCAGCTCTAGGTGGAACGTTTTCAGCGCGTGCCGGGGGCTTCCTGCCCGGGTTTGGGTACAGCGGGGAGTTCAGACGGGGACAAGGTGAGTGGGGGGTGCGGCCGGCAGAAGGTTCGAGAGACACAAAGCGCCCTTTTCCGGGAGCAGTCTACAGGCTGCAAAGTCCCGAGAAGCTCTTGCAAAAGCTCCGAAGCACATCCCTCAGGGACCCCCTAATTTCCCGGTTCTGTGAATCCCGTGTCTCTCGCGTCCGGCTCTCTCCGAGCCCTGCCTCCGTGCCCGGTGTCTGAGCCACTCGGTGGGGCTGGACAGCACTGACAGCTACGTGAACCGAACGAATTTGGCAACACTTCTCTTTTCCTCTCCTCTCTTAGCAACTATTCAAAGGCGGCCTTTTTATGGGTAATATCAGCAGTGCTGGAATCTGGAAGAACTTTTTTCTGTGCAGTCTTGCAGGAAAGCTGATAGCAATTCAATTAGAAAATGCAAATGAGGTCACATATTTCCCACCGGAGTGCTGAATCGCCCCTGAGGAATCAGAGCAATATTCTGGCCTAACAGTAAATACTGAAGATAAAGTTTCGCGTGCGGCTGTCAGCTGACTGGCTGCGGTGGCGCTGGGGGGCGGCAATATGGGACCTGTGGGTATAGTTTGCAAAAAAGAAACTGTTGTTTATGAAACTAATCCTGGCTCTTAACGCGCACGTCAGCGTTTATGAAAGCCACGCTCAGCCGAGCGGCGCCCACACCCAGCCGGGCCCAGAGGCCAGCGCGGATCTTGCCGCGAGGTATCTGCTTCCCCACGTGTGTGGGCCGAAAGCGTCCCCCTGAGGAGTGTATGTTGGGGTCCTGGCCTTCGGCCGCTGGGAGTGAGACTGTGAACGGGCTTTTGTTGGGGTGAGGTCCTTCAAGGGGGCCCCAATCCAGTGACCGGCGTCCTCGGGAAAAGGGGACGTCTGGACACAGGTGTGCACGCAGGCAGAGCTCTCTGGAGGTGGAGACGGACAGCAAGTACGTTTCTGTGAGCCGAGGAGGGCCAGAGGTTGCCGGCAAAGCACCAGAGTCCAGGAGCGAGGCCCGGACGCGTTCTCCCCCTCGGCCCTGGGAAGAACTAACCCCTGCTGATACTTTGACCTCGGACTACCGGCCTCCAGAACCCAGACGGTAAATGTCTGCTGTCGACACCCCCCAGGCCGTGGTTCAGTGGCTTTCAGCAGGTGTGTGGCCTCATCCGCCAGCCGAGCGGAGGGCAGACAGACCCCGTGTAACCCCCCAGGGCTCCGGATGCCCTCCAGTCCCCTTCACACAGCCGCCTGGGTCCCCAGTACAGTGAGGACAAGTGTGGCCAAGACCTTGGTGCTTTAGGCCTCACGGTCCAGCAGCCTTCCTCTCTGTGGTCCGTCACTTCTCCGTCTCAGGGTCTGCCCCCCAGACCCACAGTCTGTCACCCCTGCATCCTGAGCGCGGGCCAGAACCCATTACCAGCATCACCAAGGGCACCCAGGTTGGTCCCCGGTGGAGGGGAGGGGAGAGCCGGTTCCCGCCGTCCACTCGAGAGATGGTAAGGCCAGCCGGGTCAGAAGAGCCCCCAGGTGAGCACCTCAGGGCTGTCGTGCCCCTGCCTGAACCCTAACACCCAGATTCGGCGGTTTCAACCGAAGGGGGGCCCACATGAGGCTTTCCGTGCGAGGTGTCGCCTTGGGAAAGCACCCAGGGAATGGAGTGTGTGTCTTCAGAAAGAACCTTCCAGGAGATGCCTCAGTGGTCAGCGAGGTGCAGACAGGGTCCGCGGTTCTCCGTGGGGAGCCGAGTGCTCACGCGCCCCGTGCTCCCGTGGGTTCAGCCCACGTCACCGCACGCGGGGCCTGCTCCTGGCGGGACCGCCCCGGGGAAGCCACACCCGAGACCCGCACAAACCTCTGGGCTGGTCCCCGTCCAGAGCCGGAGCTGGCGGCCACAGCCCGGTCAGCGCCCCCACGCCCGTGGGTCTCCAGGGGTGAGCAAAACTTCTCAAACTCACGGCATTTTAACCGTTTGTTGGCATGAAGCGCGCAGCGATTGTTCTCATTGGTGGAAGGTGCCTCTCGGCTTCCTTGTCTGTCTGTGGTCTCGGAGAAGGGCCCTTGGGGCAAGTGTGACTCGTCCCCGACCCTGCCTCTCCTGGCCTGCGGTCAGTGGGAGGCACCAGGGAGAAGGTTAAACGTAGATGATGTTTCAGGCTGCGAACGGCCCTGAACAGGTGCCCGGGACAACCCTTCCTTTTGCAGAGGGGGGGCGGGGGGACGGGGCGGTGGTGACAGGGCCTCTGCAGAGCCAGCGAGAACCCCCATGATGTGCCCGGCCAGACCCAGCAGGGACACTGCCCCAGGCACTATGTCAGCGAGACTTGATGGGGAGTGAGCCGGAGAAGTCCTGGTGGCTCGCTGCTGATCCGCACGGCACCGTGGACCCCACACGGAGGGCCACTGCCAGGCCAGGCAAGGAGGCTTCCGGGGAGGCAGTCAGAAAGGTCCCAGGTCAGATCCCTTCCCGGGGGAAGGACGACGGAGTGCTGCCGCGTCCCCACCAGACAGCACCCTGCCGCAGGCTCTGTCCTGTGAGGCGGGGACACCACCGGGAATTGGGGGGGTGGGGGCTGAGCAGCAGGCAGGGGCCGCTGCTGTGTCCGGGGCTCAGGAAGGTGACGTCTGAGCTGAGCCCTAAAACACGAGAAGAAGCCGGCGCTCCAGACCGAGGCCTCCTCCCACCCCGGCTTCTCCGTCCTCTGGCAGAATCCCGTCTCGGCCCCACCAGGCCTGGGCTGCGGGGCCGCCGGCACTCGGGGTGCTTCTCCACGCGCTGCCTCCCCGGGGGCCAGGTGGGCAGAGACGGCGTGCACGCCTGCGACCGTGAGCACTGCAGACACGCGCGTGCCCGTGTGTGCCCTGCTCACCCTCGCCCCGGGGCCTGTGGCTCTTGATGGGGCCAGTGTGCGTGCGTGAGCGTGTTGGGGGCCTTGCAAAGAACCCACCCCCGGAAGTGTGGGGCGTGAGGTGTCCACGCTGCCCTCCTGTAGCTGTTTCAGATGAAAATCGAACCGGGTTTCCAGACCAGCACAGGTTTCTGGTTCCTTCCAAGGCCTGGGCTCCCATTTGGTATTTGGTTAAATACACAATCCTTACTCCTGAAGTTGTTTGTGAAAACAACAGCGACAGGGTCACAGGCACTTTCCGCCACGACAAGAGCCCCCAGCACGGACAGGGACACCTGTGAACCTGAAACCCGTCGGCGGAGCGCTGACGTGGCCTGGAGCCCGTCCCGTGGGCCCCACGTCCGCGGTAGACGCTGGGAATAGACTGGAGGCCCAGAGTCCCCAGGCGCCTTTCGGGGGGAACATAACGGGAAGTCGGCTTGAGTTAAGGCTCTCTGTCAGACCCTTCCCACGTCCTCACCGAAGCCTTCCAGAATCCTCGACGCTGGCGAAACTGATCGTTTTTTCTCACCCATTGACGCCCGTGTGCGAGAGTCCATTCGGTTCCACCGCTAACAGCTCCCAGAAAAAAGTGACACAGTTTGGCTTAACTTGCTGATTTAATTTCATTTGGTTTTTTTACCGCGATCGTATTTTTTCCTATAAACGGAAGAATAATCCCACGTAAGATGTTTGTAACCAAACAACTTCCCTGATTCTCTAGAGCAAGTTCTCTAGCAGGGCGTTCAGAGAAGACTCGAGGCATTTTGGGTTGTCACAGCAGGGGGAGGGTGGTGTTTCTGGCATCGAGTGGGTGGGGCAGGATTGCCACCCAGCCCCCTACAAATGCACAGGACGGCCACACCCCAGAGAATGACCCAGTTCCAGATGTCAGCAGTGCTGAGGTGTGCAGGCCCCGGTCTGGAGACGGGCGCTGGGGGCCGTGGGCCAGCTGGGGAGGCGGGGACGGTGAGCAGGCTGGCCGGGCACGCGGCAGTGAGCCGAGGGCACGCACGCACACGCCCGCACGCAGGGGCCTGTCTGGACGTTGTGGGGTCTCCTGTCCTGCGCTTCTGTGCTCGGATGGGGATCCTCATCATGGCCCGCGAGCATGATGCCTGCACACAGACTGCCCATCTCGCTGCTCTCGGGTTTGTCTCGTGTCTTCATTGTGGGGGGGAGACGAGGCTTAAGGGGACAAGGGCGAGCTTTGAGGCGTTCGTGAAGAGAAACATTGTTTGGACCCCACTTGGGAACAGCATGACACCTTCCCAACAAAACGGTGCCGACGGGAAAAGTCCCTGAGCAGTGGTGACTGAACTCTTTCCCGCAGGGCCGCTCACAACTCCCCGACCTTGGCGGCCTGCTTGACCCCGGTGGGAGGGGGTGTCAGGACCGCCCTCGGTGTCTGCACTCGCCCTACCGGCCACAGGGCAGAGAGGGGCCAAGGGCCAGGCCCAGCTGCAGCTGCATGACGGGACCGGTCACTGCACCTTCCAGGACCCCCACCTGGCCAGGTGTGAGCGAGGGCTGCACCAGCCCCTCCCTCCCTAAGTGGCCTGGGCGTGCCTGAGCGAGGCCAGGGGGCCCCCCACTGTCACCGTCACTAAGACTCCCCTCCCAGATAGATACTTGAAGGCACAACCATGCTGCTCTGTTCAGGAGACCTCTCTTTGTACTCTCTCCGTGGGAGTTTTCAGAACGACCTCCCTCCCCTTCCTAGAAGAGATCGGAAGTGAGGAATACCATAGCGGTGCATGGGGGAGACAGCGCCTTCTTCCACGCAGCAGTGTCGCGGAAAGAGACTCCACTAAGCACCTCTCGGAACCGACCTCATGCAAATGTGTGTTTAGAATGGCTTGCGTGTTCTCTTCGCTGGAGAACGGGGATGTGTCTCCCTTGTTTCATTTTGTGTTTGGTAAATACCACTTTACTTTGTCCATCCTGAGCTACCATGGAAACCAGCCAGAAGGGTGCCGACACTACCCTAGTTAAATATTTCAAACATACATGCTTGCAGGCGGACATGTACCGGTTTTCAAATGCACGTCGAAAGGGAAGAGAGGAGTGAACGATTGGTGTAGACTTGAGTGCCTCTTTCGTTAGGAACCTAACTGCCCTCAGTGAAAGTCAGGGCCACGTGTGACACTTGGGTGGGGGGCACGCTATTTATGGACGCACCTGTAACCCAGAGCCGCAGGGAGGCAGTGAAGTCAGGAGGGGGCGGTGAGCCAGAGGCAGAGGCAGGAACGACGCTCGGGTTCAGGGGATAGACCCTCACCGCCCTCGTGCCGTCAGAGGTGGGGCCAGTTCACGGCGCAGGATGGCATGTCACACCCCACTCAGCCTCCGACCGCAGACCCCTGTGTGACCGGCCACCTTGGAACCCCCGCCCCTGAGTCTCGTGTTTATGGCTGAGATTGGCCACGTGTTTACCAAACAGTAGGGCCACCCGAGAGCGGTCGGATGAGCTTGTGCAAATAGGCACGTGGTCACTCTGTGCGTGAGAGGTCACAGGTGCCCCGGGAGCCCATACTGGACCCCGGCGGAGGCAGCTTGGCTAAAAGGAAAGACGTACCAGCTGCGTTCTCTGGAGACTGCTCGGCGTCATGAGAGGGAAGGGCTGGTTTATTTTTGGAAAAAGAGAAGCTCGCGGCCTCACCAGGGCCCCCAGAGCCTTCCGTCCCGTGAGTGCAGATGTTCCTGTCCCGGGAGGCTGGGGGTGACAGGGGTCCGCAGGGCTGCACTGCCGGTCAGAGACATCAGGTGGCCCGGGGACCTTCCCCAGGAGGCACCGACTCGGGGAATGCAGACCACGGGGGAGGGGGCGGGCACGCCTCGGGATGCCGACCAGGACCCCCTTGGTTAAGAAGACGTCTCTAGGACATCAGACACTGAACTAACTTGAAAATGTTTCCGTGGATTTTTTCATCGAATCAGATGGACTTGTGCTCATGCTCTTGGCTCAAAGTGGAAGGAATTTGAGGTGTGAAGGGAGCAGCCAGCCTAGGACCTGAGGACGGGGTGGGCTGGGCTGTCGGGGACGTCAGGCTGTCTGTCGTCTGTGACCCCACCCTCAGGGGTCGGGGCTGCTGGGCGCCCCTGAGAAACACAGCCCTTGGGATCTGGCATGCGGGAATGTTGAAGCCGTTCCCGGGTTTGTGCCGCCTCCTGGGAGGAGTGGCTTCTGAGCCACGGCTCCGGAGAGTGGCCCGCGCACTCTGTACCCATCGCACTTTGCAAAAGCGCCAAGTGTCCCCGCCCGACGACCGTGCGTGGGAGCGCAGTCCCGGCTGTGCTCCAGAGCCCGGGCTTTGCACTGGGCTCCTCCCACCCCGCCTGTCTGTTCAACAGGCTCTTCTCTTGGCCTTGCCCACACACTGCTGTTTCTCTGGTGTTACTGGGCATCACGTCTACGCCCTGTGGGGCTGGTGCTTGACTCCAATGCCCCCCTCCCCCTGCCGAGCGTGTCCACCGTGCAGACCCCTGGACCCCACCCTGCAGAGCCCACTGTGTTGGGTCAGGAGGCGGTGTGGCGGGACCTGCCGTCTGCATCCCTGTCGCAAGGAAAAAGGGACGCTGTTACGTATTCACACACTCACCGCTTGATGCCCACCTCCAGCCAAGATGGCGGGGAAGTCACCCCAGGGAGACACCTGGAGATTCTGTCCCGAAGGCGGACGCTTGATTATTTATGCCCCCTGTTTACCTTCACCTCTGATGTTTTATGAGTCAGCCCGTTTACTTACAGCCAGTGCTCACGCTCGGCTTAATAATTCTATGCCCCTAACAGGTGAATGGTTAGATAATAGAAGAATGTGATGAATTATAACCTTTTGCACGTCGATTGGAGGTATGGATGATTATAGCCTTCCCCTGGCACGATTTTTCTTTCTTTTTTTTCCTCCTTTTTCAAAAAAAAAAGGCGATAATTTAAATCCTGCCTCAGGTCAGTTTTGCATTATTCACCTTTCGCTGGTGAATTGATGATGGAGGGAAATGACCCAGCTTCTTCCTCATATTGAGGAATCCCTGAAGACTTCACCTGGAGGTCACACTCAATTACACTCAGAGTCAGACACACAGAACAGCCCTCTGGTGCACGGAGAGCAGGACCGGGCGGCACAGAGCTGCCGGGAGCGTGGGAGAATAGTGTGCCGATTGAGGGGCCGGTGGGGGGAAAGCCCGCCTGGGGAGAGGGCCTCGCAGGTGGCTGTTGGGGTGCAGGTTGGGACGGGCAGGGCTCGGGGGTGGAAAGGATGGTTTCTTCTAACATGCAGCTTGCCCGTGAACTCGGGGGCCTCGGTCTCGCTGAAATGGAAGGCTGCGGTCCTTGGCGGGCCGTCCTTCTGTTCTCAGGTCCATTACCTCCCACCTCTCTCCCTAAAATAACAACCCCTGTGCTGAGTGCAAGGGCCAGGTCACATTATCCCTAGGAAGAGAGGACACCTGCCTTTGGGACTTGCCCAGAGAGCCTGCCGGGAGGGACCTGCCAGGGCCACACAGGTTGGCCTGGAGGGACCTTAAGGCCACCAGTCCTGGGTCCCCCAAGCCCCCAGGTGCCACAGACCATCTGCAAAGGGACCAGCCCCACAGCCTGTGCAAACACAGGATGGCGTTCTGTCTCCTTGAAGTCGGTGTCCGCTGACACAGGGAGTCCAGACTCCAGCCCAGCAGGGGGATGACCCCTCCCCAAGTCGTGGAGTGAGGCTGACCCCCCCAGGTCAGGGCCTCAGCCCACACCCTGCACCCCAGCTGTCCAGGTGGCCCCAAAGCACAGAGCTCATCCAGCCCCGTGAGCCTGGAGACCAAGGCCCAGAGGCTGTAAGCGACCCCCCGAGGCCCCACTCCCGGCACTGGGACGCCCGCCTGAGAAAGTCCCCCTAAATCCCGGTCCCAGAGCAACGTCAGCAGAACGAATCCAGTCCAGAGCACTGCTGATTCAGACTCAGCGGGGAGAGGCGATCGGAAACGGGAAACACTTTGTGAATAAAGCTAATTAAGAAATAGCGGATTTAGGGTTTCACGAGTGAGAGTGTGGCTCTGTGTGTCTGCACCGCGAGACACGTCTCCCCAGGTGGCTGGGCTCCACACCCTTCATCTGCCCCTTCTGGGAGATGCCCATACATGCTCGGGGCAGGGTGGGCCGTGCCTGGGGCGCCTGGGCACCAAGAGTGTGCAGCCTTGAGCAGGGGTGTGGCTGGGGTGTTCAGAGGGGAGGGGAGGGGAGGAGAGGGTGGGGCGGGAGGCAGGTGGGGCTCTACCCGTGTGGCCAGGGAGACCAGCAGCCCAGGTAGTGAGGGGTGGGGGGTCCCCCCCCGCCCCGTCGTACCCTAATCCAGGACAGGGAGCCCACCCATCCCGCAGCCGGGGGTAGTGCCCTGCCCGCCTGGGGGAGGCCACCGTGGCAGATGGCGTGCCAAGCTCGATGCCAAGGTGGACACTCACGCCTGCCCATGTCCGGACAGGGCTCTGGGATGGGCCCATCCAGGGACACCAAACCCTGCCTCCAGCATCCAGGAAGTCTCCTCCCTGGGCTGTCCCCCCCCTCCCCACCCACCACTGCCCCCTGGCTCAGCCCCGCCCTCACTACTAGCCAATTTGGACACATTCCTTCTCCTCCTTGTGCCTCAGTTTCCTTAACTGGGATACAAGGTTATGGGACAGTCCTAAGCCCACCTGCCCCTCTGAACACTCGGGGCTCATTCCAGGCCAAGCCACCACCCCCAGGTGTCCAGGCTAACGCCCCCCGACCCTGCTCTCTCTGCACCCCTGGGAGTCCAGTCCAGCCTGCAGAGCCCCCTCCGGCGTGACCCTTCTTGGGTTTCTTCTCCCCACCGTGAGCCTGACAGTAGGGCTGAAACCCCGCCATCCGCCCTATGCCCTCGGTGTCACCTTGTCACCCACACTGCCCCCCGGAAAGGGCTTCCTCGTTTCACAGAAGAGGAACCAAGGCTTGGGGGTGCAGGGGTCAAAACAAATACCGGCAGGGCCAGTGAAGAGCAGCCCGTGTCAGACCAGCCCTGTGACCCCGAAAGCCTGCAACATCGCCCCCCCATTCTACTTTATTTCTAGGCCCCAAACAGCCCTTGAATTTCATGAGGGCATCTGCCTGATTTCTGAGGCACCCACACCGTCCTGCTTCCACATCTGCCCCCTTCTTGGCTACTCATTCTCCCGACAACAAACTCCTATTCACCCCTCAGTACCCCACTCAGGTAGAATATCCCCCGGAAGCATCTATGCCTTCCCAAGATGGCCTGGATTGCAGTGCCAGCTCGAACCCGCCTGTTCCTGGCTCGTGCTGATCGCTGTCCCATGGAGAGTGTGGCTGTCCTGAGGACTAAGTCGGAGATTACCTGGGCCCACGGCGCCCCCATGACCCGTGACAGCCATCACTGTCATCAGGGCTCCTGGCCTGCCACTCCACACGAGCACTTGAGGGTGGAGGTTGAGGGTCACTTACTCGGTGCTCAGGAAGCATGGGGAACCCCACGTTTACATCTGTCCACTGAGTTTGCTCTGTGCCGAGTGAGTGGCCGTGAAGCCCTACGACCTCCCGGGCAGGGCAGCACCCACAGCGTGGGGCCAAAATAATGCCTCGGCCCCCTGCGGGCAGGGTGTGTCCACAAGCTGCCCGCACCTCTAGGAAGTTAACGTCTTAACCACACCTTCTTGGGCATCCGGTAAGAGGACAGCAGGACCAAGAGATTTCCTCAGGGCTCTTTGTTCTCCGCATGTGCAGGTGTGAGCTTGGCCGGATCCAACGGTCAGTTCAGCAGCGAGGACCCCCCCGCCCCGATCCCTGCCAGTAATGACCCTTCTAGCTTGGATGAGACTGTAAAGACCCAGTGATGGGGTGTGGCCAGCCTATCATGATGCCGGGCTGTCGGTTTGGGGAAAATTGTAGTGTTATAGACACGCACACAGCATACAAACACACACGCACGTACACGTGTACGCATGTCCTCGTGCACACACATACGTACCTGCGTGCATTGCACATACACGCACACACACGCACGCACCAATATACACCTGTATGTGCACACGCACGTATATAATTTCTAGCAACAGTGGCACAGAGGTCACGTTCACTCCGCTGTCCGGCACCTGGCCATCATTTACTCAGAAATACAGAATTCGGGAGCGCGTTGGGAAAATCCGCGGGTGTCATCCGTTAGGAAATATTTTTGAGAGTAACTGGAAGCATTATTTGTAACTAGCGCAATTGTGCATCGGTGTTTAGGCGCCGTGTTCCGAGTGGGCCTAGGGTGACCGCGTGTCAGAACGGCACGCTTGCTCCAGGGGGGCAACCGATCATCTGCACCAACGTTTCTGCCCGGAGACGTGGGCGTGTCTTCCAGGCTGAGGCTGCACGGGTCTGGCATCGATTTTCGCCAGATTTTGTTATTATATGTGTCTCACAGCTTTAAAATAGTAGCAAATATGTGCAATTTATTTAAACAACACTAGGGAAATTAACGCCATGCAAGCTCGTCCTCAGCAAATGAAGATAAAGCAGTTCAAAAAAAAAAAAAAAAAAAAGCAGCTTTATGAAAACTCTTTAAAACCCCGAGGCTGAAATAACAAAGGACTCAGGTGAGCATTCTGCCTGCTGGCGCCCAAGCCTTGCCGGTGGGGCAGACCTGTGTTCTCCGCACCGTCACTGGGGGAGACAGCGGGGGAGCCACAGATGGCCAGCACCCCCTCCCCCGGCTGTGCTTGTGGCCGGGGCTCCCTGGCATCTCGTGCAAGGCTCCCAAGTCCGGCAGGCTGCCCTCAAGCCGACACGCTTAAGAACAAACACTAACCCTGTCCCTCCTCCCGGGGCAGGTGCCCGGGGACAGGCGAACTATTTAGCTGCGAGCTGAGAAGCCCCCAGACCGGGCTGTGGAACGCATCAGTCACCTGGGGGCTCCTTAACACAGACTGCAGGCAGTTCTCCGGGAACGCTGACTCCTGCCGTGCCTCCGCACACATGACTTGAGGACGGGTAAAGGGAATGTGACCTCCAGGCAACGAGACCCACGAGTGAGGGGTGGCACTCAGCCAGGGGCTCCGGTCTTGAGGTCTGACTCCCAGGTTCAGATCCTGTCCCTGCCCACTGAGCTGTGTGACCTTCTGAAGTGACTCGGCCTCTCTGAGGCCCCCTCTGTGCCTCCCTAGGAAAGTGGGCTTGAGGACACGTCCTGCTGAGTCGGCGAGGGGAGTTCAGGCAGAGACCGCGAGGGACGCTCACGGCCCACAAGGCGTCAGCTACTCATGTGGGCAGGGAAGGCAGTTGTCTGTGCCCGGGCTGTGAGGGGACCGTGTGTGGCCAGGACCGTTCTGAAAGCGGTTCTGTGGTTCTCTGTGAAGCTCACGGAGGAAAGTAAGGATGCGACCCCATCGCTGTGTCATCCTGAGAGCCGGAAGATGAGTCACAGCAGCCATTGGTTTGACGTGAACAGAAGTCAAGGCCCCCGGGGACGTGCACACCTCGCGTGGCCCCTCTTCGATGAAGGTGGGGAGTGGTGGACGAAAGACTTGTGGTTTTAGTTGCCTCAAACGCTCGACTGCAGGAGCTCGGGCCGGGAGTCCGCTGGGGCCTGGGGGGCGTCCCAGAGGGGTCTCTCCTTCCCCTGTGGCTTGTCCACGTGACATTGCCCGTGGATTCGGGAAGAATTTACCTTTTCATCAAGTAGGCAGTTTTGTCCACATGTACTTAACTTATTTCTAAGCAGTTCTTTTGCAAAAAAAAGAAAGTGGGCAAGGTCCTGGGTCCACAGACGGCAGTGCTCAGACCACCCAGGCCCATCTTGCTGGCAGAGGGTGGGACCCGCCGTGGCTAGAGGCGGGTGGACCGTGGCCAGGTGCCGTGGGCTGTCCTATTCCAGGTCTGTCTTTGCCTTGCGAGCCGTGGTGTGCAGCTGGCTCCAAAGCAGAGTCAAACGAGCACCAGCCATGAAAACAGTGCCGGGGCACCCGGAAAAGGAGCAAGGAGGTGGCACACACAGAGACACCGTGCATACTCGGAGCTCCGCGCAGACGCCGTGCGCGCGCGTGAGGGTCCGCAGACACCGCGTGTGTATGTGAAGCTCTGCTGTGGCTCCTTTAATTTAGAAATGAATATAGAAGCTTTTTAATATAGAAAGTCATACATGTTGCAATATTCAGAAATATAGAAAGGTAAAAGGAATAAAGTAAACTTGGGGAAAGCTCCCTGGAGAGCAGAGAAAACAAAAGTTTACATTTTGATGTTTCCTTCCAGTCTTTTCTGTGTCCTTACACACACACACACACACACACACACACAAATAGGGACTTGTGCTACATGTATACTCTGTGGCCATTCTCCACTTACATTATTTGATGGACGTTCGTCATGTCCCCATCTCCAAAGGGTAGCTTTTAATGACTCTGTAATATCCCAAGATACAAACATAGCATTCTGCATTTGACTACAATTTAGGGGCGCCTGGGGGGCTCAGTCAGTTAAGCGTCCGACTTCGGCTCAGGTCATGATCTCACGGTGCGTGGGTTCAAGCCCCGCATCGGGCTCTGTGCTGACAGCTCGGAGCCTGGAGCCTGCTTCGGATTCTCTCTCCCCCTCTCTCTGCCCCTACCCCACACACGCTCTGCCTCTGTCTCTCTCTTTCTGTCTCAAAAATAAATACACATTAAAAAAATGTTTTTGCCTATTATTTGCGGCTATCAGATCTCCAGAGGTTTTTTCCCGATTATTTTCATTACTTGATGTATACATAATATCCATAATATTATTACAAAAACATCTGCAGTGAACGTTTTATATGGAGATGTTTGTTTGCGTGTAGTGTTTTGGGGACAGATCTCCAGCTGTGGAGCTACTGGGGGGTTTTTTCCTAATTTTTTTTAATTGATGTACAGCTGACAGCAAGGAGCATTTTTGAGGCTGTTGATGGACTGGCCCAAAGCAGCAGAAGGCTGTGGTTAGCCCCCAGCAGCATCCGGTCAGGGCTCAGCCACCATCCAGTCCCAGTGGCTGCCCCATAGGCAGGGACTCTGATGGCTTTAGTTGCCATAGCAACCCTCTGAAATCAGTGTTGTTATTGCCAGCCCCGTTTTATAAAAGCAGCTGGAGTTTGGAGGGACAGAGCGACTCGCCCAGAGTCAGTGGACCTTAGGGTGCACATAGACACGACACCGGGTCTGCCTAACGCCAGCTCCAACACCCTCAAACACCGCTTGAGCCGACTAACACAGCACAGTGCACAGGACTGAAGATCCATTCATTTAATCTTGTCAGTTTGATAGGTGAAGAGAGTACGTCACTTCAGTTTGCATTCATTTGATTAACGGAAGATGTGAACATTTTTAATAAGCTTACTGATTTTTTATTTTGCCATGACTTTCTATTCATGTCCTTTCCTGTTACCAAAAAGATTTAAATTTTTTATTGATTTGTAGGAACTCTTTATATAGTGAGACTCTCCATCCTTTGACAGATTTGTTGTAAATCATGTTTACCGGGGTTATCAACTGTGTTTAGGGTGTGTTTTCATAAACAAGAACTTTAAATTAAACTGTGTCTTCCAGGACACCTGGGTGGCTCAGTCAGGTAAGCGTCCAACTTCACTCAGGTCACGATCTCACGGTTTGTGAATTGGAGCCCCGTGCTGGGCTCTGTGCTGACAGCTCGGAGCCTGGAGCCTGCTTCCGACTCTGGGTCTCCCTCTCTCTCTGCCCTTTCCCTGGTCCAACTCTGTCTCTGTCTCTCTCTCTCTCTCTCAAAAATGAATACACATTAAATAATGTTAAAAAAATAAAAATAAATAAATAAACTGTGTTTTCCCTTGTGATTTTTTTCCCCATTCTTCTGTTGCTTGATTTTTTTCCCCCTAACACTTAGCCACTTTCCCAAGCATCATCCAGTCTCTCTGTGTTCATCTAGGACAGAACAGATTCTCTGAACAGATGCCTTTTCCTCTGCGCAGAACTTAACCAGACTTCTTTGCCTCTTCTCTCCCCCCTCTGACTAATGCTGCAGAAAGGGAAGCCGAGTGCAGGTCTGGACGCCTCTCAGCCTCCGAATGACACGCTGTTGCCGTGGCCCCAGCACCAGAATGCCAACGGGCTGAGGAGACAGAAACGAGACTGGGTCATCCCACCCATCAACGTGCCGGAAAATTCCCGCGGGCCCTTCCCACAGCAGCTGGTGCGGGTAAGTGGAGACCCCTCCTGCTGGCTGGGGAGGGTCTTGGCTCAGTGCGTCCTCTCCTCCGGGATCTTGCAGGTGAGTCTGGCGGGCTTGTCCTGGAGCGGGAGCACGGGATGGTCTGCACTCGGTGTCCAAGAAGGTCAAGATGGTAATGAGACGGCATGAGACAGAGATCAGAAGGGCAGCCTCGTCCTCCAGGGAAGGGGGGTCCGGCCGGACTTGGGTCGGCTCGCCTGTGCTGATGGAAGGGGGCGGGGTGGCGACTTGGGCATGGCCTTTGTCCTCTGACACCCTTCTTTGCTCACACTCTTTTCCAATTACGACTAAGACGCTGGATGGTGGAAAGACGGCGTGTCTGTGCTGGGGATGACGGTGGCGGTGGAAAGTTCCGGAACTTGGGACGGAGACTGTGACCCCAAATTTGGGGCTTTTGCATCCCTAGTGGGGGGTAGGGCTCCTGCAGTGCACGAGCTCCCGGCCCCCTCCCCAGAGGTGCTTTCCCTGGGAGAAGGGAAGAAGTGGTTCTACAGATCTGTGTTTCAAAATCAAGGCCATCAACTAGCACTTCCTCCTTCCCTTTGGAGAAAATTGCAACCCATTGCGGGCAATACTTTGGTAAAAAGACGGTGAGGATCCTGTTTAGCGCCCCATCGTTGGGGAGCGCCTCACCCCACTGGGCGGGGTGTTGCTACGGGTGGCCTTCCTTCCGGGGGCTGCTGGGCCTGTCCTGTCTCCGCTGCACCCACGCAGGGAGCTGGGCTGTGTGTTTCAAATGCAGACACGTTGCAGAGCAAGGCAGCGGGCCCCCGCAGCCGATGCCCCTCCACACACGCCACGGCCTCGGTGCCCTGGCCACAGAACCTCACGGCCCGGCGGGCACTGCACCTGAGGTGGTGACCTGAGACAGGACACTTGTGCTCATCCCCAAGCACCAAGCCCCTAAAACCCTCGGAATTTCCTGCCCCTTGAGAGCGCTGGAGTTGTCTTTTGTCATGTTAATGGTGACTTTTGGAGAGTCCCCTAAGGACTGGGGACTGGTTACCGGTTGCCAGGGGAACCGACTCCGAGAGGGGAGACCTTACTTTCAGCCCTGCCCCCAAAAGCCTGGGACGGGGAGGGGCTGGAGGTCAAGTCTGTTGCTAGTGGCCAGTGACTTAATCAACCAAGTCTGTAATGCACCTTCCATAAAAACCCCGAGGGACAAGGTGTGGAGAGCCTCCTGTTGGCGGCCCGGGGAGGGGCAGGGAGCCTGGCATGTCCGCATCTTACCCATTGGGGGTTCCTGACTTACACTCGTTATGACAATCTAGCGAGTAGACTTGCTCTGGGCTACGAGGGGGTCGTGGCAGGCCCTCTGGGTGGGAGCCGCCATGCGGGACTGAGCCCCTCCCTGTGGGACGGACACCTGCTGTTTTCGCAGCCCGCGTCAGAATAAACTGTGTCAGTTAAACTTCAGACACCCAGCCGGTGTCACAGGATTGCTTGGTGGGGGAGCCCCCCACCCTCGGGGGTCAGAAGTGTGGCCTGTCTTGCAGGCGCGTGAGGGCGCAGGAGGGACGCGGGACAGTCTTTCCACTCGTGGGGAGAAGCCACCCTCTGACCTCAGTTCCCCCTCTCCCGTGAGACGGGGAGCTCGAGCTTTCCAGAGCCCCTCCTGCCCTGGAGTGTCCTGAGTGTCGGGAGGTCCCTGTGATGCAGGCACAGACTTGAGCGAAACACTCAAGACGTGAACCCCAATCTGGGGGTGGAGTCCCAGGATCCCGTGTTCAAGGTCAGTCTGCCAACCCCCGGCCACCGACAGGATGAGGGTGCTGATGACTTAGCTCTGTGGCCCCCCACGTGCGTGCTCCCTCTCCGCCCTCTCTGCCCTCGGGACCCGTGTCTGACTAGCACTCGTCATCCGCCCACCTAGTGTTTTTTTGTCAGGGATTCATTTTTAATGTAAATTATGCTAAGAGGAGACTTTATTTGCGGTCACAGTTGGAAAGCTGGCATTGGTGGCTGCGAGGAAGGCTGACCCAGAGACTCGCAGAAGGCAGAGAAAACACAGCTGTCGGTGGCTGGCTGTGTAATTGTCAGCCTCAGAGCCTGAAGGCCGCCTGGGACTTGTGTCTAAGGGAGGCGAAGAGCAAATATCAGCCTTCCAAAGAGGCCGTAGTACCAGCAGCTTCCTCTCGAATGTCATCAGGATGGAAAGCCAAGTGGAAGGGGGGCCGGCTTGCCGTTGTGTGGTTCAGTCTTACTTACGGCCTCGTGCTTTGCACTGCTCGAAGATCAGCTTGGTAGGAAGCAGTTGCTCTGACTCAGGGGTCGCCAGACTTTTTCTGTAAAGGCCAGATAGTGGCCGTTTTAAGCAGCCAGCCAGGTTCGGGTTCAAATACTCAACTCTTTGCGGTACGAAAGCTGCTGTAGGCAACGCGTAAACTATCCCCGTGTCTGTCTTCCAATGAAACCTTATTTACAGAAACAGGCACTGGGCCAGATGTAGCCCAGTTTGACAGGCGCACATCCAGCTTACCTCCCAGCATCTGGGAAGCACCCTGGCCCACCTCCCCGGCACTTGGCGGGAACCTTGTAGTGAGTGCGCGACCTTGTGATGGGTACCGAGGGCTCTGGTCTGCTCACGCGCCGCAGGTGCACGCGTGATATTGTGCGTGCATCCTGGCACTTCTGGAATGTTCTGCTGTCCTGGCTTTCAGAGTTTCTCAGGTTAGTGGTCCTAGTAGGGACACACGAATCTTTCCTCCTCTGCGCCCATCCGTACACAGGCTGTGAAAGGTACCGTAGGCAGAGCCCCCGACCCGCGAGGACTCCCAGGGCCTGTCCCCTCCTGGATGATGGAGAAGAAGACACTTCTGTACTTTCTACCCGAGGGACCCACTGTGGTCTCAGGGGCCGGTCAGTCATAGCTGGAGGCAAGAATAGCCAAGTCTCCCCCGCCGGCCGAGCCTTCGGCTCCCACACGGCCCGTGGATGCATTGATGGGGGAGAGGGTTGGTCACAAGGACATCTGTGTGCTCTGATGGGGGCCGCAGCATCCCGAGGACCCCCTTGTCGCTGACACGTCTAACCTGGACCTCGAGGAAGGAAACGGGAACGTGGCCTCAGGTGTCCGCCGAGAAAAGCAGGGAACCGGTGGCACCAGCTCAACCTCGCTGTCCCCTGGCCCGCCCCGTGGCTGTGCTTTTGAACAAATTTGTCCTCCGCTCCGCGGACACCCTGGCGTGTCCAGCAGCCCCCATAGGGAGGGCCACCTCCATGCTGGGCACGGCCACTCCAAAACAGGCCACGAGCTGAAGGATAGGGTGTGGGTTAGTGTTAGCAGTCGGATAGGGTGTGGGTTAGTGTTAGCTGACTGCTATCAAGGGCATTCCCGGAATTTCAGAACTGAACACAAGACGGGTTGTTTCCTGCTCCTGTGAAGGTGGTTTGGGGGAGGGGGGCTCTGTACCACGGTCACTCGCGGCCCCGGAATGAGGGCTGCGGGACTGGCTAGGCCTGGCCGTGGCATGCACTGATTTTGCCTGAAGTCCACTGGCCGAAACCAGGTGTGTGGCTGTGCCTTATCGCAAGGGACACGGAGAAACGGGGGCCAGCTGTGCAGGGAGGGAAGGGGATGTGCGTCTCTGCCCCCCGGAAAGTTCCCCTGAGAGAGCACGTGTGTCCTTTCGTCTGTGACGCCTCCCCTGTGCCAGGGGGACGGGACGAGGGGTGGCCTGACGAGAGGTCAGACCTGACCCTCCAAGCCTGGTCTTCGCCCCACGGCCCCCCTTGCTTTCTCCACAGCACTTAGTACCACGTGACTTCATGATTGCTACTTACGCATCTGAGCACAGGCCTCCCGCGCCTCTAGTGTTGTAAACAGCAGGCCTTACCTTCATTGAATGAGTGATGGAAGCAAAGCCCAGTGGGGGGCGCTGTCTGGGCACCCAGCGGCTCACACACCGTGGAGGCCGGGACACCAGGGTCCCGGCAGAGATCTCGGCCCCTCCTGGTGGGCCTTCAGAGTTTCTTGACTGATGGTGGAGTACTTTCCGTGGAACGGAATCCCAAGCCGAGCTGGGATCTTATGGGGAGATGCATCCTCAGCAGATGGAAAACAGAATCTCCCTACAGTTTCTGTAAGAGATTTGTCTTTTCCAAGTGCACGCCCAGTGATCATGTCAGAACTCGGGGCAGAAGCACACACACACGTGTGCACCCGTGCCATCCCACGTGATAGCACACGCGTATGACACCCACACTGTCATGTGCTCACCTCCTGCCTCCCTCCTCCTCTCGCTCCCTCCCTTCCCCCCATTCAGCTCTTACCTAGCCCAGGCAGGGGTTTGGGGAGGCTTCCTGCCCCCGTCTCTGTCTGCAGGACGTTGATGAGTTTCCTGTCCCTGTTTTGGGGGAAGTTGCTCCAGAAAGAAGCCCGAGTCCCAGCAAACGTGAATACAGCTTGATGGGGCCGGGAAGCCAAGCGAGGAGCACTTTGAGGTTCAGCTGGGATCAGCTGCAGTTGTGTGCTCATTAAGGCATTTCATTCTGATAAAATATGCTAAATGAAAAACTGGGCAGGAGAGAAGCAGGCAGAACGTTCTTCCCCAAAAGCCTCTGTTAATTACAGGCTTTTTCCTTGGAAGGACTAGCATTAGTTCTGCGATGCAGGGAGAATGAATAAGCGACTTGGGTGGAGGAGAGCCCTGAAAAGGGAAGGCTGGCCACGACGGGCTGGGCCGCCAGGAGCGGGGAGTGTCTGCGGCACGGTATGGAAGCGCTCCTGCGGGCGTGCCCACCGGAATTAGGCCGCCGTCTAAATTTAAGTGGGGAGGGGAGAGCAGCCACATCACAGAGGCAGCACTCGGAAGCTCCGGGCTGTCCCTGCTTCAGAGCCGAGGGGGGGACACTCGCAGGCGGGCTGATCCCCTGGGAAGCCGGAGACCCTGTGTTCTGGGAAGGGGCAGGAGGGGATTTTCCCTGCTCCTGAATCCCGGCTCTGGAAGGGACGGTTTGGGGCCAGCTGAGGTGCCCAGCACCGTGCAGGCACCGGAGATTCCGAGGGAGAGGACTAGAGCGCTTTCCGGCTCCGAGGGCCTGCGGGCAGGCCGCCTGCTGCCCGTCATTCAGAATTTGGTCCCTTCGCTACCGCGGTTGGGATTCCTTCATGTGTACCTTCGTGGAGGGTTCTGAAAAGCCACTTGCTTTCCTAGCGTGTGTGTTAGGTTTGACTTCTGGCAAGATTCGGAATGAGGATAAAATCAGACTTCTAAGAAGCCTAATAAAAATTCAGAACTTGTTACCTTGAGAGGTTG
Source organism: Prionailurus bengalensis (assembly GCF_016509475.1). Lineage (NCBI taxonomy): Eukaryota > Metazoa > Chordata > Mammalia > Carnivora > Felidae > Prionailurus > Prionailurus bengalensis. Next base: position 2,111,424 of record NC_057354.1, on the reverse strand, counting down.
TCCGGGGCAACTGTAGGAACCCGCTCAAGATGATGAGGAAGAAGGCTGTGCTACCGGGAAACGCGTCCTTCAATTTCAGAAGTCGGTATTTTAACAGACAGCAGCTCGTGCAAACCTGTCCTCGGAGCAAGGCCTGGAAAGGAGATCGTCACATAATCGCTTAGCACACAGGGTAGCCACGCGGCAAAGGTGAGAGATGAGCGGGAGGCCGTTTCTAGAGCAGGGAGCTCACGAGAGCACGGCTGCAGGGGGCTCAGAAGGACTGCCAGAATCCGCGTCCCACCTACCAGCCCAAGAGAGCTGAGAAGACCGGACCGGTTCGCATTTTCCAGGATAAGTTTGGCTCCTGTTCTGTGCACAGGTGCCACGTTGCTTCATATCCAACCACAAACATTTGCCGACCTGTGTGGATGCGGATGGGTGGGGTCTCTGCAGAGCTCCGTGAGCGATGTGTCCTGGGCCGGGGTCGGCACTGTGAACGTGTGAGACAGGGACACGGAGAGTCACCCCGTATCCGACCCAGGGTAGACCCTCCATAGATGTTGATCAGATGCATGAATGCGTTTGATGGGACCAGCTGAAGTCTGACTCGTGTTATCCTGCGAAACGTCCGCTGGGTAACCTTGTGGTGTGGTCATCACTGCGTTCGCCTAGGAACCTAGTTTCTGGCTCTTGGAAGGCATCCATTCATGTGTGAGTGACCAAGCGATCATTATTCACCGTCTCACGAAAGTCAGGTGGCCCTTTAAAACGTGGCATGTGTGTGTTTCCCCCCTTCTTCTGTTCCCTCAGTCTCCAAGACAGGGTCTCACTCCTTAGCATGTCTCACAGGACCTCATGGTCTGACTCCACTCCTTGGAACACCCAACTACAGCCACGCTAGGCTACGTGAAGATTGGTCACACCCTTGGTTACCTGGACTCCTGCGTACGAGCCCTTCCCTCAGCCTGGAGGGCTTTCTCACTGCACCTGACGCTCCCCAGCCTGGCCCCTCCCTGCCTCCTCTGAGAATACCCCGCTTCCCAGGACCGGCACAGGCCCTCCCACAGGGGGCATGGCAGCCCCATTGCCTGCCACCGTGGCAGAGTTTTTGACACTGTTTTGTCATGAGTATTGATCTGTCTTTCCCACTAGACATAAAGGTCCTTGAGGGACAGTCCGCCTGTCCAGCACAAACTTGGGGACAAAGTAGGTGTCATTAAGGACTTATCAAATGAGTGAATGACACAGCTATTGTGCCCATCTCTACTGGTTAGCCTTTCATGATCATTTTGAAGATTGTGAGGTTTAATATACAATCCTTGAAAGTAATTACTTTGGAAGTTCCACTTCTGGTGATGGTAAAGTAGCGTATGTCAGACTAACACTTCTGAAATAACAATTATAAACTCGGCAAAAAAAAGTCTGCAACTATTTGAAGTTGTTGGACAGTGGTCAGTAGCCGACAGGAACTGAAAGGAGGAAACAGCACTGGGCGAGATCTTGTTTATGTGACTTTCCCTCTGAGATCACCTCTCATCCTGCCATCAACAGGCAGCTAGCTGTCACACAGAAAACCAACCTCGCTGGTCAGAGGGGTCGGAAGATGGGGTTTAGAACTAACAAAGCAGTGGAATGTGAGGGGATCAATCCTGTAAGACGTGTAGCCACAGATGGAGAATTTCACATCTGCTTATAACTTCAGCCTAGCCGGGGAGCTGTGCATGTGGGAGGGAGACTCCAAAGAACCCAGCAAAAAACAACAGCAAGAAGATCGAAAGAACTGAGCGGAAGTTTCAACTGCTGTCTCCTGCAAGGGAAACAGATTTAGATTTAGGTCCAGCCGAGTTAACTCCCTGCCTTAACAGAAATGAACACCCTTCAGAGAAAGGTAACAGAACCAGTCTGTACAATGTATCATCGACAATGACCAAGACGCAATCAAAAATTACTAGACATATCCCCGGAAAATAGACAGAAAAGAGAGAAAGAAGACAAAATGTAACCCATAATTAAGAGGGAAAAACTGCCCACAGAATCTAACTCTGGGATTACTATGTTAAAATTACCAACAAGACTTTTGAAATATCTTGTACAGATACGTTCAAGGACTCAAGGGAAAACACAGTCAGAACGAATGAATACATGTGGAACCATAGCAGAAAAAATGAAAACTGAAAACAGAACCAAATCGAAGTGGTGAAGCTGAAAAGTACAATATCTCTAATAAAAACTTGCTGGATGGGCTTCCAAGTGGATTGTAGGTGGCAGAAGGGTCACTACATTTAAAGATAGACCAGGGGGTCTTGGGTGGCTCAGTCGGTTGAGCGTCCAACTTCGGCTCAGGTCGTGATCTCGCAGTTTGTGAGTTTAAGGCCCACATGTGGTCTTCTGCTGTCACCACGTGGAGCCCGCTTCAGATCCTCTGTCCCTCCCCCACTCGCAGTCTCTCTCTTTCTCAAAAATAAATAAAACATTTTAAATAATTAAAGATAGATCAGTAGAAATCACCCAATCTGAAGAATGGTAGAAACACAAAATTTCAGCTGGATAAGAGAAGCAAACTTACAGAGAGCCAAGAAATCTATTGAACCACAAGTAGGATAAATACAGAGAAAGCCCAATCTTGATCATTAGTCAAACTGATGAAATGCAAAAACTCAAGAGAAATCTTGAAAGCAGAGGAAGAGACACAGTCTTTCAGAGGGCAGGGGCAGCGAAGGTTGGCTTCTCTTTCGGAGGCCACTGGGCAATGGAAGGCCATTTTCAAGTTGCTGAATGAAGAAAACTATCAACCAAGAATTCTGTATCCAGAAAAAAAAATGTCCTTTAAAATTAAAGGTGGAGGGGCGCCTGGGTGGCGCAGTCGGTTAAGCGTCCGACTTCAGCCAGGTCACGATCTCGCGGTCCAGGAGTTCGAGCCCCGCGTCGGGCTCTGGGCTGATGGCTCAGAGCCTGGAGCCTGTTTCCGATTCTGTGTCTCCCTCTCTCTCTGCCCCTCCCCCGTTCATGCTCTGTCTCTCTCTGTCCCAAAAATAATAAATAAACGTTGAAAAAAAATAAAATTAAATTAAAGGTGGAATGAAGACATTTCTGATAAGCAAACTGAGGGAATTCATTACCAGCAGACCCAGAAGTGATAAAGAATGTTCTTCAGGCTGAAAAGAAAGGACAAGGCTGGAAATTTTTTAGATCTGCAGGAAGGGATGGGGAGAACAGGAAAAGATACACTTGGGGGATAATATTTTACTGAAAAGACAGCTGACTGTTTAAGGCAAAGGTGTGGGGCTGTATTGTGGGGTTTATAATTCATAAGAGCTAAAGAGAAGGTGGCATCCACGGCTTTGTCACCGGAACGGAAGGAGCCGTTGACTAAAGACGTGACTCCAGGGGAGTTCTTAATGACCTGGAGTGACGTTCTCCTGGAAACTCTGTGACTCCTCCCGCCGTGAGTCCCGGTGGAAACTGCCGCTTTCCCAGCACCCCCGTGGGGGGGCTCAGGCCCTGCCCCCCGCCCAGCCCGGGTTCCAACACAAACACACCACTCGAGACCCTTCCGCAGCAGCCGTCCAGCCTCCCTGTAATTACACATCGTGTGGAGACCTGAAGGGAATTCACACTGTCCTTGCTAAAGCCCGAGGGACGTGAAGAAAGCAGCCGTTCACCGACTCGGCGGCCTTGGGTTCTGTGATTTAATCAATCGCGCGAGAGAACCGTGCAGATCCTTTGTGTCTACCGTTCCCTCGCCGGAGCAGAAAACGTTCCCTTTCTTGAATTGCTTTAATGGCTGTATTTATGCAGCTGAAAGATCTTCAAGAAACGGGAGTAGAATCAAATCACTGCAAACGCTCCGATAATTTATTGGAGAATATTTAATTAGAATATATTAATATTTTAGATTTCCATCATTAATTTAATATTCAGAGATTTGATTTAGTCGTTGAATTGCTGTAGCGCCTTGTGCGGGTGGGTGTTTGGGGCAGGCGCTCTGAGCACCTGCCACAAACGGAGAGTCACAGCGGGGCTCCCGCTGAGTAGGACTTTTGCCATGGCCACCGGGCTCGAGTCTGCAGACCAGACATCATCTGCAAGTGTGGGCGCGAGCTGGGAGTTCCGTTGGGCCTCACTGTGGAGGCCAAAGAGGAGGTCGGGCCGATCAGGGCTCAGAATATTCTGGAACTCAAGGAGCAGCGTCCAGCAACGGTGGGAGGAGGTGGCTGGGCAGGTGAGGGCTGCATCCCACCTGGCTGGCAGGTCTGGCTCACTGTTCCTGTTCTCACTTACCTCCAGGACAATTTAGTTGTTACCAGGGAAACTCCCCTGTCCCCTCTGGCTGCCCTGGGGCTATCGTAGGGTGGGGCTGGTCCTCCGACAAGTGCCAAGAGGAGGTCGAGTCCTCAGAGTATATTGGGGTAAGGCTGCTGGCGGCCCTCTCCTGGAAAAGGGTGTCCTTCATTCTGGTGTGAAATGGTGACAGCAGGTCGTGGGGAAGGTTATCTGTTCATCCATCACACGCTCATTAAGCTTTTACGTACAACCTGAACGCCCGTTCTGTGCTGTTCAGGTGCAGAGGGTACACAGAGAGTGGATGAGGCAGAGTCCAGCCACCCTGGAGTTTACGTTCAGGGGAGAGAGATAAGTAAACCAACTATTAGGGGCCAGAGGGTGTGGGGTACAGCAGCAGAAGAATCATGGTCCTGCAGAAGGGAAGAGATTTGAGCAGGGGGAACAGCAGAGTCTTAGAGGAAGAGCCAGGAGGTCAGAGTGGCTGAACGGAGACAGCCAGAGAGAGGGGGAGGGTGAGCAGCCAGCTTGGAGAACCAGAGGTCCAGGTCCTGAGTGGGGCGTGTGACTGTGGGGGGGACTTGTTTTTCTCTGAGACCCAAGGGGTGATGGGATGAGGCTTAGATTGGCCAAGACCCCTCCGGCTGCCGCTCAGGGACCAGGCAGTGTGGCAGCAGCCGAAGGAGACTGCCTGGTGAGGGGGCCCCTGCAACGGCCAGCACCGAAGGGCGTTGTTCCACTGCCCTTGCTTGGCACGGTAACGGAGTTGAAAACCTCGACAAAACCTCTTTGTTACGTTTCCATCTCAGTGAAATTCAAGATTTGGGATCTGCTGCTGCTGTGGGAGTAGCGAGACCCTTGGGCTCTCCCCGATCTGAGCCTGGGCTTGAAGGGAAAGAGGCCACCCCTGTGTGACTCTCCACCCCCCCCCCATCCCTCCCTGAGATCCCAGAGCAGCGGAGGGCGCGCCCGGCCTGGCCCACGGTGGGTGGACCAGCAGCCGGAACCCGGTCACCTTGCAGATGCGTGTAGTGTGATGTTAGCGGAGTTCCACGGAAACGTGAATTCGTTCCCAGCATTTACGCTGTGGAACGTAGGGCTTCCGTTCCCTAGAGAAAAACCACACGTGAGAGTATTTCCTTGAACGCTCGGGACAGCCGCCGTCCACGAGCCCGTCCTGGGTGCAAGCATCAGCGGGACCGAGAGCCTCTGCCCCTGCTTCGCTCACCGACAGTCCCGTGGGGCCCCTGTGAGCATCTGGGTCGCGTCCCCCGGGGCCAGAGTGCACCGAGCAGCTCCGATGGGGCCAGCACATTCCTGGGAAGGACAGGGCAGGCCCATGGGCACGGAGCGACACGCGGGTGCGGGCAGGACACAAGTGGGCAGGGGCCCTGGCCAGCCAGCACCTCGGGGTGGATTCCAGCTCCGCTTCCTGCCGGGGGTCGGGGGGTGGGCGGCAGGGATGTGGGCAGGAGCGCCTGGCAGCCGCAGGAGAAACATCCCGCTCTGTGTCTGACCCGGGGCTCCGGGCCGCTCCCCCATCCTGGGCAGGCCAGCGCCTGCAAACACCGGGGAGTGACGTCCCCACCAAGCCGCGGATTGGCCCGCGTGGCCATGTGGTGAGCCTGGCTCCGGGGTCAGGGCGCGAGGATGGCACACTGGGGAGCGTGAGGGGCTGAGGCCGGCGAGCAGGGGCGAGGCACCCGTGCTTTAGGTTTGGGGGGGGCAGGGGCAGGGGTGAGGACGGGGCCTGGCGAGGAGACTGTTCTGGAGGGTCCCGCAGGGACCCCTGCTTCTGGGCAGGGCGTGCAAGACAGGCCGGGCTCTTCATGCTGTGCGGTCTGCCCTGCAGGGCGGCTCGGGGCCCCCCCCCCGCTGGCTCCCTGAAAGTCACCTCGGGACCGGCGCCTGCGAGGCGTGTCTGCTCCTCGAGTGGCCCTACGTCAGGGGTGATGCGGGGGTGGCAGTGGGGGCCTTGGCCCGGACACTCGTGACCCACAAGGCGTGAGAGCCTCCCTTGGACCTCGGGGTCCACTCGGTGGCCTCAGGGCCGTGGGGCTTCGGGCCCCGGTGCGCGTGGTTGGGAGGCCGCCGCAGAGCACCCTCCAGAAGCCCAAGCCCCCAGGGCTGGGCCTTGCAGGGACGGAGCTGGGACAGCGTAGCACACAGGCTTTGTTTTCAAAGATGGCTGCGTGCTCGGAAGGGAACGGACAGCACAGGAGCGTGGCTGCAGGTGAAAACACGGGCCCCAGGTCCTTCTCCCGCGTCCCAGGCGCCACCCAGACATGGGGTCAGGAGCTGCCTGGGTGCCTGGAACAGGTGCTCCCTAGAGCCAAGGAGGAGACGGGCTGAAGGCCGCGTGTGCCCTCCTGGGGGTCCGGGCCATTCTCTCCCGCGGGAGACCCGCTTACGCTCACGATGATTGTTGGTGTTTCCTGGCAACTTCCTCTGGCTTGTACACAACCAGCATGGAGACAGCTGCCCTCACCAAGCTCTCGGCTTAAAGACCCAACTGCCACCCACAGAAAGGAGGGTGTGGGGACACAGGCTCGAAAGCCAAGCCAGTCGGAACGGATAGGGTCCAAGGACGGGTGGTGTTTGGGAAACCAGACCCGCTCCAGGCCACAGAAGACGACGGAAAACCGTGCGCTGCTTTCTGGCCTCCCCAGTGACGCTGGGACAGCCACGCGTCTGCCCCCAAATGACGCCGGAGAAAGAGCCAGTGCTGGTGAGTCTGCTGTGACACCGTTCCTCTGTGCTTTGTTTGCCTCTGACTGACAGTCCCTTCCCACCGCGGCTGGGTCTCCGGCCACACACCCGGGACTCAGGGACATCTCCGTACCAGCCGTCGGAAGAGGCCTCACATTCTGAGCACCTGCACAAAGTTTTTGGGCCTGCGGGCTGCTATTCGATTGAGTTACCTGTTCGGTTTTGGCTTTTAGAGGCTTCACGGGCTGTAATTCTCAAGTGGAGAGGCTGATCTCGTTCTCCCAAAAATGTGAGGTGATGAAGACGAGAAAAGGACTATGTCCTCGGTCTGTTAAAAGCAAAGTTAAGCAGACAACTAACCAGCATCTCAGAAGAGTCCGGAGCCTTCCAGGCCCTCCAGGCTGGAGAAGGGAGGGTCCCTCCGCCTCGCCCCACCGCGTGCCGCTCACCTTTCCCCATAGCGCATCATGAGGACACGGGGGCATTCACTGAGCACCGGCTCTGGTCAGCACGGAGGTACAGCGGCCTCTCCGTGGTCATGGTTCTGTCCTGTCCTCGAGAGCTAACACACTGGTGGTGGAGACAGACAAGAGGAGAGGAAACTGCCAGAAGAGGGACGGAGCCACAGAGAAGATCAAACGCAGGGATGAGACAGACGGGGACAGGCAAGGTGGGGAGGAAGCAGGTGCTTTAGGTGGGGCGCGTTGGTGAAGACCTCTCCAAGAAGACGCTGTTGAGCTCCTGCAAGACTAGGAGCCAGCTGTGGCAAGCTCAGGCAGGGAAAACAGCAAGTGCAAAGGTCCTGGGGTAGGAACAAGCCCGGTATACCCAAGGACTGGAAAAGTCTTTGCAGCTAGAATGGTGAGTGAGGAGAGGTGGGAGGGCAGACCGGGAGGAGAGCAGGAGCCCAGCAGCCCCTCGGGCCCTCTGGACCAGGCAGGAGATCCAGCCCTTGCCCCACATGTTGAGAAGCCTGTAAAAACCCACCCGTGGTTGTCTGGGAAGTGCCTTTGGGTGGGGGGTGGAAGGTTAAGGACAAGAGCTGCAGCGGAGCCTCGGGAGGAGGGAGCCGGCCCAGGGGAGCGGTGGTGTGGGCCAGGCAGGGCAGGGGAGGTGCCTGGGGAGGAGTGGGGTGCCAGGGAGCCCAGACAGGCCGGAAGAAAGACTCCACACGACTTGATTAGGGAGTGGGGGTGGAGACAGGGACACTCTCTGGTTCCCAGGGTTTCAGGCTGAGCCACCCGGGCACACCCCTGTCACTTGGCAGGGGAAGGGGTGGGGGTGTTACATGCAGTCTCCCGGGCCCGCTGTCCTCACTGTTCTGGAAGAAATGTGAGCCGCTCAGGCCTCTGCACCCCCGAGCATGTCAGGTGGGGTCTGTGCCTACGAGGACCAGCATTCAGACAGACCCAGACCAGGGGCTCAGCAGGCCCTGAGGCTCCAGCACCACGAGCTGCCCCCACATCCCTCCCAGGCCCAAGGGGCCTCGAAGCTCTGAGTGGGCGTCTGAGTGCCCCCGGGATGCCCTGTGGGTGGTGCATTCCCTTGTCGCATCCTAACTCAGCCCATGCTCAGGCCCTGGAGCACTGAGGCCCTGGCGGCTGCCTGGGTCCACTACTTCGGTTTTCTCCTGTTCCTAAGGAGTGGTGGCCATCGGCCTGATGGGACTTGGCATCCGGGCCCCTCCCTCCCTAGGTGGACCCGGCCAGCGGATGTGAATGGTGACTGCCCCCAAGACAGGACCCCGTCAGCTCTGCTGAGCCCGGCCCCCGCCTGACCTGACTCCAGTCACAGGCTTCCCCAAGTGTCCAGCAAAGCCCTGCTGTGCACACGCTCGAGTGCACTTGTGGGCACGTGCATGCACACACACGCGCGCTCCTGGATTTCCACTTTGCCGCAAGGGATGCCGTCGATGACGTGACGCTCAGACCATGCAGTAAGCAGCAATACCATTTACTCCCAGAGGCAGGGACTGAGGCTCAGAGAGGTTGAGTGACTCATCCAAGGTCACACAGCCATGAGACAACAGAGCAGGATGCCTACCCGCCCCACCCCTGTGCACTGACTGACAGCTCAAAGCCACCCCGTCCCGGCCTGTGGACAAGGCCCTGTTGGTGGCCCAGCCGACTGTCACCTGATGCTTTGCCTGCAGCTTGGGGCTGCCCCGGGGGACTCCTGGTGTGGGCTCTCCACTCGGCTCCCCGTCCTGCACCAGATTCTTGCCTCCTGTTCCCCTGGAAGGGAAATCCCATAGGAATGGACCAGGTCCCCCTCTCCCTGGGCCCCGCGCAGCCCCTGCTTGGGGGAAGGGAGGGTCTTGGGAGGCATGGGGGGGAACCTCAGTCCTGGGTGGTCAAACCCGGGCGGGGCCGACCTTGAGGGCACCGCTTGAGTTACAGGCTGGGTGTGGGGGCTGCACAGGGGCGTAGCAGCCAAGGCTGAGCTGAGTCAGGACGGAAGAACAAAGGGCCTCCGAGCAGACGCCGTTTGCAGGGGCTTGTGCTAAAGTGGAAACTGTTCCGCCTCGCCGAGAAATTGAGTTTCACGCTGCTTTCCCAACGGTGACGAGCCTCACGCCTGTTCCGGCTTGCCACAAGAGCGCCATATGGTACCCGCTTTAGCGGCTCAACGCATGTCCCCAACGGGAGGGCCACCCTCCCTCCCGGCTGCGGGGGGGGGGGGGGCCCAGCAGGGGCCCGCGGGGGCCACCCGTGTGTCCTGTGCAGGGCTGACCCGAGGGCCCGGCCACCCTGGCGGACCGTTGGCCACACGAGTCCCTTCTCCATGCGCTGGCAGGCCGCCAATGACCGTGCCAATTAGAAGGGCTCACGGCACATGGGGTTCTTCCCGAGGAGTGTGGCCGTGCCCGGGGCAGGGGGCGGTCAGGAAAGAGGCCTGACCCTTGCGGCAGAAGGTACACGTGTGTGCTGCTTCTCCACAACCCGGTTCTCAGTCCAGCAAGTTCTGCAGAGCTGTGACTGCACTGAAAACCAAAGGCCGGGGGCCGGACAAGAATGATACGGTGCTGGCCTCGCAGAGCCCCGGCTGATCAGGAAGGTCGGGCGAGCCCCTTGCTCCCAGACGGACGGTGTGCCCTCCCCGCGGCTGTGCTGGAGGAATGCGGGTGACGCTGGGGCTCCCACTCTGCCTTCGTCCCCTGCGGGTGTCAGTCCACCTGGGAGGCCGGAGGGGACAAAGCGTTTGGGAGTCCACGGCCCGTGTTTCCGCTCCCCTGTTCTCCCCGGCAGCCGGTCCCCAGCCAGCCGCAGCCAGAGTTCTCTGCAAAGCGCCCCTTTATCCCTTGGAATGCCCAGGACACGTGGTTCATAAATGTCCCCTGTGATCTGAGCTCAAGCAGCTCTGCTCCCGGCCGGCCCCTGGGACCAGCCGAGCCGCACGCACCCGCCGGCCCAGAGTCTGGGCCCCACGGGCGCCTCCCGCACCGGCCCAACCTCCACCTCAGCTTGAGGTGATCCTGCCTCTCACTCGCCCTCCGCCACCTGAACTGGGGCGCATCCCTCCCTGGCCTCAGCCTCCCCTGGATGCATGGGTCCCAGCACCTCTCACCACAGACAGCCAGGAATGGGGTGGTGCTCCTCCTGCTCAGACCCCACGGCTCCTTCTCTGGTGCCTCGGTGCTGTTCCACAGCAACAGGTCACAGGGCCCCAGGCTCCCAGTATCCCCTGCGCTGAGACCCTCTGCGGGTTCCCCGGGAAGAAAGTGACTCATCAGACAATGCTGGCGTGGCGGTGCTGAGGGGAACCACCTGGAAATCAGACTGGATGCACCCCACACACCAGAGCACTTCATTTGGGCCCCTTGCTCCAGGGGGCGGGTGTTCGCGGACGCCAGCAGGCTGGACGGCAGGCCGGGTAAGCCGCCCGGACACCAGGGGCCCTGGACGACCCTGGAGAGGACAGGCTTGAGCCGGACAGGGAGGCAAGGCCCCTGTGGCCTGGGGTGCCGGCCGCAGTCTCCCAGGGCGGTGGCCATGTTTCCCAGGTCTGGCCGCTGCACAGCACTGGGGCCGCCACCTCTGGCCCAGCTCTGTGTGTCATTGACCGCTGTCAGCGTTTCCTTGTGAAGCCCGCAGCCAATGACAATTAGCCCCGCTGACCCTGTCTCATTTGGAACCAGAGGCCAAGAGCTGACAACCACTCTGTCACAATCAAGGGTCCCCTAAGATCGCACTGAAGCTCCAGACCCTCCCCTGGGATCCCACCGGGCTCCAGGCCCTCTTAATGGAGATTTTTTAAGTTTTTCCCTTATGTTCCATGCATACTAGCGTCTCGTCAGAGCTGTGGGATTGAGGGTTAATTTTAGAGTTGCTACATTTATGATCAACTGTTACTTTATATTTAGCTCCTATAAATGTTTCTAAATAATCAGATAATACTCGAATACCTTAAATAAACTAAGTAACGGCCTTGTTGCTCTGATCTGGAAATCACATTTAAATGGCTACAGACTGGGGAACTTTACAGAGGCAGGTCCGTGTGCGGGGCTGGTTTCCGTGTGGATTCGGTTGACATCCACAGCTGTTTCACTCAGGAGTGGGGGGTGGAGTTAAATCTGTGTCCAAATGTAAATGGATTATTTTCCATACTCCCACGAGTATCAGGAGGATTCGAGCGAACTACAGTGTTCCTGAGTCAGAATTCTCTGGAGGCTTGTGGGGATTTCCCTTCCGGTTCCCGGCGACCCCACCGGCACCTCCATTTGGTGTGCGTGGCCCTTTGTGGTTTCGGGAGGGTGGCCGGCCAGCACACATCCATCCGAGCGGAACATCTGGGGCTGTGGTGTAAGTGGAGCCCGTGGGCAGGGGCTCGGAAGGTTCTGGCAGAGCCTTGGGCCTCCAGGCAAGGGCTCAGCAGGCCGAGGGTGTGGACAGTTTCATGGTGTGCCCACGGGGCACAGGTCTGCTGGAATTTGCTGTCTCACCTTGCCTGATCAATGAGCCCTTTAGGGACCCCAGGCCTCAGAGCCTTCTGGCATGTGGGGGCCTCGCTGCTCACAGGTGGGAACCACCAGTGTCCCCTCTGTGGCCTCTCCAGGGCCCATCTGTGCCTCCGGCCTGCGTGTGCCTGGGTGTAAGCACAGGCCCGGCTCCGGCCCCCACACATCGTTGCTGGAACACCTGGAGGGCCACTGACCGCGTCTTCTCACCCAGGCACTTGGGCATCGTGGGGCTAGGCCCGGTCGTCCGTGGGGGCTGGGAAAGCCCACGTTGCCATGTGAAGTCGGGCCTCGGAGCCCCTGCCCCGGGGAGATGGCGGCTGCCGAGGGCCTCGCTCTCCGTGGCTCTGAGTCCCCAGAAGCTGCAGCCTAGTTGCTGGCAGAGAGCAGAGCAGAACCCCTGCACCCGGAGATTGGGGAGCGGGCAGACAATCCTCCTGGTAGAGGGTTGGGGGTGTCTGCTGCGACCCATGGCAGGTGCGGTCAGAGCCACGGCCCTCGGAGGCCTGACAACTTAACCCTGTTCCCCTGCCCACCCCCCCCCCCCATGGTTCTGAAACACAGAAGAGGCTCCCCCTGGCTGCCTTGGTTTCCTATGGATGCTGTAACCACCACAAAATCAGTGACTTCAAACAGCCCACATTTACCCTCTGACAGCTCTGGAGGTCGGAGTCCGAACCCCGTCTCTGTGAGTGAAAATCAGGGTGCCTGCAGGCGATGGTGGCCCTGCAGGCTCTCGGGAAATTGTTTCCCTATCTTCTCCAGCCTCTAGAGGCGCCGTCGAGCCTCGACTCGTGGCCTCTCCTCCATGGTCAAGGCCATCTTCCCTTCTCTGCTTGGTCCCCACATCTCCCCACCGCTGGAGCCAGACCCGCCTCTTCCTGTTTCGTAGGACCTGTGATTGCGTCTGGGGCCACCGGGTGACCCAGCATGACCTCCTCTCTCAAGGTCCTAAACTGTGTCTTGTCTGCAAACTGGTTTCTGCCATGTAAGGTGACATGCGCGACCGGCAGGGATTAGGGCCTGGGTGAGGGCCACAGGCGGCTCGTCAAATGCCCAGAGCGGAATGCCGCAGGACCCCTCTGAGCGGAGCGAGATAGAGGCTCAGATTTGGTCTCTGCCCCCTTCCCACCGGTGACGCCCTTCACCCTGCCTCCCAAAAGAAGGATGCCGACAAGAGCTAAGGTCTGTTAGCCCTCTGAGGAGCCAGACCCCTGCCGACACACCCCTGCTCTGTTCAAGCCCCTGCGGAAGGAGGGGCACCCTCTGACCTGCCTGTGATCCCTGCAGCGGCCCAGAGAGCCCAAGGTTCCCTCGCAAAGCACAGAGCTGGGCTTCCAACCCCGGGACGCCTGGGGGGCTCAGTCGATTAAGCATCTGGCTCTCGGTTTCAGCTCAGGTCATGATCTCACAGTTCATGGGATCGAGCCCCCCATCAGGGTCTGTACTGACAGTGCTGAGCCTGCTCGGGGTTCTCTCTCTCTGTCTGCCCCCCCCCAAAAGAAATAAACTTAAAAAAAAACCCACCCTGCAGCCATCCCTCTGAGTGTAACCAAGAACCTCCTATAGGTTGGTCATGGCTGGCTAACTGCGGGGGGGAACCAAAGTCCCCCAAATTCGTGGGTGTGGCCCCATTATCCCTGTTTCTACTATCTCCAAGTTAGTTATAAAGAAATGAATTTCTGGGCCCTTGGGTAGCTCAGTGGTGATCTCAAGGTTCGTGAGTTCCAGCCCCTGCATCAGGCTCTGGGATGGCAGTTCAGAGCCTGCTTGGGATTCTCTCTCTCTGTCCCTCCCCCACTTGTTCTCTCTCTCCCGAATTCAATAAGCTTTAAAAAAAAGAAAGAAAGAAATTAATATTTTCTGCAGAAGATTGCTTTGAAAGAAAACTTACTTGGGGGAGAAGACCAGCCTTCTCTTTGGGAGGGAATGAGAACTTACCTGGGGGAGAAGACCGGGAAGCAGAACTGGGAATCTGCGCCTGCCTTTCATTTGCTGCCCCAAGCTAATCGGCCACGGCGGCTCCAAGAGCGGCTGCCAATGAGACAGAGACGGAGAACGAGCGAAGTGAAGTCCACGGAGGCGCCTCGCACCCGGGACAGCTTCCAGAGAAGCTGGCTGGACAGAGATACCGCCTTGCTGGGTGAGGGGGGGGGGGCGGGGAGGGGGGACGGGACAGGTGACTGGACTGCCCACCTCCCAGGCCTGCCCTCATCTGGGCTCCGAGCACCAGCACTGGGGGCGGCTGGGGGCCACTGAGCGCCCTCCTCACCCACTCTGTCCCCTCCTGGTTGTCATCTTTGTGTAACATTCTGGCCGATTCCAGCCGAGAGGCGTTTTCTCGTCACCCCGGCTGTCCGAGTCTGACATCCTCGCGTGCGGCAGCTGGGGAGGAGGGGCTGTGTCGTCACGGCCGGAATCCAAGCCCCCGGACAGCAAAGAGCCTCCTCTTGCCTCCACTGCCCACGCCCTCCGCCCACGCCCCGCACACGCCTCACGCGTCCATCCGCGACGTGGCCGCCTGGGGGAGAGCCATTCCGGCTCCTCGGTGAGGCAGCCGACGGCGCGGGCCTCACCCCGCGCCCACGAAGGGCTTCCGGGTCCCCTCCGGGTGGCCCCGCACAGGCCCCGTCCGGCCTCCGTCCCGAAGCTTTTGGACCAGCGAGGAGCCAACGGGCACTTGGCTCACGGAGACCCAGCCAAGCCAGCAGTTAACGGGGCCCCAGACAGACGCACCCAGCCGATGCCTCCATCCAAACCGGTTTCCCTGGGCTGGTTATTTCCGAGTCTAAAAACCCCTAATTCTGGGAGGCAGGCGGTATTTTAATGTAAGTTCGGTTCCCAAATGAGACCTTTTCGTCCAACTGTTCAACGGTACTTGGAGCATGAAACGCAACTTGATACACAGGAAGTAGCTTTGGCCGGAGGTGGCGGCTGTGATCTCTGCCTCCGCGAGGGTGCTTGTCCCTGGGGATGGAATCCCCCCAAATCAGGGGCGCCCTCCGCGCTGGCTCTGCTGGTTCCCGGAGGGGGGGGCGACATCCTCTGGCGACAACACGGCTTCGCTGCCCTGTGAGCCGTGGTTCCCCCAGATGGGGGGACGTGCCAGCCCCTTGCTTTGTCCCCGAGGAAGGTGCATCTCAAATGCCTCAGCCTTTGTCCAATCCCCGGTTATTAAACTCTCAAAACGAAAATCCACTGTAAGAAAAGCTTCCGTTTCCGGTGGCCCTGCAGCTTAGCGAGCACTCAAAGCTGGAAGCCCAGAGGAAGGGCCGCATGCGGTAGGGGCAGTGTCCACGAGGAAGGGCCCGCGGGCTCTGCTCTGCCCTGTGTCTCCAGCAGACGTCACACAGGCAGCGGGTCCGTGGGATTACAAACAACTGACACCTTTTGTCGGTAACACGAGCCTCTCATCCAGGGAGGTTGTGAATTATCTGGCTGAAACAGAGGCACGTGCTCTCCAAACAGATTCGATTTTCGTCAGGGGTGATGATGGAACAGATACCAAGGGAGGCGCGGGGGGGGGGGGGGGGTTGTTCGGGAGGTGAAAGCCACGGCTTGCGAACCGCGTGTGAGTGCGAGCCGCCCCAAGGGCAGTGCTGAGGACAGGATGGGACCGCGGTATGGCCCTGCCAAGATGCCTCTCGCGCCTTGTCCCCTCTGGTCCCGGCCAGCTGTGCTGTGCAGGCGAGGAGACGGGACCCAGGCAGGCAGCAGTGAATCGAGAGGCAGGCGCTGCCCCTGAAGAGTCATCGCTCACACCCGCCCCCTTGACAGCTTCAGGAAGGGCCGTCACCAGAAAGACCAACCACGTGACTTGTGGGTTGTAGCTTTGACATCAGGGTCATCAAGGACCAATGATTTAATCACCTGCGGCTACATAAGGGAACTTCCGTAAAAACCCCTATATGACGGGGTTCATGGACCTTTCCAGTACACTCGCGGGAAGGGTGGCTCGCCCCAGCTCTGTGGGGACAGAAGCCCCCACTCTCAGGACCTTTCCGGAGCTCACGCTGTGCAACGCGGTCTGGCTGCTCAGCCACGTGTCCCGTCACCGTAAACCGCGATCCTACGTAAAGCGTTTCCCCGAGTTATCTGAGCTATTACAGCAAACTATCAAACATGACGGGGGGTTGTGGGAACCCCTGATTTATGGCCCTTGTTGAGAAGCTCAGGTGACAAGCTGGGACTGGCGACTGGCGTGCGAAGTGTGGGCAGGCTCGTGGGACTGGGCCCCTGACCGTGGGTCTGTGCTGACGCTGGGAGGCCGGCCGTGAACGGAACTGAACCGGTGCCCGCGAGCGGGAGAACCGGTCGGCGTGGAAGGACAGATCTGACGCTCTCCCCAGCAGAAGGGAGGCGGGTGACAGGCAACCAAAACAGACGGGCGCGTTCAAAGTGACCAGGATGGGCGGTCTGTGGACGGGGTGGCTGGAGGTGGGCCACGTCCTCTGGGCATAGGAAGCGTGGGGAGGTCAGCAAGGACCGGGGCCACACGTGGAGCCATCCTCCAGCGTCCCCGAAGGCACGGCCGTCCCAGGGTCCCGGGAGGCACCCGCCGCCTCCTCTCAGCACCCAGGCACCTGCCGTCCTGTGAGGAGCGTGGGAGAACCCAGCTGTGCACCAGAATCACCGGGGAAGCTTCAGGGCCCAGTGCCACTCAACTAGTGGGTCGTCGTGTGTTTAAACCCCACCCGGCGGGCCTGGGGGTATGAACAGGTGTGCGGAGAGAGGCTCCAGCTCGGTGGTCGTGTGGGAAAGTGTGCAGGGAGGCTGGTCATGCGGGTGCACGCCCACGAGAAAGCCACTCGTGTTCGCCAGGGGTCTGCCGCAGTTCCTGCTGCCCTGAGCTGGGAGGGGGGCCGTGGTGGCCCGGGGCGGGGAAGGCAGGAAGCCTGCTTCGGGGCCCGCCTCGGCTGCGCCACGGGTGCGCACGCGGCAGGGGCTGTGGGGCGCATTTAGGCTGGCTGGGACGCCACTGCTTTGGGGAAGACGTCCACGTGCAGGCCTGTGTCCTGTGCTACGGGCTGACATGTGGGACGGGGCAGCTCTGGCCTCCAGAGCCGGAAGTGCCCCTGAACCTTCCCAGACGCCAGAGCCTTGGCTCTCCGCCCAGCTGCCTTACGCGGGTGTCAGCGCAGCCGGACGCGGCTCCTCCCGGGGCCCGGCCAGGCGGGCAGTTCCCGCCACACGGTGGGCACAGGAGGACGGGGCGACACGAGGCGTCCAGGGAGCCTGTCTGCGCAGCTCCCCTGTGGCCCTTGGGTGCCGCGGGACACGGCCAGGCGGACGAGAGGCTTCCTTCCCGGAGACGGGAGTGCGAGGGCTCATCTTGCAGCCTTGTACTCGCCTGTGTCTTTCGAATCTCTCCCCTGAAGACACCGCACAGGAGAACAAGCAGGCGGGCGGGGGTGTGGCGTCTGCGGGGCTTGGAGGAGGAGGTCCCGCCGGGGTGGGGGGGGGAGGCTGGAGGACACGAAGAAGCCCACCAGGCACAGGCACCTGCGGACGAGCCCCGCTAGGGCACATGTGCTGGGGAGGAGTGCTGTCAGGTGGGCTGAGGGGGCTGGGCTGGGACGGGGGGGGGGCCGGGGGGGGGGACCATGGGTGAGGCCACTTTTGGGAGCTGCGGGTTGACGGTGAAGGCAGCAGGAGGGGTGTGCGCTTGCCTGCTCTAACCCCTCGGGGAGACCCTGGAGCCCTGCCCCATACATGCTGCTCTCAGGGTCTCAGGGTGGCCCGAGCACCGGTGGCCCCTAGAAGCGGCCCAGGTGATCCTAATTGTGCAGCCACGCTTGAGAACCGCCGGCCTGGAGAGTAGGGCCCCCGGTGCCCGCCAAGCCCGTGTGATCCCCGTATGGAGGCATAGATGCCGGGGCAAGCTCCCCAACCATCCTGACCACGTGTGGCCGTGAGTAGTCAGGGCTCGGACCCGTGCCGTCCAGGGGGCTGAGTGTGAATGAGCAGGTGTGCCAACGGCCGGGCCCCCCCCCCACTGAGACACACCAGGACCCACCCCATGTGGGATGAGAAGACGTTCCCCCCGGAAACCAGCAGGCGCCCACGTGGAACCACTGAGCCCTGTTTCGTTTCATTTTTCATATCGGAGAAGAAAGCTTGGATATCTTGGACAATATTTTTCTGGGAAGCAGCCAGATGGGCTGTGGCTTCATTCGGTTCAATAAATAAACCGGCCGGGGCCGGTGCTCCACACGCCTGCCTCTGCCGTCCTCAGCCCGCGGTTCTGTTGAAGGGACAGGTGGGCTCGGGGTCCTGAGTGCCGCTGGGACCGGCGTGACGCGGGCCCCTCTGCAGGGGTGGCCCCCTTTGTTCTTTCAAAGACCCCAGGAGGGGTGCATCCCTGTTCCCGTTCCAGAGATGAGGACAGAGGTTTCCACGCCAAGGGAACGCGCCCCAGATCTCACGCCCAGCTCCAGCCAGGTTCCGGCACCTCCCACAGGTTTAGAAAAGCCGGAGGAGGACGCTGCCCTGAAGAAGGGGCACCACAGGGTCAGGGGGTGCTCTGCTGTGGTACAGGGGTGCAGGGAGAGGCGAGAGTCCGAGGAAAGTTCCAGACACCCTCCCCAGAGAAACACACACGCACACACACGCCATCAGAGCCGCAGGGCGCTCCCGTGGGGGGTCCGATGCCATAACAGCATTGGGATATAAATCAGACTTGGGGGCTGCTGGAGAAAAACACCTCTTCACGTTTTGCTCAGGAGGACATTCAATTTCTGGGGCGAGAGGGGTGGAAATGCAGGTGGAAACCTTGGTCCGGCGCAGGCCGCTGGGAGGGGCCACCATCCGTGACGCGCGTGTGCCGTCCCAGGCATGTGCCCGGTGCCTTGTCAGTCCGTGCTCCATGAGGCCAGGCTGGGCAGCAACCACACTGGCCCCAAGGACCTGGTGAAGAGCCGTCTTTGTCCTGGTGAACCCGACGCCCGGCACAGAGACGGTTTGGGCTTCTCGAAACCACAGCCCCATTTTCAAGAGAGGGAGATCTTTTTTTAACTACGGAGAGGCCCTCTAATAATGGGTTGCTAAGAAACCGCCACAGTAGATGATTCTGAAAACGTCTCGTTCGTCCCTGGTGTAAGAGTTCCCGGGGCCATGGAAACCACCCGCCACCCGCCCGGAGCAGAAGCGCCGATGGGGGAGGGGCATCCTGGGAGGGGCTCACGGGGTGTCTGGGGGGGTCGGCCGGCAGGGCTGCGGAGTAGCTGGTGGGGCGAGTCCTGGGGGTGTGTCAGTGACATTAGACGAGAGAGTGGCTGCTGCTGGAGGCCCAGCCCGTGTCTTCAGGTGGACTTAACGTGGGCTGTGGACCAGTCTCGTAGCATCTGATGACAGGCGTCTGTGTGTGAGGCTATCGCAGCTAAATCCATTGGATCCAGACCTCGCCCTCCCCAGTCTGCTCCCGGTCCTCCCTTGGGGAGTCCGCGGTCCTCTGTCCCCTGTCTGAGGTCTGGCCATGGCTATGCTGCCATCTGGGGGGCAGGGGGAGGCGGCTGCGGGCAGGTCTCATATGCTGGGATCATTTGTGTGAAGCAGCCACAGAGTAAGGACCGAGTAGCATTCGAGAAAATAAACAGGCACCAGAGGACAAGCTGAGAAGCTACTGATGGCTCTTCAGGTTCCAACGATGCAACGGAGCAAACGCCCTGGGGAGACGTCTGGTGTCGAGAGGGTGGCCACATACCTCTGGGATTGTGAAATACAGGAAGGGAGGTGACAGGGAGTCTTGTCTGCCCGTCTCGAGCTGCTCGGCAAAGCCAGAAAGCTCACAGCCAGCAGCAGCATCCGTCATTATGTTAAGTAACATCCACCCAGTGGTGGGCTCGCGGGCATGGCCAGGGTGCACTCCAGAGCCTGGCTGGGCGGGCTCGGCCAGGCACCGACCGCCTTGGGCAAGCCTGCCACAGAGGCAGTGAGCCTGTCCTGGGCGCGTCTCCGGCGTGGAAATGGCCAGAAAGCCGGCACACCCCAGTCCCGGCCTGGTGAGCTCGAGCCTGGCGAGTGGCAAGCCTGGGAGTGGCGAGCCTGGCGAGTGGCGAGCCTGGGAGATGTCCTCCCACCGTGTTTGGGATGCACGGATTTCATCCCGCTGAACGCCGGGTCTGCAGCTGGGCTGTGAGCTGCAGTGGCCGGAACCCGCGTCCGAGCGAGGAGACAGCTGCCAACGCTGGGGACTCGGGGGACCCAGCTGCAAGGTTCTCACCACGAAGCTCTGGGTGTGAGAACACTGCCTCTGCCAGTCGCCGAGGAATCTGCACTTCGAGAGTCTGGACTTTGATTTGGAACCTAATGGACACATCATCTGTTTTCTTGGACTTGTTTCAAATGTAGCAATGCCAGCTGCCAAAAAAATAGAGCTAAGGCTCCGTGCAAAGACACATTTATAATCGCTACACCCTATAGTCAGAGGGAAAAAAGCCTCCATTTAGACCTCATTTTGAGGCTATGGACACATGAAGGGCCAACTCTAGATCTTAATGATGTGTAGGGTTTTTCTCCAGTCCCAGCTTTACCCCTCCCTCCTCGATCTCACGGCGTCTCAGAACATTAAGGGAAATATATGCAAAATTCATTCCTAATGTGATTTGAAACAGAAGAGTGAGCCAACACCTCCAAGCAGCTTCTGCAATTGTCACTTCTCCCTCCTGATGCTTTCAGCCTCCTGTTTGCCTCTCAAATGTGTGAGCTGCGGCCGTACACGCTCGCTGTTTACTGTCTGCACGCTGACGGGGTCGGGCCGCCGGGGCGAGTCCCCTGCCGCCCCACCTTTACCCTTCCTGCCTCTGCTCGGACACCACATATGTTGCTGTTTCCCCGATGGTGTTAGTTAAGTCAACTCGCTTTTGAAACTAAGTACGTGTATTTTTTTTTTCCAACGTTTATTTATTTTTGGGACAGAGAGAGACAGAGCATGAACGGGCGAGGGGCAGAGAGAGAGGGAGACACAGAATCGGAAACAGGCTCCAGGCTCTGAGCCATCAGCCCAGAGCCCGACGCGGGGCTCGAACTCACGGACCGCGAGATCGTGACCTGGCTGAAATCGAACGCTCAACCGACTGTGCCACCCAGGCGCCCCAAAGTACGTGTATTTTAAAGCATATTCCACGTAACCTTTGTTTAATAAAAAACAAACCCAGTGACTAGACCTACAGAGAATGGAACTGCCCCAAATGGCAGCAGAACTGATGTTATTGTTTAAAGGAACCCTGTATCCATCCACCTCCGAAAACCATCTCGGGTCCCAGCAAGGAGGCACCTGTCACAGATCGGAAAATGCCCGTGATGGCAGCGGTGTGGTGAGTGGCCCCGGGGGCTGGAGACCGTCGCTCGGAACCGATCCGTCCCTGATGCCTTCCTCCCAGGGGGAGGCGGGTCCTCCCACCCGTTACTGTGCAGAAGCGTCTCTAGGGACCAGTGCCGTCCTAACCAGCCCCGGGGCTTCTGGGGAGGCCGGCTGGGAGCCTCAGTGCACTCAGAGATCAAATTAATCCGTGCTGTTCAATGTTGTCGCAACTCGCAAATGACACCCAGGAAGGCGGACCCACCTGCCATCTTCCCAGAACCAATCCCGAGTTCCGAGGAACCTGAAAACAAGTGACACCTCGTTAAAACATTGAGGTGCCGGCAGGCCGGTGATTAAGTGCGATTGTGCCCACACGTAGGTGACACCCGGCCTAATTAGCGTTTGCACTTGGGGAGGCCGTGCGCGGAGGAGTCTCTGGATCCCGCTCGAGATGATGGATGAGGAAACCAAAGCCAGAACTCGTGGTCTCTAACCTGGGGGACATTGCTCGTCGCCGGCCGGCTGGGGAACCGGACAGAAGCTGGGACACACGCCGGTGTTACAACTGACAGACACCTAGGACGGGACAGGTGTCCAGGCTCGAGGGCAGCAAAGGTGGTGATGGGGAGCCCCGGGCAGGGCCGGAGCGTGCGGGGCCTGGCGGCCACAAAGGGGTGTGGGGATGCCGTTCTGAGTCCGACGGGGCTGCTGGAGGAGACCTGGGTCTCCTTTGGAAAGGGCACCGTGTCCGTTGCTGAGGCCGCCCTGGAGGACAGACACCTCGTAATGCTGGGGTTTATTGCTCGTGCGTGGGGATTTGGCGGGCGTGGCCTGAGAGAAGGACCTCACAGCAGGAAGGTTCTCCCGCAGGAACCAGGCTTTTTTCCCCGACAGAGGCAGAGACGCACGAGGGCAGGCAAGGCGGTCACGCTGATCCCCCCGGCCAAGCAAGGCACCGCTGGCCCCGAGGAAGGGGGGAGGGCAGGGGCTACAGGGAGGGGTCTCGGGCGTCTGCAGAATCTCACCGCCGCCCTGCAGCGTGGGGGACTGGGTTGTGTCGCAGCTGCTGTTGCTGTTAATGCCACCGCTGCCGCCCCTCTGCGTGTGTCGTGTGGTTCTCCTGGCACACGGCTCACGGCGCTCTTCCAGCCAGGCCTGGCCCCGGCCGAGGGCGGGGGGGGGGGGGGGGCTCGTTCGTGCTCAGCTTTGCAAGATGAAAAAGTTCTGGAGCTGTACTGCACAAAACGCAAATGCACTCACCGCTGAACTGTGCTCATAAAAATGGTTAAGATGGTAAATTTAACACTATATGTTTTTTAGCACAATAAAAAAAGAATTGCTATGCAAAGCTAGCTAGCCTCAAAATAAAATCTAAAACCCTTTATTTAAAAAAAAAAAAAAAGAATCTGTCTCTTAAATAGGGAACACTGAGCCAGACGTGAAGCTTTCTCTGTAACTTGCAAGTTTATCTAGCACGTATCTCTCACCCCAACTCCGAATTACAGTGGCTCAGTGATGGATGGCCTTTCCTTTACTCTGGACCTATTTTTTTAAATGAAAAAGATAAAGTGGCCTGCGACGCAATCCTGCTAATTGAGGTTGAAATCCAGTAGACATTTAATAAATATTTTTTTATCCTGTTTCCCCCCCCCCCCAAAAAAAAAAACCTGCCCTGGGGCATGTTGCTGGCTGCATCTCTGTTTTGGAGCCCTCAGTTTGCTCACTCCGTGGGGGGTTTATCTGGAATCCTAAAGAGTGAGCCACAGCCACCGAGATGAGACTCTGGGTGCCCCCAGCCTGGTCCCCGTGCCCCCCCCCGCTCCTTCCCCTCCACCAAGCCCCCACCAGCCCCCCAACAAGCCAAGGCCAACACCAAAAACTATAAGCGTATCCGAAAGAATCGGTTCTCTGCAGCCAGGGCAGAACCAAGTGGGGGGCCACCGTCCTTGAGAAGGTCCCGACCCGCCGGGTGTCTGGGTCACCCTCAGGGTCTCGGAGCTTCTCAGCAGAGCGGCTACCCTTCCACGGGCTTCTCCGGGCAGGAGCGGGGCGAGGGTGTGGCCCTTGCAGTCTCTGGGCCATCCTGACATTATCCTGCTGTTGCAAACCAGGCGCGGTTGTAGCGGGAGCCAGAAGGGGGTCCGTCGTGTGAGCTCAGCGCCTCACCCCTGCAGACGTGGCAGGATGTGCTGACAGCTGCTTCATCAGCAGCCTCGTTGCCGCCTGTCAGGCGTGCTGTTCTGGAAAGAACACAACAGAAACCACATCTTTAACAAACACAAGCATCCCAAGCTCTTAGGGAGGAGAAGAAACACGCTCCGCTGTGGACGTGATCCAGGTGGAGGCCAGAGAGTGCTGGGGCAAGATCCAAGTGACTCGGGCTCAAGAAACGAGATTTTCCCGAGACACCGGATCCAGACGCTGGCATCTCAGGCTTGCCCCAACCCAGGCTGTGCACTGAGCGGCCTGCTGGGCTCGCACGACGCCCTCCGCAGGGGGAGCGGTGACCGTGACTCTCCTGTAAGAAAGATCGAAACGTTTGAGGACGCAAAGCGAGGAAAGCTCAGTAAACCGCCTGTGTGCCTTTGCGATGGGAAAGGGAAGCTCGCCATGCAGCGATGAGCGAAGCAAATGCAAGAGCGACCTGAGGGCTGGACATGGCACAGCCCGAGAGGTGCTGGGGTCTCTGGTGCCCGCGCTCGCCGGCCTTGCCGGCTGGCGCCCACGGTCACGACTCCAAGCCCGCGAGGGGCCGTTCCCCTGCAGCCGTGGGGCCTGAGGTCTGTCACCCCGAGGCACCCACCCCACCTTTGTATTTTCCGGGGATCTCGGACCAGGGGCCACACATTCATCTGCTCTCAAGGGTCGCTGTCTCCGCCTGTCGCCCGTTTCCAGAAAGCAGAACTGAGACCGGGATTTCAGTGGCTGTGATTGGGGGCAGGGGAGGGAGGGGGCGGGCAGGAAAGAGAAGAGGGTAAGCAAGCATGTGGTCTCAGCTCATCCCCGGAGCTGGGGGGGAGTCGTGGCCCCGCTTTGTGCCCCTAACAGTCGCTGGCTGTGGGGCCTGGCTTCCCGCGTGGCGGGGCTCCCGCTGGCCAAGGGCAGCTCTCGAAGAAGGGGGCAGCTGGACGAGGGTTCACTGCCCAGGGAAGCGGGTCTGGGCAGGACACCGGCTGCCTCTCCCCTTGTCCTCTGACCTAGCCGGACCCCACGTAGCCTAGATTTTAAGTCACCCCATCCCAAACGTAGCCTTGAAATTTGACCACATTGTCCCGTCCTGGTGCACAGTTCAGTCACCAACCGACAAGATACTGAGTGAATTCATGTAGAAAATGGCTCATTACTGACCCGGGCCCTTGGGGAGAGGCGAGGCAGTTAGGACTCGGACGTGAGCACTTTCCAGGACTTGGATTTGTGCCAGATGCGTGCAGCCTCCTGCACCCGCCCCGACTAGCGTACCCCCAAATATCTCGGAAGAGCAATTCATCTCTAAGCAGCTGCTTTGCTCCCCAGATGGCGACAACAGACAGGGGCCTCTTGGAACCTGTCGACTTCAGTCACAGAAACAGGTCAGGAAAAATTACAGCCGCCTGGTCGCGAGCAGAACCCGGGGTCTGACCCAGCGGGACGGCTCTGAGGCCCCAACCCAGAGTGAGGACACCCGCCCATGGCTGCCGGTGCCGGGCCCGAGGGCAGGAAGTCCCCGTGCAGTCGGAGAGCCACGGAGACCCACATGCTGCCTCCCGCCTTCCCAGAGAGTAGCTCGTAAATTATTCCTGCGCAGATTTCAAACAGAATTTCTAACGTCCTTGGCAAACCCCTTTAGTTGTGAGCATTAACAGTGTAAACAACATTGCAAGGGGATGTTTAACACGTGGTTCCAGCTCCCTCCAGCACTTTCGAGGCCCCCCGCCTCGTTCCCGCCCATCCTCTAATGAGCCAGGATTCTTCCCTGGCCACCCAGGCCAGGTGCCCTCAGGAGTCCACGTTCCTCTCTCAGCCAAGGAGCTTTGTTGGTGACGACAGTGCCCTTGGCTGGGCACCGAGGTGGCTAGAGCTAGGCCTCACCTGTACCTCTGGCCTCGTCCCCCTCACCCCAGGTTGGGCCGAGTGAGCGTCTCTGCACAGACCCCGTGATCTTCCTTTTTTCACAGATGAGGACACGGAGGCTCAGAGAGGCTCAGTCACTGGCCCAAGGCCACACAGCCAGAAGGCAGCAGCCTCAGACCCAGGCCTGTCTGCTTCCAAAGGTTTAGTGTGAACACAGCATCGAGAGCACCCAGTGCCCTCACCCCGGCAGCACAGGGCAGCCCAGACTCTGGTGGGACCCCCAGAATGGTGAATGGGCGAGCTCGGCCTCTGGCAGCTGCTGCCGGCCTTCACGTGTTTCGTTCCCTCCACCCGGACAGCAGTGTGACTTCCTCTGCCCCCGGGGAGCTGCCCCGGCTGCCTGGGGGCCCCACAGCCTCGCTGACTGCCCTCTCCAGTACGGCAGATGACGGTCACTTCTGACACTCTGTCACAGCCCCTGCCGCACGTGCACGCGGGCGTGGCTGTGACACGGCCCCCGGGACCCAAGCCAGCCTGTGGCCGGGGCTCGGTGCACGTGTGGTCCGTCCACACTCCCAGCACGCAGACCACGGCTCTAGGCTCAAGCAGCAGCCCGCGTGGGCTCAGGAGGGCCTAGACTCTGCATAGACCCGACAGAGGTTAGGAGCAGCTGTGCCTGTCGGGGCTCCAGACCCCACACACCCTGGCACCTGGGCCAGGGCCACACGGCTGAGAAGAGCCCACCCTTGGGAGCCCGAGCTGTGGGTTCAGATCGGGCCCCTGTCTCCCAGCGGTGTGACTGTGCCCCTCCCGCGGTCCACTTCCTCACCCGAGTCGGGGATGATACAGCCCCCCTCGTAGATGGTGTGATGACTGACGCCCCCGGAGAACATCCCAGGAGTGATCTCTCATTTCCACCCTCTTACGCTTCGCTGTATAGACGAGCGAAGTGAGGCACAGAGACTGTAAGTAACTTGCCCGAGGTCACACAGCTAGGATGTGGGAGCAGGATTGGGTCCCGAGCCGCCTGAAAGGTCCTGGCAGCCCACCCCAGGGGGACGAGGCTGGCTGGTCCGCCCCGGAAGCCGCATCCTCGCAGCCAGTGAGCTGGAACCTGCCTCACCTCTCACCCTGGAGGCCCTGGACCAACACACAGAAAGCTCGCTTGTGCAAGAGACACAACGCGGGGCTCCCGTTCTGAGAAAACGCTTCTAGCACACAGTTAAACCCTGCTCTGTGGTGATACGGAGACGAGCCCTCGCGAGAAGACTGCATCCAGTAAATACGGTTTTAAGATGCTGGAGTGTTTGCAATTGGTACCTTCATAAACTCTTGGCCCTTCACGTCCCCGCACTGAAGCTGCCCGTACGTCAGGGCGGGGAGTGTTTAAGAAGGTAGCTTCCGAGCGTCCTCGCTGCCAGGCACCTGCTGTTGCGTGAGCACTGAGAAGGGAGCACCTTCCCACCTCTGGAGCCCTGGGGTGGGTTGGTCAGTATTAACAATGCCATTTCTTTGCGTTAAGTCTGCCCATCCCCCCCCATGAAGGTCAGTGCTCCCTTGGGCCCCCAGGCAGGAATCCCGCCTGCCCAGCCCTCCGCCAGCCCAGCGGCCCACGGACCCTTTGCTCTGCTCAGTGCACAAGGCTTTCTAGTGCCTGTTCAAGCTCCCTTGTGGACACCGGGAGGAAGCTTCTGCAATTCTGTTTCTTCCGCTCTGTAAACTGAGGGTTCCCTGCCTGGCTTTGCAGTAACCCAGGACCTCAGAAAGTACTGACGAGGATGCTGGAAAATTCTGCGCCCCGAGTGCACTTGAGTTCCCTGGAATTGCTAAAGCACGTATCGTGCGTGGGGAGGACGACTCAGGCCAGGAGGGGCTGTGCCCTGCGACCCATGAAGTCCTAACCCAAGCACCATGATGCCACGCCTGCCACGTCTACCCAGGAGAGGCCACAGGGCCGTGGCACTTGGGACCGCAGTCCCTGTGCTTTGTGACCACGAAGCGTTTGTCCCAGCCCCGTAATGGCTTGGGAGTTCCGGCAACTTCTGTACTCATGAGCTGGGAGGGTGGGTGGCCCTTTTGCTGTCTTCCAAACGGTATGAGCTCCCTGCCTGGCCTTGACCCTTGATGGCCTTTGTCCAGGAAGGCTCTGAGATACCACAGGAAGGTACAGCCTTGCACTCAGACCTCCGGAGGGTTAACCCGCCTGCAATTAAACTCCTTGGCCCCAGGAGCCCTGAAGATTCCCTTCGGGCCCCCCCCCCGCCCCACCGAAGTGGAAACCTACTTGACTGTAACCCACCTTTCCTGTCAAGGGGGCGGACAGCAGGGGAACCTCCTAAAAGTGTAGGGATTATGTTCTCAGGCCCCCAGAGGCCACAGCCGGGGAATTCCAAGCTACAATGGAAATAAACCCGGGGAACACCGGTTTTCTGATGTTAAATCTTAGAAACTGTTAATCCTAGATTATCAAGTGCAAAATACACCCCTGCCAGAAATGAAAAGCTCAGCACAAGCTAAGGTTTGGGGCCAGGAGCTGGGTTATCTGTCCCTGGCTGTCCCGGCTGCTTCAGATGCCCATATTTATTTATTAACCCTCCCCTTCTCTCCGTTTACAAAAGGAGGCTTAAGGAAGCAACCTCACTTGGCACTGAGGAGCTTAAACTCACCTAAACTCAGGCTCTTGCATCTGGGAGCAAACTGGGGGCGTTGGAAGGCGGCTCCCTTGTGCGGGGCCCCCAAGATGCTGGCTCTGCTCTGGAGCGAATGTGCCACGAAGGGCCCTCAGGGTTCCTGGCTGTGAGCTGGAAGCCTGTCCCTGCAGCAGCCTCGGGCAAAAGGAAACAAGGGAGACGAGGGGTTGTTTGGGGAGGGGCGGCCACCCGTCCCAACCTAAAACCCCGCGCTGCTGTGGGCTTTCACACCGAACAGCTTTCTCAACTGCTCCCTGATTCTTCTAAATGCAAAAGTAACGACTCTGGTGGCAGAGTTCCGCCGAGATTCTTATGGAAAAAGCGTGGAAAATTCTATTTTCCACTTCTTTAAACACCAAATTTATTTTCTCTTATCTTATGAGATGTTCACTTTTGTAATAAGAGAGGCCGTGGTTTTGCCAACCTGAGGCGCAAGCTGGTTGTGGCAAGTAGCTGCCTATCTTAGGGGCAGATGAGTGCAGGGCCCCGAACAGGACCTCTCGGCTTCTTGCAACGGGTGAGCCGTTGGTGGAAGCCGGCCATCTGTCCCCAGGCGGGTGGGAATGAGGATGGGGGCCGATGGAGTCCGGAAGAATCTCAGGCACGATTGTGGTCACGTCAGCTCGCCCCCGGGACAGAAGTTCTCCTAACAGACGGCACTCGGTCACCTGGCGGACCAGCAGGTGCGCTCCGTCTCCCGGGGGACACGCCAGCCACAGGCTGCCCTGCGATTCCCCTGCCCCTCTGTCCCCACACCGAGTCTGGGCACTCAGCGGTCACGTGTGCTTGCTCCCGGCCCCGACTTCTGCCGCGTGCACCTGCTTCCATATTGACCTCAACGCTCTGGCAGCAGCTTGTCCCAGAAAGGAACAGAGAACGCCCCCTAAAGAAAAGGCTGCTGTGCATCGGCAGAGCATCTGTCCTGCGTTAAAATGCGGTGCTCACGGTCTGCTGAGTCACACGGGTGAGTCTTCACCTGGACCGTTGTTTCACCGGCCACCTTCCAGGCTTCTGCGGAATCTGTCGACACCCGTGCCCGCAGTGGCCTCCTCCCCTGCCAGGCCCTGGGAGACCCTTAAAAACGGAGAGGCTTATCTGTGTCCCTGGGAGCCAGTGGTTCAGTGGGAACGAGACGGAGAGAACCGTGCAGGTGCCTGCGTTGCTAGGAAGGGGAGAGCTTGGTGTGGGCACAGCAAGCAGGGTGGGCTTCTTGAGGGAGGAGGGCTCTAGAGGCAGTACGAAAACAAAAACCAAAGGAGTGGACAGTCCTTGCCCTGGTCCTGCGCTGAGCATGTTTCCTGAGTCACGCCCTCCGCTCCTCACAAGAAGCCTGGACAGTCAGGACCGTCACTCTCCCAATCTTCCAGGGAGGGAGGAAGTTGGCCCAGAGAGGTCACGAAACAGGTGGCGGGGGACCAGGCAGCCTGAGTCTTGACTCTGAGCCCTGAATTTCTCATTCATGTGAGTTCTTGAGGGAGCAAGATTAGGACCCCAGGGCAGGCAGGTGCCCCCCCACATGTCAGCGGGTGTTATTCAACAAAAGGTTCTGTGCCAGGGATTTTAGGGAAAATGTAGGTGATGCAGATACCAGGGTCTGTAATGAGCCCCCTCGGGATGGCCTGTCCTCTGGGGAGGCTGCTCTAAGGGGTAGAACCATGTGAGCCCTCCTCAACCAGAATAGGCCTAAGTCCTGGGCAGACATCACCAGCGGGCCTGTACGGAGCCCCCGGGGCCCCGCCTCCATACCCCGGGGCCCCGCCTCCCCACCCGCAGGGCCCCGCCTCCCCACCCCAGGGCCCCGCCTCCATGCCCTGGGGCCCCGCCTCCATACCACGGGGCCCCGCCTCCCCACCCCAGGGCCCCGCCTCCATACCACGGGGCCCCGCCTCCCCACCCCAGGGCCCCGCCTCCATGCCCCGGGGCCCCGCCTCCACACCCGCAGGGCCCCGCCTCCCCACCCCAGGGCCCCGCCTCCCCACCCCAGGGCCCCCGCATGTGCCTTCGGCCATGTCAGGGGCCCGTCCCTCTGCCTGGGGTACCCTCTCCACTTTGCTCACCAGACCTTTTGCTGGTGCTGCCCCTGGAGCTGAGCAGCGTCCAGGAAGCCTCCCCAGCCCCTGCCTGTATCAGTGGGCCCCTCTGGGCATGTCCCCGTCCCGACCTGCCTGTCACCAGCCATATGTGCCCAGCTGGTCACTTCCTCTTTCACTGTCTCCTGTGCTGGGTGGTGAGCTCTCAGAGGTCACAGACCCACCCACAGAGTTCATCAGGCCCCAACCCATGGCCACGGGCAGAGCTGCCTGGCTGGACAGTCCATTCTCCACCGCAAAAAAAAGGCCACTCAGAGTGAGAGCTTGAACTGCAAGTCAGGTTCGAAAGGGGAGACACAGCCGTGGATGCCCGGACGATCTCCCAATGGGCCGTAAGGAGCCAGGGAGGGCTCTTGAGCTGCCGAAGAGCTCACCTGAGCTCCCGGTCAGGACTCACAACCTTCAGGAACCCACAGGCTTTAGCCCACAGCCTTCAACCATTGGAGGTTTGACCGTTATATAATTATTTTTATATAATTTGCAAACACCTTCCGACTTCACTCGGATGGCGAGGAGGGCTTGCCTGACTCCGGGCTCGGGCCAGAGCCAAGTAGCCTGCCTTTCCCTGGGGGGCCAGGGCCCCTGTCCTTCCCCAGCCCTCCCCATCTCCCGGCTTTAGTCTGTGAGGACCACACTCCAGGGCCCCAGGTCTGAACTGCAAGCTCTGAGAAGTTGCCTGCAGGTCCTGCGTGGACCTGGGGTGTCTCTTGGGGACCACTGGCTCTCTGGGCAGCTTCCCTGCCCGTCTCCACCCCCAAAAACCCAAACAGAAGCCTTGCATGTCACCCAAATCAATGACGCAAACTTGTAGTGGGTTCTGTAAATTTCTACTGGTCACTCTTGAGGCCCTGGCCTGGGGGGCTGCTTACAAAGCGACACAGAGCTATTGGGGGGCCCACTGGGTTTTTCTGAGATTGGCTTTGCGGCAGGAACCCCGTGGCTGTGCCTGATGCCCCTGGACACCCTCATCAGAAAGGAGGCGCCAGCCGGTGGTCTCTGGGTTCTCTCCTCTGTTCTCAGCCCCATCCCCAAGGTCCAGGGACCTTGGACCCGCAACGCCTTATCCTCTGTCTCCCGGGACACCTGGCTTGGGAGAGCATCGTGGCCAGGCCGGGAAGGCACTACGAGAAACAAACATGAAGAAGCGTCAGAGGCAACTCTCAGGCAACAGAAACAGCGTTGGTCTTGAAACTGTCCCCTTGCAAGAGAGGGGGACCCAGAGTCAGGATGGAGCCTGTCGATATTTGCATCCGCAGATGGTTTTCAGATTCATTTACAACACATCATTCATTTCTCCTGAGGAAAATTCCAGATGCATTTGTATTCTGCAGACCCCTTAACTCTGTGATTTATCACGTCTCCTCCCGATACATCATCGAGACGATCATACGTGTTTGTGAAGGCGGCTGAGCTGGGGCCCCACACTCACTTTACGACGACACCCCCCACGTGCTGTTCTGCCCCCCCCACACACACACACACATGCTGTTTTGCCACAACCCAGGACTTGTGTACATCAGGAGAAAGCATCACTTTCGATATCCTTGTGGGGTTTTGCCCCTGTGCTGCCGATTGGTATAATTTATAGGAAGGCTCTAAGCCCCCGGCCAGGCTGGGACCACTTGCGTTACCGTATAATTACCAGCCCTCCCTTCCAGCTCTGTGTGCCGGGAGGAGGGAAGACGCTTGTAAAGGAGCTATTTTAGTTGTACGGATGAAATGCATATTCATTTGGTGGGGGCGGGGGCTCGGGTATTTAGCGGTTATTGGGCGGCAGACGGGGTTCTCGGGGACTGGACAAGCCAGGCCAGACAGAGGGGGGTGGGGGGAAGGGCGGAGGAGCCAGTGACTGATTTCACTCTGTGACCTTGAGCTAGGTTGCTTTCAAAGGCCTCGGGTCAGACTCCTCAGGCACAGCCTCTTGGAATCTGGGGTCGCCTCTCCTTCCTCCTTATGGAACCTGCTCTCGTTCTCGAGGGACCGTCTCTGGCCTCCCCCGTCCTGCCCCTGTCCCCTTGGTCACCCAGGGAATGGCTCCACCAACTGTTGTTGGGCATTTATCCCCAGCCATGGTGCCTTGGGCCAAAGCCCAGTGTCCCTCGGCCAGACTGACAACGTGAAGGAAGGTGGCCAGACCGACGTGGCCCTGGGCTCTTCATCGGCCGTGCGCCCGATGACTTACGCACATCAACCCTCGTTCTGTCCTCACGCGGATGGGGCCACCGCACAGAGCGTGTGCTGTCCTCACAACGGCAGCATGGAGGGCAGGTGACACTGGCCTCAGTCCCCACAGGGGTCAGACAGGGACAGCCGAGGTCATGATGTAAAGGTGTCTGGACGCTGCCCAGAGTAGCCCGGGCTCAGCTCGGGGGTCCCGGACGCAGCCCAGGGGACAGACGAAGCCCACCCCACCTGGAACTGCTTGGAGCCACACTTAATGACACGGCTGGAAACAGAGCCCACGCATCCTGACTTCCATGCCTGTTCGATTGGCCTGAACTGGATTCGAATGCTGTGAACACAACTGCCGTCGAATCTCTGCACGTTTGCCTGAAGCTACAGGCCCCTGACCTTCAAGCTGACGAGGGAGAAGCTCACGGAGCCTCTAGTGTGTGTGTGGGGGGGGGGGGGGAGGGAAGGGGGCCACCCGTGGCAAGACTATCAGCAAAGGGGTTGTGTTTCTAAAAATAGACAGGTTTCTTAGGTCTTTTTAAATACAGAAAAGCAAACTAAGGAAAGGAAAGGAAAAAGAAAAGGAAAGGAAAAAGAAAACGAAGAAAAGAGGCAAGACCCTCACCCACACCACCATCCTTGGCCTTTTATATTAGGCAGGATACAGGAACACACTTAGAAGATCTTCCGATTTTCTGTAAAGTTGTACAAAACGTAACGTGGAGACCTCCCTCCATCCACTTGCTTGTAACCTGTCTGATTTCTTGCACAAAAGAAGTGGCTGGTGGGGATGCGCACACCTGTGTGGTGTGCCGCGAGGGAGATGAGAAAGGGGGTCTGTGAGCACCGCCCTCTGCAGCACCCCCACCCCCGCCGCCTCTGTCACACCAGCCATGCTTGTGTGGGGGCTGGGAGAAGACGCCGCAAAAGTCGCGTGGGGCTGGCCAGAGGCTGTAGGTGGGAGACGGCTGTTTCCAGCCACGAGGTGTTAGAGGGCTCCCCACAGCGCCCCCAGGTCCCAGCGCCCGGGGCCTGCGGCACCAAGGCACCCGCCTCGAGTCCCACACTCAAGACGGGAGCAGACGCGTCCCTTCACCCCCCTGCTCAGTCTCACTCTTCTTGCTTTCCGAGGGGACCCGTGGGGGTCTCCTTACACAGGGACACTTGTCCGCCATGGAAGCAGGCCCTGTGGCCGGCTAGCCCCTGCTTTCCCTTTGGGAGCCCCCGCCTCATGGCAAGAACACCCCACGGTCTGCATCCCTGAGGCCGCTTTCCTTGCAAACAGAGCACCCAGCCTACAGCAGCCTGAGCACCGGCTCTTTATTCCACGTCTGAGAAGAGAAGGGAAAGTCGGTGACGGGTCAGGGGTTCGGCAACGCTCAAGGACTCGAACACTTTATTTCCTGACTCCACCACTGTTAAGGGTTGGCTCTGAGTCCTCGTGGTTGCAAGAGGGCTGCTGATGCTCCTGCCATCTTGCCCACCTCAAGAAGTGACAGTAGTAACTATCTTTTCATGCTTGTCGGGAACGCAAAAACACACCAGGATCCCTTCGCTGCCACAGACTTTCCCTTTTGCCTCATCCTTAGAGGTTGGTCACAGGCCTCCCCCAGCTCCAAGGGAGGTGTAATTCTAGCCTCTGTCGGGGGAGACAGGAGAAGGGAGCTCGGACTGGCCGTGGCATCCATCATGCCACAAAGGAAGCTCCCGGGGGGGGGGGGGGGAGGGGGGTGGTGGTTGGTCCCTTCCTAGCTCCTTGGGCTTCAGTGGTTACTAGATGGTTTTCTTTCTTTAGGGAGGAAGGTGGGACTTTGCGATTGTATTTTTAGATATCGTCTCATTAATAATTTACTTATTTGCAGTGACTGTGCCTTCAGACTCTAAGGTCGGCGCTCTAATGTGTTGGTGAATTATGTGTTCATTACCCGAGTACAACATAAAAAGCATCTTGATGCCTAGAAAAATCACTCACGTAATAAAACCTTTGTCATTTATTCATTCTAATACAATAACCATCTTGTCTCGTGTGGCGAGGGTTATGGAGCCTCCGATGACAGCGGTAACACGAGGAGACAGTCATTTTTATAGAGCAGAGTTATTGCCATGTTTAGATTATCAGCATTTTTATTAGGGTGCTAAAATGAAAACTGATAAGGGGGGCACGTCGCTGACGCCCCTGGAGTTGCCGGGGTCTGACCCAGCCAGCCACCGCCGAGGTATTCAGTGGCGCCTCCTCTGTGCGGGGCCCGAGGAAGGAGCTGGTCAGTGGAAACGTCTCTGAGGAAGCACTAGAGGGTGTGTCCCCTGAGTCCCCCACAGAGGATGTCACTTGTGGCAGCCGGCACCGCCGTGCGATGTACCGTCCGTGGGGGGCGGGGGCCGGAAGAGACTCCGGTGCCCTTTCAGGGCTTCTCCAGAGAAACAGCAGGGTTATAAGGACTGCAGGCTGGGGACTCGATGGCACAGACACGGTCTGAGGGCCACCTGCGGGGACTCTGCCTTGCCTGGGGAAGGCCGGCCCTTTGCTCTATTCAGAGATCAGCTGGCTTGAGGAAGGCTCCCCGCTTCAGGGAGGACGGTCTGCTCGGCCCGAAGTCCACCGACTTAAACGGCAGTCTCACCCAGAAGAATGTGGGGCCACGTAACTGGGCACCCCGTGGCCCAGGCCAGCTGACGCACGAAATCAGCCATCGCAGGTGGGGAGCAGAGTCCCAGGCTCCGGGAAGCTGGCTCCAGCAGCCCGCCCTGGGTCGCTCACCCCTGCCCTGCTAGTTTGGCGTAAAACACACGCGAGGTTTCAGTTGACCCCGAGCTCTGCGGTGTGCTGGGGAAACTGAACATCGCCAGAGACCACCTTAATAAAGGCATGAGGTCTAGAACGAGGGAGGCGAGCATCCCTCCTCGTCTGGCCCGACAGCCCACGACTGGCCTGTCCTGCTCGGCTCTGCACAAGTGCGGCCCAAGTCGGGGGATCCTGGTAAGCTGAGGGTGTCTGTCTGGAAGGGCTCGGGCAGGAGGGAGTCAGACGTGACAGCACAGCCCCAAAGAGGCCGCTGGTCCAAGTGGAAGGGAGGCGGGGTCACGGGGTGTCGCCTGCGCCATCTGACAGGCTATCAGCAGAAAGGAAGTGGAGGCCAAGGCCCTGACGGCCGGGCTGTCTGCAGAAGCAAAGGGCTGTCTCTAGGGACCGAGTGGGGCACACAGGCCACCCTGGGCAGGGACAGCGTCCAGGGGTGTGCGTGCAGGGCAGGGGGTCGGACGCACCTGCCAAGGCCGCCGCGACCCGGCCATCCTGACGCCCCGCGCAGACACTCTCTGCCTCCCCATCTGAGGCTCAGACGCATCACAGCCGAGAGCACCGGGGGGGGGGAGGGGGGGGGTGTGTCCCACGGCTCCTCCAAACTTGAGAGGGAGCGGAGCTGGGTCAGTGGTGGTTTTGCGTTTGCGGGGAACCGGCCCCGTGTGACGAGTTCCTGCAAGGCCCGCCTCCCACACAGGGGCAGCCACCGGTCTGGGATGGAACCATAACACCCGAGACCCTGAGCAGGTGCCGTGGGGGCTCCGAGGTGGCTGCGGGCTTCCTGTCGTGAGGTCATGTGAGGGTAGGAGACAAGAGTGCGTGGTGGGGACCGCAGTGGACAAGACAGCAGGTGCCCCCGTAAAGAGAGCACCGTCTCAGGCCCCCTGAATGTCACCATGAGCCCGGCATGACCGGATGTCCCCGTTTTTTAAAGAGGCGCTGAAAATCCGGATTCTTCGGTGAAAGCGTGGGAAGGCCCCGTGTTGCGCCGGGCTTCCCTCCACAGGAAACGGGAGCGTCCCAAGTGCTGGGTCTGTTGAGACCTTCACAGCTCTGCCCCCCGGGAGGCAGGAGACAGGGCACACACTCGGGACAGTCACAGCACCGCGTTCCCCTCAGACCCGCCCCGACCCCGACTCCGAAGCCAGCGTCTGCCCAGCTTCCCCTCAGCAGGTGCCGAGAGCCCAGCACGGTCCCTCCGCCTCCCCGAGAAGGCCTGTGTCTCACCACCTCCCCAAAGGGTGAGTGGAGTCTCTCTCTGTGACACACGTGGTTTACGGCCGGGCCGTCTGAGTTAAGGCCGGTGAAGGTCACTCCCGATTACACTGTCACTTGGACACGGGGAGAAATAAAGCAGGTCTTCAACTTCCTGCTTCAGAAACACGCACTTGGCGTTTTGCACTCTGTGTCGTCATAAAAGCGGGCTTTCGAGGCAGGAGAGGCGGGTCAGAGGTTGTTTGGTCCAAAGCCTCCTTTTACAGGCCAGGAAATGAAGGGGCCAGGAAGGTGAGCCCAGGTCACCCGGCAGGTGTTAGTGGGTGAGCATCGTGGCCTTGGACCCCAGCCCACACGGCCTCCTGATGGATCCAGGGACACCTCCTGGGGCTCGTTGCCACTTGTGTGAGACCCTAGTGAAGTGAGAGGGAGCTGCTGGGCGTCCAGTCCAGTTGGCTGAACCGACGCCCCGAGCACCCGGGGGATTCGTCCTCTGGACCACCTGACGCTCCCCTAGTTGCAAACACGCTGCCCCAAGGTACTAAATAAGGGAAATTTTAATTCACCACAGGAGGGTCACACATGCACCCCCTGTGATATCAGACACGATGTCTAGAATCCTTGAGAGATGCAAAGGCTGAAGCCCTGGAAATGTTCAGATGCTCTGAGCTGCCCCGTAAGTACTCTTGGGTATGTCTGTTTCTGGGTTTCGTCCGTTTCTTCAGTGTGGGTAGATGACATGTTTTTTGTGTCTCTTGCTCTCCCTCCTTCTGGGCAAGTGAGCCCCTTGGACCGTGATGATGGCAGTGGCACTAATGATGACGGTGACCGTGATGGTGACAATGGCAGTGATGAATCTGATGGTGATGTCGATGCTTGATGCAACTGCCGATAGGGTTAACGAAAGCGATGATGTTGGCGGTGATGCTGGGGATGGTGTTCGTGACGACGGTGATGGTGGTGGTGACGGTGACAGTGACGGTGACGATAATGACGGCAGCGATGAATGTGATGGTGATGACGGTGGTGAGCTTGATGATGATGGTGACGGTGATGGTCAGAGAGGAGGAGGAAGGTGTAATCACCCTGTCCTGAGCACTTTCTAGGAGTCTTCCCAGTTATAAGCATCTTTGTTTCGATCCTCTTGACGGTTTTTATGCAGCAGGAATCACCGTCCCTTTATAGACGAGGGGACTGAGAGCTAGACAGGTCAAGGTTATCCAACGGTGTACTAACACGTGGCAGGGGGAGGGTTTGAAGCCAGAACTGTCTGCTTCCCAATCCTATGCTCATGGTCACTGACATGGTATCCTCACCATGCATTTGTGTGTTTGCGCTCAATTGAATTGCTAAACCCCTTGTCCACTGAAATATTTGGCAGCAAAGAATAAATGAACGTAACACACTTACGTGGCCAGTTCACGTAAGGTCTTGAAAAGTAAGGCATGCTTTTCTCCGCTAAGTAAATTTTACACCAAAGCATGGCTCAATCGATAAATACTTTGCAGTAAAGCCATGTACGGGGCCAGCTTTCTTAGGTGTAAAAAGTGTGTTTTGTTGAGAAGATTGCAAAAGACAATGTCTTTAGGGTAGGGAAGAAATTGCTGGAGGAAGGCGAGTCTCTAAGGACCACTCTTGTGTTTGCCGTAGTTAAACACATCGGCTCCTTTTCTCTTTTCGTTGTAATTTCCCACCAGATATCTAGAGCAACAGCTCCCCCAGGGAGAGAATCTCACCGGCCTCCGTGGCTCTAAGATCACAGCTCTACTCCACACCAGCTTCCCGTCAGACCTCAGGGTGGTCTCATCAAAGGCATGTCTGCTACTACTTGCTAAATGCCGGGTGCTGCCGGGTAACTGGATTCGTGGATAACGTGTATGGCTGGACATGAGTAGTGGCCATCGAACCCTACAGAGATGGCTAAAGATACAGAAAAGACGTCTCCCCCCCCCCCCCCCCGCCTCCCACCATGTGCATTAAGTGAATTGATGATGCTGGAGAGGCCGGATGGCCTTAAAACAGAGAGACTCCTGGGGAATATCATTATAGACCACAGGTCCTACCTGAGGAGGGGAAAGTCCCATCGTTTTCTTCCGGACGCTGAGCTATCTGCCTCTGCTGTGAGAGCCTGTGTGCGCACGTGTTCGTATTTCTAATACTGACCTCGTTAATGTATTTGGAATTAACCAGCATGAAAACTTGGGAGAAAAGAGGTCTTGATGAGAAATAGTAAGCCAGTGCCAAACAAGGGATCAGGTCATGTTTAATCCAATTGTAGGGAGATTTCGAAGGGGGAAAGAACCCTTTCATTTGAAGACTTCTTTCATCTACGGCCTTTTTCCCACTTACTCTGTAAAGGAACCATTACATCGTCCGATGTCACGGGGACCGCGTGCGTTATAAAAACAGGCCTAGTCCTCCTAAGGTGACCAGATGGAGTTAAATATTCTGAGTGTTGGCAGTTGAACCACGAGGCTTCTTCGAACAGGACGTTTAAAGGTTGGGTCTCTCCAAGCCCCACACTCTCCTTGAACCCCATGGCCATTTTCTTACCCAGGAGCCGCAGTTACAGTGTTTGAGTTTATGGCATGACAGCTGATTTTTATCACTTGACCTGCAGATCCTAGAGTTGGTGAATCCTTTTTCCTTTCTTCCTTCTTTCATTCCTTTACCCCATGACTTACCCCCCAAATTCTCTCTTTGATGACACTGACATTAAAATTTGTAGAACCCAGCCTCTGACTCTCGCCTCAACTCCGGGCTCACTCATAAGAATTTTATTGAGCACTTACTGTGGACGAGACACAGTGCTTCACATACAAGACCTCATTTAAAATTTACCCAAACTTTGGTGGTAGGTACTACATGGATCTCTGTTTTACCAGTGGGGAAACCGAGGCCGAGATCAGAAGGGAGGAAATAGTAGGCCCGGGAATTAACCCCAAGTGGTCTGGACCCAGAATTGGGTCTTACCCAACTCGCTCTGTGGCATCTCCATTATATTGTCAACTGCCCACTTGGTTTTCAAACATACCTTTTCTATCATCATGATACTGATGTATCACTATCTCCATCATCACCACCACCATTACCATTGTCCCCACCATCACCAGCACCATCACCAACGTCACCAACGTCACCGCCATCACAATTACCATCATCATGACCAGCATCACCACGATTTTCACCGTCACCACCGTCATCACCACCATCTCCATAACCAACGTCACCATCGTCATCACCATCAACACCATCAACACCGTCGCCATCACCACCACCATAAGTAATAAACAGGCTAAACAAGGCACCATTTCCATGAGTCTTCTTACTGCCTGGAGGAAAAGGAACTGGTCTACCTTCTTGTTTTATGCACAACCGCCAGCACAAAGATTAAAATTTTTAAAATAGCTTATGTAGAATGAAGTACAAGCAATTCTCAGCTCTTTGAGAGTATCAGAGAACTGGAAAAGTGAATAAGGAAAAATGCATAGACATTTGATTTGGGACTGCACCGTGCTGATTTCTAACAGACCACTTTCTATGAAAGCGTATCTCACCAGTGCTCAGTACGGTCATGGCGCTTTTGTGGGGTCGGCGGGATGTTGGCTGGTCAGAGGGCTTTGGCAGATGCCGGGTTGACCACGGTGAAGCCGGCCTCCCTCCCGTGGGACTTCTCCAGGCCTGTAGCATGCCCCCGCCTAGTGTGCGTCTCTGAGATGTGTGTCCGGAAAGAGTGAAGGAGGCGAGTGTGGGAAAGGCTGAGGCGAGAGGGCCTGGCGGGGCATCTGCAGAGGCCGGGGAGCAGAGTTACTCGGTGTGGGCTGGACGGCAAGTCCAGGAAGCAGAACCAGGTTGGCGTCAGGTTCAGGGCGAGAAAACCTTTGTTGGCAATCTCGGGTCTGCCCACCTCCTCCCAGCCAGCACTAGGTTCTCACAGCCAACACGAGTCCCGGAGAAAGAAGCAAGCTCCCCTGGCCGGGGCCAGGGGCCAGTCCTAGAGCCAAAGCTGGCCCGAGGCAGCCAGCGAGGGGCACTGCCCTGTGCCTGCAGAGGCCGGGGACGGCCGGCGTGTCCTGTCTGGGCCTGAGTGGAGAGGCTGGGGTACGTGATGGCCAGCCCGCTGGAAGGGCGGCACAGGCGGGTTCCTGGCAGAGTCAGCATCCCGTCCACGGCCTAGCAAACCCTGTGACGCCGTCCAGAAATAGAACAGTTACTCTCTAGAACTTCGTTCCCTCCTCCCAATTCGGGTCAAGGCCGTTATTGCTACGAAGAATAATCCTCTGTTGGTCACCCACGGTTGTTTCCCAGCTCAGAATAAACTCAGAGTACGGGGGAAACACCCGGGAGGACTGTGCAGTGAAACCCGGCGTGCCAGTCCTCGCAGGCACTTTGATGTCCCCCCTCTGAGCCCAACTCTGAGTCGCAGCAGCCCCTCCCCGTCCGGGCTTCTCCCTGTGGGAAACAAGGCACCGCCCGAATGCCTGCCTCTCACCTGGCAAAACGTCTCCTAGAAGGCGTGAAGAGAACGTATTTAAGAGTTCTGTCGGCCTGGTTACGTACATCAGAGTGTAACCGTGCGATGAAATGCTGTGTGCCTCTTGAAAGAATGAGGCCCACCTACGCCCCCACCTGCACGTGCACCTGCACCTCGCCTGTACCCGGCCCGTAATATGCTCACACCTGTACCCATCCCATCCTGTCTCTGTGCTTACACCTGCACCTGTGCCTGTCTCTGGGAGAGGGGCTAAGAGGGAAAAAGGGAGTCAAAGCCACTGTTCACCACTCGCCCTGGTCCCTATCCCACGGCTTTAAGGTTTTCCATGAACATGGGTAGGTTTTTCAACTTAAGACAGACAGGAAAAGGCAGGCTTTGCCATTAAAGATTTTTTTCCACAACGGAGACACAGTTTTTATTGTGAAAGGGAAGCTTTGGCTTCTTGTTTGTAAATGATGGCACGATGGGCTCCAGAACAGTGCCCCACCCAGACAACCTCCCTGTCCCAACCCCCCGACCCAGAAGGGTCACCTTCACGGTGACGAGGGACCATGTGGATGAATGAGGGCATCACCGGGCGGGCCCTCAACACAGCTGTCCCCTCAGCAGGGGGAGGAGGAGGGAGATTTGCTACAGAGCAGAGCAGGAGGGAAGGTGGCGACACTCCCGTGGCCTCGTGGCCACAGGCAGCAGAGGCGGAGGTGAGGAAGAGATACCCCCACGAGCCGCCGGCACCTTGACCTGAGCCCAGCGGCGCTGGTTGGGGACTTCAGGCCTCCGGATCTGTGAGAAGATAAATGACCGTTGTTTGAGGTCACCCTGTTCATGGACCCTTGTACAGGTGACATTGTGGATCCCTTAGTTCTGTTTGGCTTTCTTAGTATTCTTCAAGCAAGAGAATCAAGAGAACAGAGAAGGGCTGTCCGCTTACTAGTCTGCGGAAGGGGAGCACCCCCAGGGCCTGAGCTCGGCCACCCGGGCCATCTGTCCCTTGCACATGGGCGGGTCGGTGCCTGGCAGCCAGCAGCCAGAAAACCGCAGCCCTGCCCCCTTCCCAAATCATGCCCGCCCAGCTCTGGGGCCCCTCCGCGGGTGGCGGACCTCAGCAGTGTCCTTTCCTGGGGGACACGCCTCCCCCTCGGGTGATGCTGTGGGGGTGCGGGCCCCTACGCCTCAAGGGAACATCTGTCCTTTCTTTCTTGTCCCCTGACAGGTTTCTTCACTGGGCTCCCTTGTCGAGGTGACGATAGCTTGGCCCAGTTTTTCTTCAACACAAAGCCTTACCCTCCACTCCCGTCTTTCCCAGCAAGGGCTGCATCCCCACGTGGAGCCCTGGGACGGCCGTCCCCCGGGTCGCCTGCCCTGGGGCTGAAGTAGCCCTCAGGCTGGGGCCCTCAGAACCTCTGCTATTTACCCCGCCCCAGGGTCCACCCAGTACGGCCCCTGCTGCCTCCCACATCAGTACCCGTCACCCTTCAGCCCGTCACACGTGTGCGAAAGGTGGGTGTAGACAGGCTCCTAAGGTGACCTGGGATCCTGCCCCGGGTGTGCACTCTGCTGTGAATATAGTGGACTTACCGTCCTGGTCACGTTACTCCGCGCGGCCCAGCGGCTTTAGGACAAGGAGACCGTGTAGGAGGGCCCCTTCTCCAGCAGGAGAGGAGGTCGGAGAATTGGAGTGCCGGAGGGGCGGGACATGTGGCAGCGGCTGGCTTGCAGATGGGGAGGGCCAGGTGGGAGGGCACGCGGGTGCCCCCCAGGAGCTGACAGCTTCCCTGGTGGATGGTCAGCCGGGAAAGGGAACCTCCGTCCTCCAGCCTCGGGAAACTGAGTCCCACCAGCAAAATAGGAGCTCGGAAGCCGACTCTCCCGGAGCATCCAGACAAGAGCTCAGCCTGGCTCACACCCTGGTCTCTGCCCCGTTGCACCCTGAGCAGAGAAGCCGCTCTCAGGGCTTCCGGAGGTGGCTTCGGGATAGCTCTGGTCCTCACCTCCAGCTCATCAGGGTCCCCGACTCACATGAGAAAGGGGATGCTCCTGAGCGCTTCCTTCTCCCCCTCCAGGCAGAGCCGGGGAGCTCAGGGGTGGGACAGCCTCGTGCAAAATGAACTAAGTCAGGAGCTAACCAGGGGCAGGTCTGTCCCCCGGGACATGGAGCTGTATCTCGAGGCACATTTGGTTGTCACACCTCAGGGGGGAGGGGGAGCGGGTACCGGCATCTAGTGGGCGGAAGCCAGGGACGCTGCTCAGCACCCTGAGAGCCCAGGATGCACCCCCACCCCGCCCTGCGATGGAGAATGACCCAGTGCCTGGGCGGTAGGTCCTGGTCCAAATGGGAGGTCCTGCGGCACCTCAGGACGGTCCTTAGTTTTCACCACCCAGTCCCTGGAGGGGCAAGGCACAGCTTCCGCTCTTTGCCTTAAACCTAGAGATGCCGAGCCGGAATCTGGTCCTTGTCACCATCATCCACCAGGTGCTCACAGCCAACGGCGTGGCAGGTGACACGGGCCGTGCTGCCTCCCTGGCCCTCGGTACGTGAACAGGAGGTTTCCTCACAGGTCGGCCTCCCCCGTCCTGCTCTCAGGCCACCTGGTGTCCCGAAGTTTGGGGACTTGTACATAATCAGGGAGCCGTGCTAGCGCTTCTGAATCATTAACGGTCTCTCTGGCCCTCACACCGCCCCTTTTTTTTACTGTGGTGACATACACACCACATACAATTTACCTTTAGTGGCATTTAATACGTTCACAATGTCATGCAGGCATCACTCTACCTAGTTCCAGAACATTCCATCGCTCTTCAAGCACTCGGTCCCCGCTCCCCTCCCCCAGTCCCTGGGAACCACAAAGCCTCTTTCCGTGTCTATGGATTCGCCTATTCGGGACGTTTGGTGTAAGCGGACATACACAGCACATGGGCTCCCGTGTCTGGTGTCTTTCCCTGAGCCCCGCGGTTGTGCGGTTCATCGCGTTACAGCGGGAATCGTGTTCATTGCTTGCTATGGCCAAATAATATTCCTTGTGTGGAGAGGCCACACCTCGTTAATCTTGTGGTCAGCGCTTGGGCAGCAGGGCTGTGTCTGCTGGGCCACGGGGCACGGTGCTGCCGTGAGCATCCGGTGTCCGAGTGCTCCTTGACCACCTGTTTTTAGGTCCCTCGGGCACGTGCCCAGTGCAGTCTGGGTCCCATGGTGACTCTCACATTTGAGGAGGTGGTCCGTGGGCATCCCTTTGAGATGGCATTTGAGTGAGTGCTTCGCCACCAAGCGTGTTCTGTGAACAAACTGCCGGGGTAGGGCTTGGGCTCCAGGAGCTCCAAGGAAGCGCCCTCAGTGTGGACAGCCATCGGCAGATGCACTGCAGGATGAGAGGGGCGCCTTGCTCCTGCCGTGAGAGTGGCCATGCTCACGGGTTTGGGGACTGATGGCTCTGCCCTTCAGGGGCTCAGCATGGCCTTCTCCCTGCACCCAGTTCTGTCGGGCCAGGGGCAGAACCCACCTTCTCTGCAGGCTCCAGCTGGGGAGGGGGAGACAGGGCGCCCTGGGCTACGAGGCAGGGGTGCGGTGAGCACCCGGGCGATCCATGTGGTGGGCAAACAGACCACAAGTCCCACTACATGCTCCTGGGCGCCCTGAGTCCTGGGCTCTAAAGCTTCTGTCCCACACATGCAGGGCAGAAGGAGGGCCACTCCTGTGTGCTCCTCTGAGCCTCTCCTGTGTGCTCCCCCTGAGCTCCTGTGTGCTCCCCTGAGCCTCTCCTGTGTGCTCCCCCTGAGCTCCTGTGTGCTCCCCTGAGCCTCTCCTGTGTGCTCCCCCTGACCTCCCATGTGCTCCTCCTGAGCTCCTGTGTGCTCCCCTGAACCACTCCCGTGTGCTCCCCTGAGCCTCTCCTGTGTGCTCCCCTGAGCCTCTCCTGT
Source organism: Prionailurus bengalensis (assembly GCF_016509475.1). Taxonomy (NCBI): domain Eukaryota; kingdom Metazoa; phylum Chordata; class Mammalia; order Carnivora; family Felidae; genus Prionailurus; species Prionailurus bengalensis. Next base: position 2,066,767 of record NC_057354.1, on the reverse strand, counting down.
GTGCTCCCCCTGAGCTCCTGTGTGCTCCCCTGAGCCTCTCCTGTGTGCTCCCCCTGAGCTCCTGTGTGCTCCCCTGAGCCTCTCCTGTGTGCTCCCCCTGACCTCCCGTGTGCTCCTCCTGAGCTCCTGTGTGCTCCCCTGAACCATTCCCATGTGCTCCCCTGAGCCTCTCCTGTGTGCTCCCCCTGAGCTTCTGTGTGCTCCCCTGAGCCTCTTCTGTGTGCTCCCCCTGCGCTTCTGTGTGCCCCCCCTGAGCTCCTGTGTGCTCCCCTGAACCACTCCCGTGTGCTCCCCTGAGCCTCTCCTGTGTGCTCCCCTGAACCTCTCCTGTGTGCTGGCAGGAGTCAGCAGATCCAGGGCACACGGTGCAGGGAACGGCGTACAAAGATGCCTAAGGCATGGGCCCTGGCTCGGAACGTGGATCAGGGACTCATGGCAGCGTTAGCTGGGCCAGAGAGGAACAAACGTCCCCCGGGGCTTAGGGGACCCCCCACTCCTCAGCCACCAACATGTTGGCCACTTGCTCCTGAGAATGTGTTTGGACACGGGGCTCCTTTGCTCTAGGATGGAGACTCCCATGCTCCCCGGGGCCCCTTCCGGCAGGAAGGACGGTTCCCCAGGAACTCTCGGCCACGTGTTCCTCTGGGCACGGGCCCGTTTGTGTCACCCACCCCGGCCATCCCGCCTGGGGGCCCTCAGGTTCCTCGCTGTTGGTCCTGCCGAGCACACATCAGAGAACCCGTGTCTGCTTACGGGGTGCGGCCCCAAGGAGACGAAGCCCTGGAAACTGCCTGTAGGACAAAGGCTTCCCGGGATCCCCGAGACCCGGTGTCGGTGCTTCCCGTTAGTCCAGCACCCCAGAGAGCCCAGGCGTTGTCAGGTGGAGACGAAGCGGAGAAGGGATTGGCCCTGGACCCGCAGCCCAGCCCCACCTCCCGGACCCTCGGTGTCGTCATCTGACACGGGGCTGGCACCGTCCGCCTGGGGGCTGTAGCGGGAGTCGGGGAGGCCCGGTGCGGTGCTCAGGGCGGGGCCGGGCGCAGAGTCACCACCCCAGGTGCACCAGCATACACGGACAGAGGATCACCTTGGGGACCGGCACCTGCTCCTGTCCACAGAGTGGGTCTCTGGGGACCAGAGGAGGGAGGAAGGGGGTCTCTGCGGCACTGCCCACCCACCCAGCCAGCGCGCGTTCCCCGAGCTCCGGCTGCCTCGGGAGCTCCCCCAGGGGCTGCGGCCCAGGCCGCGTCGGGCACCAGCGGAGGGGAGACCGGCCATCGGTGCCAACACACACCCCAGCTCATACGCGAGCGTCGAGAGAGGACTTTGAAAGCGGCCGTTGAATAGGGCCACTCAGGCAGGGCGGTCCTGGAGGGCTGCTTGGGGACATGGCGTTGATGGGAGACCCGAAGGCTTCGAAGGGCAGGAGGGGAGGAGCCTTGGGAGGGACATCGAGGCTCGAGCTTTCCAGAGACGCAGCTGTCACTCTTCTGGGGACCTCTCCGTGGGTGGGGTTCGCCTCACACCCATCCTCCCCGTCCCTGCCAGGGCCTCACGTCACCGAACAAACCTGTCTGCCGGCCACTTCTTTCCCGTGGCCTGATCGCCTGCCCCAGTGGCCCCAAGGAATGTTTGCCCTCTTGTAACCGAGCGTAGAGAGAAAGCGGGACTTCAGTTGAAAGGACGCATCGTGGCGATGGCTCCCTTCTAGGAACAGTGAGATCTGGCGTCCGTCTCAGGCGGAATTCCCAGTAACAAGCATCTCTTTCGAAGGCTGGCAGCTCTTAGGGGGCAGGAAAAACTTGCGGGGGCGGGGGGGAGTCCCAGGGCACCTGTTTCCAGCTCCTGTGCTCAGATCCCTGGATCTGAGGAGGCCGCCCCCCTTTCTGGAAACGGCTGCCCCCATTCCTGCAGCCAGGCCAACGCTCCCGAACGGGCTGTGCCAGCCGAGTCGCAGGGCTCCCAGCGTGGCAACTTTTATTGATACCAGCTTCTCACCTGCTCCCCCGTCCTACCAGCCTGTGCCTCAAGGACCTCACGTGTCACCACTCCTTACACTGGGGGCATCCGCACAGCAGGCGTCCCTGGGGCTCCCACAGCAGCGAGCTCCCCGCCTCTGGACCCCAGCCCACCCCATATCGCCCCCACCTTCCCTCCTTCCTCGGGACCCCAGCCCACCCCTGCACCCCCCACCTTCCCTCCCTCCTCGGGACACCAGCCCACCCCTGCACCCCCCACCTTCCCTCCCTCCTTGGGACGCCAGCCCACCCCTGCACCCCCCACCTTCCCTCCCTCCTCGGGACCCCAGCCCACTCCGCACCTCTCCCCTCCCCCTCCTCAAGCACCACCTGCTCACCCGGCACCCATCCCTCCTCCCCAGCATGGCCCCTCTCCAGGCTCCTGGAGCAAAAAGCAAAACTAAGGAGAACCATCATTCTGCGGAGCCACAGCGGTAGCTGGGACTCCACCAGTAACGGGAGCAGAGTGTCGACGCGCATGGTGCCACCGGTTCCGAGCCCCGTGGCCCCTCGGGCTTCTGCCATCACGATCGCCACGAAGGCTGGGGGAGCGGTGGCTTCCGGACGGTCACTGAGATGCAGCCCCCGACGGGCAGGGCCGGCCTGGGAGCCGCCGGCCTGGCAGCAGGGACCGCAACACGCCTGGCACCCCTCTCCTCCGCCCACCTCGACCTCGCTGGGGGGACCTCCTCACCCACTCTCGGCGGCACGGACGGAGAGGCCGGGCTCGGCCACCATCCCCGCGCCCGGCGAATCTGCCTGCCCGGTCTCCAGCCGCGGCTGCTGGGTCCAGGACGGGACGGCAGCTGCACGGAGCCCCCGGGAGGGCGGCATCTCCCGGGTTGGAGCGCGCAGGGCGCCAGCGCCGGCTCTGGGGAGGACGCCTAGGTGTGGACCCCGCTCGGGTGCTTGGGAACCAGCTGGCCTGGCAAAGTGGCTGCATTCCCTGTGCCTCGGTTTCTTTGTCTGTAATGGGGCTTTGACGCTGCTTGTAGAGTTTGAGCGGTAACTGAGCCTGTGCGGGTGGGCAGATAACACCCGTGGCACCAGCAGACTGGGTACGGAAGAAGCGTGAGCTGTCGTGGCCGTGATTACATGTGCGTTGCCCCTGTGTCCATGCCACGGACACAGCGGCTGTGTGACTGCTGCGCTGCGGTGACTGTCGGTCTGTCCCCGTGGCTGCTGGTTGCTAGGCAGATGGGGTGTAACCACGGAAGTGAGAAGGGCCACAGAGGGAGAGAACACGTGCTGAGCGCATCACCTGAGCCATGATCCAGCTGTGCCTGAAACCCACACCATTCCCACACGAGAGCCAGTACGTTGCCTCTTTGCTCGAGCCAGGTAGCGTGATTTCTGACACTTGACGAAGGACAGGGTTCAAATGCCCTGTGGTAGCGAGGGGGCAGACTGTATCCCCTGCACTGTGGCCCGGAACCTCAGCCTCATCTGGTATTTCTGTGTCCTCCTGTCCCTTGTTTGTTCGGTCATCCACGTCTGGTTTGCAGAGCATTTTCTGTGCATCTACTGGGACACTGGGCTCTCCGGAGGAGACGTCAAAGCAAAGCACCCAGGCATCGTTACCGCAGAGTCGAATACTCTGCTCAGATTATGACAAAGCAAAGTATTCGGTCCCCGCTGTTGGCAATGCATAAACTCAGCAAGGCTCAGTCCTCGGCCCTCGCTAAGTCATACTCAGCCCGCAGTTCATAAAGCGCAATACTCAGCTATCGTTTACTGAAGAAGTTCGCTATTCATACCTCAGTACTGCCTAAACATACTGCTTTCTACGACGAAGCACAGTACTCAGTACTGACTATACTCAGCATAGTACTCAGCACAGTACTCATTACTGACTAAGCATAGTACTCACCCCTTGGTACTGACACGGTACTCGGTGCTGACTAAGCACAGTGCTCAGCCCTTGGTACTGACTAAACCAAAGACTCAGCCCGCAGACATGCTGCAGACCATCTACTGCAGTCTGTCCCGCGCTCTTGACAACAGCTCTGAGGGATTGGCATTAGGTCCCATTTCCAGGTGGTGACGAGGAAGCAAGATAGCAGGCGACCTGACCCAGGAGGGGAGCCAGAGAGGAGGTGAGGGCACCTGTCCTGAGTCCCTGGGGCGCCCTTCCCAAGAGAATGAGGAGGAGACCTTCATCCCAAAAGGAAACACCCCCCCGTGGGCCCAGCTTGGGTCACATGCCCCTCCCTGAGCCAGTCACTGGGCTGGGGGACGTGCTCCTGGTGCCCACGGACGGTCCTCCCCACCGGCCCGTGCAAAGCCTGGGGGGCAGTGGTTTCTGAAGGTGGGCGGGGGGGGGGGGGCCTCGGCAGACACAGCAGAGCTGGTGGCTGCCTGGGTGCCCCATTTCGGCCTGCGCGCAGCCTCACCCCCCTCGCTGTCCCCAAATGCCTGCTCACACCACACCCCCACCATTCCTGTCCCTCAGGGGCTGGGGGCTCATCCCAGCGCCGGGTCCTGCCCCTCGGGGCTCCCTCCCGCGGCCTCCCCCCAGCCCGAGCTATGGCCTGGCCACCACAGCCTCTGTCTCCCCCACCCTGCCCCACGTTCCCAAGGACTGGATCCCGCCCGGTGTCATCCCTCGCCCCCAGCCCGGGCCAGCACACGGCAATGGCAGACTGGAGCTGCTGTGTTAAAACCGAGGCCGTGTGGGCAGGGCCTTCCAGACACAGGCAGGGAACGCGTGTCGAGCACCGACGAGGCGGCGCTCCCGGCCAGACCCCCGCTGCTCATCCGGAGGAGCAGGATGCCAGCCGCCAAGGAGTGGACGACAACCCTGAGGGAGCACTCAGCCCACAAGCTCCCGGGTCACGGCATCCGGTCCGTTGATCCCTACTTGATCAGGCCGAGGCAGGAAGTGCACCCGTGGACTCAGCTTCCTGTCTTGGGCTCCCTGAGGGACACGGGTATTCCTAGCTCAGGTCCTGGACGGGGGAAGTGGGCCCGCTCTGGCTTCTCTGCGGACGACGGCCCTCGTTAGCGACCACGTCCGCGCAGCTGCCCCAGGCTGCTCTGCTCAGGGTCCCGTGTCCCTCCAGCAGGCTGCCCGGGCACCTACTGCCGGGCGAGCACCGCTCCAGGCCACGTGCTGTGTGAGTGACCCCGTGCCCCTCTCTCCTGAGCACGCAGCCCAGTGGGGGATGGAAAGAAGGCAGTCGACACAGAAAAAGCCAGAAAAGGCTGGCAGTGACAAGGACCGTGGAGACAAGTAAGCAGGGTGCAGCCGGTGCAGATCCCCAGGGGCCGGCGCACCGTCCCCGCCCGCTCGGGGTCTTGCTGGCGGTTCAGAGTCGGACACCCCCGCAGAGGGCTGACCGTGCCCCAGTGGCAGGTGCCCGGGAGGACCCCCCTCGCCCTGGGCTGGCCCACAAAAACCAGCCTCCTCGCCCCAAGGCCGGACTTCTCTGCCACAGGTCACACCCCGGGACTCCCCCCGCCACCGTGGGATGAGACTAAAGCCAGACCCCGGGCACCATGTCTCTTTCCCTCTTGTGTCTTCCTTCTCCTTTTCCCACTCAGCCGCTCCGCCCCCCAGAAGCATCTTTGTATCGGGCTCTGCTCACAGGGAGCGCCACTCTGACCCCGGGATCCAGAGGTCGGGGTGGGGCCTCTGCGGGGAGGTGCCAGGCGCGGATACGTGAGCACCCCAGTGACCTCTCCTGTGCTTAGCACGTGCCTGCCCAGCGCTGTGCTCGGGCTCTGCGGCCCGTACGGGGGCAGGAGGTTTGACCTAAGGCCGTGGGAAGCTGTCCAGCTACCGAAGCGGAAAGAACGTGCCCAGGAGGGTCCTGGGCTCCCACGGACGGGAAGGGGAGGGCAGGCCAGCCGGGGGGGGGGGGGGGGCGGGCTCCGGGTCTTGCCCAGGAGGTGGCTCTGTACTAGTGGAGGGACCCCAGCCAGATTTTCTTTTTGTAACATAATTTATTGTCAAATCGGCTTCCATACAACACCCGGTGCTCAACCCAACAGGCGCCCTCCTCAGTGCCCGTCACCCACTTTCCCCTCTCCCCCACCCCCATCAACCCTCAGTGTGCGCTCGGTATTTAAGAGTCTCGTGGTTTGCCTCTCTCCCTCTCTGAAACTGTTTTCTCCCCTCCCCCTCCCCCTCCCCCTCCCCCATGGTCTTCTGTTAAGTTTCTCAGGATCCACATATGAGCGAAAACACGCGGTATCTTTCTCTGATTTATTTCACTTGGCATAATACCCTCCGGTTCCATCCACCTTGCTGCAAATGGCAGGATTTCATTCTTTCTCATTGCCAAGTAGTATTCCATGGTGTATATAAACCACAATTTCTTTATCCATTCATCAGTTGGTAGACATTTAGGCTCTTTCCATAATTTGGCTGTTGTTGAAAGGGCTGCTATAAACATTGGGGTACAAGTGTCCCTATGCATCAGTACTCCTGTATCCCTTGGGTAAATTCCTAGCAGTGCAATTGCTAGGTTGTAGGGTAGTTCTATTTTTAATTTTTTGAGGAACCCCACACTGTTTTCCAGAGCGGCTGCACCAGTTTGCATTCCCACCAGCAGTGCGAGAGGGTTCCCGTTTGTCCACATCCTCGCCAGCATCTAGAGTCTCCTGATTTGTTCATTTTGGCCACTCTGACTAGCGTGAGGTGGTACCTCGGTGTGGTTTTGATTTGTATTTCCCTGATAAGGAGTGACGTCGACCATCTTTTCATGTGCCTGTTGGCCATCTGGATGTCTTCTCTAGAGAAGTGTCTATTCATGTCTTCTGCCCATTTCTTCACTGGATTACTTGTTTATCGGGTGTGGAGTTTGGTGAGTTCTTTATAAGTTTTGGATACTGGCCCTTTGTCCGATATGTCATTTGCAAATATCTTTTCCCGTTCCGTCGGTCGCCTTTTAGTTTTGTTGATTGTTTCCTTTGTGGTGCAGAAGCTTTCTATCTCGATGAGGTCCCAATAGTTCATCTTTGCTTTTAATTCCCTTGCCTATGGAGCCGGGTCGAGTAAGAAATTGCGGCTGAGGCCCTGACTCATTCTTGATTCAAGATCCACGTTTGGGAAAGAGAAGCTGATTGGCCCAACCTGGCCGGTAGGCCTGCCTGGTGGCTGGTAGGGGTGCGGGGGGTGCAGGGGGTGTGGACTGTCTCCCCAAGACCACTCACGATGGGGAACGATGACCCCCCAAAGGAAATCGGGCCTCCGTTACTAGAAGAGCCAGGAGCGGGTGCTGAGTCACCCCCACCGCCAGCCGTCATGCAGCCTGTAATCCCAAACCACAAATTAAGTAGCTACCTGTCTTTGTTAATTCGGTGCAGCCCGAAGGCCATTTCTGAGAAGCATCTAATTCACTCTTCCCCACCAGGCAAATTCTGGAAGAACATATTCATGGCTTTCATTAGTATTCATATGACTTTGAGGATTTTTTCATGATTTCTAAAACTCAAAGTAATTGTGAATGGTAATGTGTAACAGTGTGAATGTTACACAACAAATGCCTCTTCCTATCACATTCTGGGGTTTCCTGGTCATTACAAGAACCTAATTGAAAATAATTGAGGGCTGGATTTTGTCACATGGAAAATACTGGATTAAATGCAAGACAGGCAAACATCGTCAAGCCCCTCGCGGTGATGTGGGAGAGAGCAGCGAGGGTTGGGGGAGGGAAGAACCCTGGCTCGCCCGCGGCCCCAAGTCGGGCCCGTTAATTCGATGAGAGCAGTTTGATCATCACCGGGTCTCGCTGTTCTCAGCACGGTGGCAAAGGGCTCTCAGAGTGCGGCAAGCTGGAAGGGACGCACGCAGACACTGGTCACGATGTCACAGCTGCTCTCAAAAGCAGCTGAACTGAATGAAGCTCTGGTCCCAGAGCTCAGAGTCGTGGTGGCTTTTTAAAACATGGCGCTTCCACAGTCCCCACACACCGAGTGACAGTGGCGACCAGGGAGCCGCTCTGGGGGACACAGAGACCCTCTGGGCTGTCCCCGGTGTGACTGTGCAAGGGGCCCCGTGTCCTCGGCCTCCCTGTCTGTGTATAAAAGCCTTCTTGGGAAGACAGGTGACTCCACTCTCGGTCCCCAGTTACTTGTACGACTTGTCCCCTCCTTGCCCCTCTGGTCCCCACGCCCGTATATGCAGATGGACTGGACAAGGTGGTGGGGTGGTGCTGGACATTCTGGGGCTCCCCTTTAGTGGTCCCCAAGGAGTTCCGGGACGGGGTGGAGATTCCTTCAGAGCTAACAGAGGCTTCTGAGGCGTGAGGACACATAGGAGGAAACCCCAATTTGGACAAAGAGGCCCAAGACCAACAGGGGCGAAACGGGTGGGGGACCGGCCTTCCCTCTGCCAGCCCCGTCCGGCGCATGAGGGGGGGGGGGGGGTCCCGTCAGGCCTGCTGGCGCGTGAGCAGAGGGCCCACCAGCCTCCGCGGTCCCTTCCTCTCCTGCCAAAGGCCACTCCCTTACTCTGACCCTCAGAGGTCTCTGCAAGGGCAGGAAAGGTGGGAGCAGAACTTCCCAGGAGCCCCCCCCTCCTCTCCACGTCGGGGGAGGTGAGGGGTGACCAGACCTTGCTTCTCTCCCCGACTCCCCTCCCCCTTCTCATTTCTCTGTTCACTTCCTCACTCACACAGCAGCCCGTGAGGCTCCGAGTGCACCTGCTTCCTCCCACCTCTGGCTGCTCCCCACATCTCTCCCCCTGTGTACTTCCTCCTCCCACAGGGCTCAGAGAAGCCCTTGGTGCCGCCCACCCCCCCAGCCCGCTGCCTCAGGCTTCCCTGCGGCTGTGGAAGTGACGCTGGCCATCTGCTTGCTGTCTGCCTGCCCCGCCCCTCGTTCCTGCCCCAGGCCGAGTGTCCGTGGTTCCCGTCCCCAGGCCGTGTGTCCCTGGCTCCCATCCCCAGGCCAAGTGTCCATGGTTCCCATCCCCAGGTGGTGTGTCCGTGGCTCCCGTCCCCAGGCCGTGTGTCCGTGGTTCCCATCCCCAGGCTGAGTGTCCGTGGTTCCCGTCCCCAGGCCGTGTGTCCGTGGTTCCCATCCCCAGGCCGAGTGTCCTTGGTTCCCGTCCCCAGGCGGTGTGTCCGTGGTTCCCATCCCCAGGCTGAGTGTCCGTGGTTCCCGTCCCCAGGCCGTGTGTCCGTGGTTCCCGTCCCCAGGCCGAGTGTCCGTGGCTCCCGTCCCCAGGCCGAGTGTCCTTGGTTCCCGTCCCCAGGCTGAGTGTCCGTGGTTCCCGTCCCCAGGCCGTGTGTCCGTGGTTCCCGTCCCCAGGCCGTGTGTCCATGGCTCCCATCCCCAGGCCGAGTGTCCGTGGTTCCCGTCCCCAGACGGTGTGTCCGTGGTTCCCATCCCCAGGCTGAGTGTCCGTGGTTCCCGTCCCCAGGTGGTGTGTCCATGGCTCCCGTCCCCAGGCTGAGTGTCCGTGGCTCCCATCCCTAGGCCGTGTGTCCGTGGCTCCCGTCCCTAGGCCGTGTGTCCGTGGCTCCCGTCCCTAGGCCGTGTGTCCGTGGCTCCCGTCCCCAGGCCGTGTGTCCGTGGTTCCCGTCCCCAGGCCGTGTGTCCGTGGTTCCCGTCCCCAGGCCGAGTGTCCTTGGTTCCTGTCCCCAGGCGGTGTGTCCGTGGTTCCCATCCCCAGGCTGAGTGTCCGTGGTTCCCGTCCCCAGGCCGTGTGTCCGTGGTTCCCATCCCCAGGCCGAGTGTCCTTGGTTCCTGTCCCCAGGCGGTGTGTCCGTGGTTCCCATCCCCAGGCTGAGTGTCCGTGGTTCCCGTCCCCAGGCCGTGTGTCCGTGGTTCCTGTCCCCAGGTGGTGTGTCCGTGGCTCCCGTCCCCAGGCTGAGTGTCTGTGGCTCCCGTCCCTAGGCCGTGTGTCCGTGGCTCCTGTCCCCAGGCCGTGTGTCCGTGGCTCCCGTCCCCAGGCCGTGTGTCCGTGGTTCCCGTCCCCAGGCCGTGTGTCCGTGGCTCCCGTCCCCAGGCCGTGTGTCCGTGGTTCCCGTCCCCAGGCCGTGTGTCCGTGGTTCCCGTCCCCCAGGCCGTGTGTCCGTGGTTCCCGTCCCCCAGGCCGTGTGTCCGTGGTTCCCGTCCCCCAGGCCGTGTGTCCGTGGTTCCCGTCCCCAGGTGGTGTGTCCGTGGTTCCCGTCTCCAGGCCGTGTGTCCGTGGCTCCCGTCCCCAGGTGGTATGTCTGTGGCTCCCATCCCCAGGCCGAGTGTCCGTGGCTCCCGTCCCCAGGCTGAGTGTCCGTGGCTCCCGTCCCCAGGCCGTGTGTCCGTGGTTCCCGTCCCCAGGCCGTGTGTCCGTGGTTCCCGTCCCCAGGCGGTGTGTCCGTGGTTCCCGTCCCCAGGCCGTGTGTCCGTGGTTCCCGTCCCCAGGCCGTGTGTCCGTGGCTCCCGTCCCCAGGCCGTGTGTCTGTGGCTCCCGTCCCCAGGCCGTGTGTCCTTGGTTCCCGTCCCCAGGCCGAGTGTCCTTGGTTCCCGTCCCCAGGCGGTGTGTCCGTGGCTCCCGTCCCCAGGCTGAGTGTCCGTGGTTCCCGTCCCCAGGCCGTGTGTCCGTGGTTCCCGTCCCCCAGGCCGTGTGTCCGTGGTTCCCGTCTCCAGGCCGTGTGTCCGTGGCTCCCGTCCCCAGGTGGTATGTCCGTGGCTCCCATCCCCAGGCCGAGTGTCCGTGGCTCCCGTCCCCCAGGCCGTGTGTCCGTGGTTCCCGTCTCCAGGCCGTGTGTCCGTGGCTCCCGTCCCCAGGTGGTATGTCCGTGGCTCCCATCCCCAGGCCGAGTGTCCGTGGCTCCCGTCCCCAGGCCGTGTGTCCGTGGTTCCCGTCCCCAGGCGGTGTGTCCGTGGTTCCCATCCCCAGGCCGTGTGTCCATGGCTCCCATCCCCAGGCCGAGTGTCCGTGGTTCCCGTCCCCAGACGGTGTGTCCGTGGTTCCCATCCCCAGGCCGAGTGTCCGTGGCTCCCGTCCCCAGGCCGTGTGTCCGTGGTTCCCGTCCCCAGGCCATGTGTCCATGGTTCCTGTGTTCACCCACAACTGCACGTGCCATCCCTGCAGACACAGCCTGTGGTGCTTGTGCTCCCGGGGCCCAGAAAAGGGAGCTGAGCGTGTTAGTGCTCACGCGGGAGGGAGAAGGGAGGACAGGCGGGCATTTGCGCAGACAGGACAGCAGACAGAGAAAGCTGAGGTGACCCTGAGAAAACCAAGAAGCGCCAGCGGTCGGAGCTGGGGCCCCGCTGCGGCCACGGGGGAGCTACAAATGTGTCCGGTGAGACCCTTCTCTTACCTCTGGGCTCTGCTGGGAGTCAAGGGTTTGAAAGAAAATTGCCTCTCTTGGCCGGCTGCAGCCACGGCCGCGTGTCCACCCGCGTCCTGCGTCCCGATGGTCCCGGGCCGGGCGGGGGGCGAGCGGCGGCCGCTGCACCTCAGCAGTCCCAGAAGGTAACAAAAACGAGGGTGTGTAGTCTGTTTGCTGGGAAGGTCTCCAGGCTTAATACCCGGCGAGGAGGAACACCCGGAAGGCACCACAGAAGAATTATTTACGTCCTCGCAGAAGAACTTGGTCCTCAGAACCTGAGAGCAGCTTGCAAATGTCAGAGCAGGAGGTCCCGGGGACACCTCATAGCGGGCAAGGAAACCCTGAGGACACGGAACCCGCACCTTCCAGGACGCTGGGTGCAAAAGGGGAGGGGAGATCCAGCCGTGTGTGCGCGCGTGCACGTGTGTGCGCGAGCATGCGCGCGGTGCGTGTGGAGAAACTATACAAGGCAGTGGAGTCCAAACCTGTCCCTGAGCTCTTCCCCTGGGGCCTCTCAAGGACCCTGTTCCTTCCCTGCCAGTCGTTACCACGCTTTTTAATTGTGGACTAAGAGGGTGTCACTTTTTCAGGTGTGTCTGATTCCCCGGGCACGCGAGCCACGTGAGGGCAGGGCAGGGTCCGCCCAGAGCAGGGCCCGGCCCACACAGCACGTGAAGGTGTTGAAGTGACGCGGGGCGGGAGCAGGGGACCAGCCTGAAGCTGAAGGTCCTCTCTCCTTGTTGGGGTGTCTTCCTCTCCTGGGGTGAGGCTTTCTCTGCTGGAGTCTGGACGTGATTGTCTCCGGTTCGATGCTTTGGGAATAAACCTCCGAGGTGTTTGCGATTCAAACCCACACATGGTGACTTTTCTCCGGTTTCAAGTTCATTTGAGATTAGGCAAATACCTCCTCCTTGGGGAAGATTCTGCCAGAATCCTTCATTTCATCCGGCCTTTCCTAAGGACGCGAGCCGGCCTTCCACGCACAAGTCCCTGGGTGAAAACAATCGCCCGGCACCATAAGTTATTTTAATGTAGACGTCACTTTAAACTAACCTTTTACCATCTGTTCTGTCCTTTAATAACAAATGCAAAAGAGCCTAATTCTCCGTGGCGTCGTAAAAGTGAGGTGGTGATAGAAACGCCTGTCTGTGTTCTTTATTCATGGCCCTATCGTATGCTGCCGTGATGTTTTCCTCATTTTCCAGACACAAATCAAGGGGAAACTGCTCTCCCCTGATCTGGTGAATTCATTTGTACAGTATTTCTTCTTAATGTGGTAAACTGTGCGGAGCATCCCCGAGCCGGCACTGAGTCCCGGGCGCGCACACAGAGCGGCAGCTGGGGAATTAAGCAAAGGCACCCAGTGGTCAAACTGTAATGAGATTCCTTTGCAAAAAATAAAACCTCTTTAAATATGTGGTGGGTTCTTTTCAGTGGTTTTATAATTAAATTTCCCCATGAAGGATGGGCAGTCTGGCCCAGAGAACGCAGTAGAAGCGTGCCAGGCCGTCCGCTGTGCTCGCCGGCCGGCTGCCGGAGCCCCCGCCTCCGGAGGACTGCCTGGCCCGAACCCAGCCACCCCTCCATCCAGCGCAGCTCGGCCGCTTCTCTGGGGCCCTCTGTGTGCTCAAGTGCCGAACTCACCGAACTTTCTAGAACTTTCCGGGCTCCCAGAAGACAGAGCTTGTGCTTCATAAGCAGCCAGCCTGGGGCTTTCTACATTAATCACACAGTTCCCCAACGGGGTCTGATCTGCTCTGACGGGTTCCCCACACGCGGACAAACGGCGCAGGTGCAGATGGCCAGAGGGGTCTTCCTCTCTGGGACCCAGACTGGCAACTGCCGCCCCATTTCCCTGGCGACCGCACCTTGGCGCAAACTCCCTCGGGGGAGAAGAGGTGGCTCACGGCCATGGAGGGCCAGGGCCTCTGTCCTGTGAAAGGAGCCCTCGGGAAGGAGCCAGGTGGCCAGGAAGGCGCCCGTCCTCTGTCCTCTGTCCTCTGTCCTCCGTACAGGCTCATCTCCCTGGACACGGCTGGGCGCTGGGCTGCTCGCACTCGGCTGTCCTGGCTGAAGGGCGTTACTCCGTGGGCAGCAGAGGGCCCATGATGAACACAGGGTACACACGTGTCCTGGGGCGCCCAGCGCTGTGAGTGATGAGCGGGCAGAAGGCGGCAGGACCGGGACCCAGTGTGTTCATCCCTGGAGGGAGGCAGGGGTGGCTGTGGCCAAGATGAGCACAGCAGAGCTCCGACACCCCCACGGCCCAAGGGACGGCACAGGGTGACATGCGTCCCCAGCCCTGGCCCCGGCCGTTCTTTCCGTGGCCTGGCCTGAGCCCTGCCGGGTGTGTGCTGCTCAGGGCAGAGCCAGGAGGTGGGAGATGGAGACAAAGACAGTCCTCGTAGACTGAGGGGAGGAATGGGGGTGGGGGTGGGATAGGGGCTTGGGGAGGGGGGGAGGGGAGGGCAGGGCGGGAGAGAGATATGTGGAGAGGGGAGGGGTGGGGAGAGGTATGTGGAGGGGCAAGGAGCGGGGTGTCGGGGAGGGGTTTGTGGAGGGGGAGGGGCTGGGAGGCGAGAGTTATGGGGTTGGAAGAGGAGTTGTGGAGGAGGGGGGAGGGTACAGGGTGGAGGACAGGAGTATTTGGGGCGGGGGGTACATTCCCGAACAACCACCCGAGAAATCTACTTAACATCTGTCGCTACCTGGTACAAAAACGACTCTTGTCGTGAGGACTTGGAGATGTAGCAGCTGGCACATGGGCGGGAGACGACCGCTAACTACCGCCCATCCCGTGACTGCCTTATTCTAGACCAGGAAGTGTGCACCCTGGACGCCTTCGCTCGTGCCGCCCGCCCTACGCCCCCACCTCTGGCACCTGCCTGTCCTGGTACCTGCCTGTCCTCTGTGTCCGTGAGCTCAGGGGTTGTTTCTTTTCCGCACTGAATTTTATTTGCAGTCTTGCAATACAGCCGACCCCGCTCTGTAGAGCTGGAGGTTTCCATCGTGTCCGTTTCGTTATAAAATGTTGTTATGATCGCTGAGCTTTGATTTACAGGGAAAAAACTGCATTTTGTAAGGGTATACTGGGGACCCGTGAACGATGAAGGGTTATTGGAGCACCCACCCCCAGCACCGCCTGGAATCCACATATAACTTCTGACCTCCAAAAACTTAACTACTCATAGCCTACCGTCCACCAGCAGCCTTACCAACAACATACAGTCCATTAACACATATTTTCTATGTTGAGTGTATTATGTGCCGTGTGCTTACGATAAAGTAAGCCAGAGAAAAGACGTTATTAGGAAAACCATAGGAACAGAAAATACGTCTACAGTCCTGTACTGTATTTATCCAAAAGAATTCCCTATATAAATGGACCAGCGCAGTTCAACCCCATGGTCAAGAGTCAACTGTATTCAAAGTTGAATTCCAATCTGTTACTTTGACCTTATCAATTATACCTTTTCAGTCTCGGGGGCTCAGAGAAACCAGTTACCTTCCAGCGGGCACCCCCGTTCCCGTCAGGTTCCCCTTACCATTACAAGAGCTTTTGCTTCCTCTAAATGAAAGAGTTCACAGTTCTCCGTGAAAATACTTTTACGTTCACATGTACCCTGTAGCCATTGTGACAACAGTCCTCAGTGTGAAATCTGTGTCTTCCTCCTGGTTGCGGGTCCTCTCTGCCCCGACCCATCCTCACAGCCTCCCACCTTCGGGGACCGGACCCTGTTCTCTGGTGCCCCCGTCAAAGGCGCAAGATATTGGGACACAGACGAACACGTAGCGGGTGTGTGTGCTGTGTCCCAGCCTTTCTCCCCTCTGGACTCTGTAGCGGCTGCTCCGTGGTCTCGTCTTTCCCCGTCCCCTGCTGGGCCACCAGACGTGTGGTTGGTGGCACTCCATGACCCCCTCATCACTGGCTGCCCTTCCAGTTCCCAGAGTGGATACCTGATGTTCCCCGAGTTGGCCAAGTGCAAGCAAATCAGGGGTGGGATGAATGGACGTTTAAGAAGCGTGGCCCCTGCCCCCCGCCGCAGACTGACTCTCCTCTGCTTTTGCTCCTGTTTCCAGATCCGGTCCGACAAAGACAACGACATCCCCATCCGGTACAGCATCACGGGGGTGGGTGCCGACCAGCCCCCCATGGAGGTCTTCAGCATCGACTCCATGTCTGGACGCATGTATGTCACTAGGCCCATGGACCGGGAGGAGCGAGCCTCCTACCACGTGAGTACCTCGGGCCTTGGGTTCCTAACTTGGGAAGGAGACTCTCAGCCTGAGCCTGTGCTGGAATTGCCCGCAGGGCTGTGTAAAGCCCACGGCGCTGGGCACCACCCTGGGGTTTCTCATTCAGCGGGCCCGGGATGGACACCTCTGCCACATTCCCGGGGGAAGACAGGAAGGTCTGGGACCACCTTGGAAGGACCCCTGGCCTAGAAGCTCTGGATCCACGTGGGCTCCCAGGAGCTCATTAGTTCTGGTGGAGGGAGGGGACACGTGGCTGCTGGGCACCATGGGGCCCTTTTTCTGGAGCGCCTCTGTGAGCAGTTCCATCCTGTCCAGCCCTAGAATAACACACCTGCTTCTCTGAGAGCCAGCAGCGGGTCCAGGATGAGTGCTGTGCTGGTGCCACCTCGGAGCGGGGCACGCAGAGGGGAAACAGACGTGACCACAAACGTTGCAGGGCTCAGGCATCTGGGGGCTGTTGGCTCCTCTCCTGCTTGGCCTCCCTGACGTGGTAGCTCAGGGGAGGGACCCCGGAGCTCAGGTGAAAGCAGCAGCGTCTCGTGGCCTCCACCCTAATGGCCAGTCCCCCATCCGGACCCCCTCCTCATCTGCAAGATGCAGGTTTGCACCAGCTGGAGGCAGTGTGAGCTGGAGGCAGAGGTGAGGACCCCGGGCCCCTCACCAGGTGGGAGGATGCAGGGTTCACATGTGCAAAGCCCGGAGAACAGAGCCCCGTGCACGATACGGCCGGTGTGCACATTGTAGTTGTCATCACGATGTCTGAATGTCCAGGTCCTCGCTTGTAACTTGGAAATGAAGACCATCGTTGGAGAGCATCGTATTCTCAGCCTTTTGCCCTGATGTGGACGTAATCAGCCCAGATTTCACTTGGCTTCAGCCCCCAGTGCCGAACATGGCCAAACACTGCCGCCACTCTCTGGTTATCTGCTTGGGGCCCACTGTCCACCTCCTGGCACTAGCAGGAAGGCTCCACATGGCAAAGAGCCATCAAGCTATCCACACCACATCGCCAGGTCCGAGAACAGAGCCTGGCCCTCAGGGGATGCACAGGAACCACTTTCAGAGAGAAGGAATTGGTGGGAGAGGTTAACTCTGTCATTGACAATGGTGGCCTCCCCCGAGGGACCCCTGATGCCCCATGAGAAGTAGGGTGCGAGGCTGACTGGACCTGGGGAAGCCAGGTTGGGAGGTTGGTCCATCCTTCTTAGCCACGGTCTCAGACTGGCTGCCCAAGTCCCAGGTGGGTTCAGCTTCACAGAGCTAGTCAACATGGAAGAGAAGGTTCCTCTCTACTCATGGGTCTTCGCCCATGGGTAGAGACAGGTGTGGAATCAAAGTCAGGCTCCCGGCTCCAGAAATCCCCAGTTCACTAGACCCAGACATCCCTCTTCAGAGAAGCTTCCAAGAGAAACCTTGGCTCATGCTTCCAGACTCTTCCCTTTGGGTATACCACTTCATCTCCCATCCATCCATCCATCCATCCATCCATCCATCCATCTTTTCATCTATCCACTGATCCATCCATCCATCCATCCACGCATCTATCCATCCACCCATCCATCCATCTACTCATCCATCCACCTACTCATCCATCCATCTACACACCCACTCAGCCACCCAACCATCCACTGATACATCCATCCATCATCCATCCACCCATCCATCCATCCATCCATCTTTCCATCTATCCACTGATCCATCCATCCATCCACCCATCTGTCCATCCACCCATCCATCCATCCGTACATCCATCTACTCATCCATCCATCTACACACCCACTCAGCCACCCAACCATCCACTGATACATCCATCCATCCATCCATCCATCCATCTTTTCATCTATCCACTGATCCATCCATCCATCCACCCATCTGTCCATCCACCCATCCATCCATCCATCCATCCATCCATCCATATATACATATGTTCCATCCATCCATCTACCCATCTGGGGAACAGTTCTCAAGTGCCTAGTACATGTTAGGCCTTGTGGTTGACAGTGGGCCTACAGTGATAACATGAACAAACATGGCCCCGGGCAGGGGGAGCTTATACCACCGGGATTAAAAGGCATCAAAGCCTTTTGGCCTGAAACCCCTAAGAAAGACCACGTGCCCAGATTCTTCAGCAATCAGACCACAGGTCTTGATGGAGTGGGTGTGTCCTGCCTGGAGATGCCACTGGGAATGGGCATCCGGGTGTCATCCTGACTGCCCCTCGGACGGTGGGGGCCAGGGTCAGGGAGAAGAAGCAGGTACAAGGAAAATCACTACATCTTTTCTGAGCCAGACCGGTCATTCTGTTCCCAGGACTAGGGAACGTGGAGGGAGAAACACAGACTTGAAAACCCGGAAGCAGGTGGCCGCTGACACTGGGGCCCATTTTGCTGCTGGCGTCTAGGCAGGCCGTTTCAGGGGTGCCTTCCCCCGGGAGGGGCTTGCAGGGGGCTTCCCCGAGGCCCTGGTAAAATAAGGCATGGTTGTTCCCACACCCAACACTCAGCGGGGGCCGGACGCTGGGGATGCGCCACCCCTCCTCCCTGCCCCCCTCCCACCTCCCTTGTGGTCTGTCCACCCTCCCAGAGGCACGTTCCCCTTCTGAATGCGCTGTTCCAGGCGTCTGTGCCCCCGAGTCTAAAGGGATGTGCAGCCAGTGGTTGGAGACCGGTGAGCGTTCCCAGGGAGTGAGAAGAGAAGGCAGGGGGTTGCTGCTTGCTCGCTACGTCGCCCACCTGGTCAGGTGTCCCTCTGCCCTGCGGCCCTCGTCCCTGATTGGCCAATGACATCCAGAGCCTCAGCCGACATGGGAGAGCTTTGTCTCCAAACAGCCCCACAAAGAGGCCACGTGCTGGTGATCATGCTGACCTCCTTCAAGATTAGACAGATTGGTCTTTCATTATCACGGTTGCTTAGAGAAAGCCCCTCCCCCGGGCCTGAGGTGCCAGACCCTTCTCTTGAGGCCTGACGGTAGGGTTGGCCCCAGGCGACCCCTCTCCTAACCGTAGGGCTGGCACCACGTGGCTCTTCAGTGTCCCCTGAAACGTCACTCCTCTCTCTGTACTGCAGCCATCGGCCGCGGTTACTTCGTGGTTTGGGGAGGGGGAGCTCCTGGTGGGGCACCTCTCCTGCCTTCCTTGGGGCTCCAGCGACCCCTGCTGTCCCCAGTGCAGGTGTCTTCTCTGGCTGTTTCTTACGGACCGTCCAGACCGCTGAAAGAAAGCCTTTGTCACAGGCCCTGGACCGGCTGCCCCCCACGGCTGCTCTGTGACCACAGCCCTGGCTGACCTGGTGGGGAGGGGCCGCCCCGGGCAAGGTCCTGCTCAGCTCTGATGTCCAGGATGGCCACACATTCCGGGTCCCAGTGCAGAACGAAATGGGGGACCCTCATCTGGACTAAGGATTTCAAGACAGTGACGGCAGGGCGTTCAGCCACACGCGGGCCCTCCTGAGCTCGGGGCCCGTAGGCTGCGTGGTCTCAGGCCACGGAGCCCACCCCGCGTGGCCAACCTCCAGGCTTGGGGTCCTGTCTGAGGTGGGATCGATGGCGAGGCCATTTCACTGAGACTGAGGTTTGTGAGGGGTGGGTCTCACAGCCCGTCGTTGCCTGGGCCTCCCAAGCCCTGTCAGCCCCAGTGCAAGCTGCCCCCAGAGCCCCTGCACGTTGACCTCTGTTTCTCCCGCGGCCGAGTGTTACCAGCACCTTAGCCCACGCACTCCCCCACGTGGACACCCCAGGCTGGGCCCTGGGACGGCGGGATCTGGGAAAAGAGGTGGACCGACAACGGCCTGGGACCTCCTGTCGAGTTCTTGGTGCACCGCTCGCTACGCGGCAGGTCCTCAGCGCCGGGCGCTCATGCAGCCATGCCGCCCGAGATGCATCCCCTTCACGCGCCCGTGGGCTCCCCCACGGGCTGCACAGGCCGTCCACACACATCTGTGGCCCGGCTCGAGATGGAGAGTCAGCTCCCCTCGTGTGCCGACAATGCAGCTAGACCCAGAGACAGAGCAAGAGGGAGAAACAGAGACACAGAAATAGAGAGACAAGGGGGAGAGGGAGAGACGGGGGGGGCGTGACCTGCCAGCAGCAGAGCCCCAGCCCCGCAGATGCAAACGTGGGCACAGCTCGCGTCTCTCTCTCAGATTCTCACCACGGCGCGGCCAGCAGGTGCAGTGGGCGGGGCTTGGGGACTGTGCCGGGGGCTGTCCGCCAAGCCCGCTCCGGAGGACACGGGTCCCAGCGCCTGCTGACTGCACAGCCGCTCCTGGGAGAACGCATGCCGTGCGGGGAGGCTCTCCCTTGCATTTTATTTTAATTACTTTGGAAACCTTGAGCTCAAAATGAAGACCCGCTCTTGGTGTTTCCAGTTCACTGTTTCTCCCCTGCAGCTCACACCAAAGTCAGCCCTGGAATTCTGGGCTCCCCAGGAAGGGCCCCAGTTCAGCCCTCCTGCTGCTGCCCCAGTGGCTGGTGCCACTGCCTGTGGCCACGAGGCAGGGCCCCTGGGATGGCTGCTGGGCGAGAGGAAGCGGAGATGCCCCCGAGGGCCCCTGGTCCTTTCCAAGGACACCTGCAGGCAGGCCACACCCCCTCCTCTCCGAAGCTGGCTGAGAGGAGCCAGCAACTCTGGGGGGACACCATCCACCCGTCCCCACACACTTGGCTCGGTGTCCGGGTCTCTGGGTGACTCACTCGCCTCCAGACACTTTGCCCACATTCTCTTCCGTCTCCGGCCATGGCCCTGACGTCCCTTCTTGGGAGACGGAGAAATGATTGTTTCCCGCTCGTCATCAACTAGGAAATGTGCCCCACGGGGCTGCTGACTTCAGTCTCCTCAGACCCCATCTCACAAGTGGGCAATGTGGGCCCTCGCCCTGGGGCTCCCAGGGCCACCCCTCGCAGCCACCTCCAGCAGTGTCAGCCCTGCCCCCTGCGGGGTGACAAGTCGGCCAGAGACAACGGGACCCGGACCGGAGGGCGGCCAGATCCATTTGCCGAATTCTGGACTGAACCCTCACATCCCGTTTTTCAACTCTCTGTCCCACCGCGTGAAGCCCTCTGCTGTCCCCCGCAAGGTCAGGGTCCTGGCGGCCCTCACACCCCCCATAAGGCTCCAGCACGAGCCCCTCCCAGCACTCCTACCTTACGGGGTGCCCCCCAGCGCGAGCACAAAGTCAGTGGCTTCGAACAACACTCGCTTCCTGGCTCACGCTCCGGAGGTCAGAAGTCGGCAGCTGTGCCCCAGGGTCTCGCCAGGTGCAGGTTGAGGTGAAGCCGGCCTACAAGTGTCTGCTTCCTGCCCGTTCAGGCCGTGCCGGGCCCAGGTCCCCACTTCCTTCTGGCTGCCAGCCGGGGCCCCTCTCGCCCCCTAAAGGCCCCTGCATCCCTCGGCGCGTGGCCCCCTCCGCTTTCAAGCTGTGCACGGAATCTGCCCGCTGTCTAGCGTCCGGCTCCCTTGAGGCCACCGGCCAGGGAAGCACTGTGATCCCAGAGCCACGAGGCCACCGCGTCCCGCCCAGACGGCGTCCCTGCGTAGCGGTCAGCCGTGCCACAAAACGTCGCCCCGTCGGGGGGCGACCCGCCGTCGCTCCCTCATCTGGGGATCCACACGCCCCATCCTCGGGCACCTTCGGCCACACCTCCCACCTGAGAGCCGGCTGATCGTCCGTGGCCACAGGTCACTGACACGAGCGTCCAAACGCACGAAACGAAGGGGGGTCGTGTTTGCTTTGCAAGATGGTTCTCCAGAAGATTCCTGCGAGGGCTCCGCACGTAAGACCCACTGCTGAGTCCCGCCACTACCGCCGTCTTCCTGAGCCTCGCTTTCCCCGTCCGTAAACTAGAGGTCGGGACCAGGCGGTCTCTCGGGTTCTTGTGAAACCCGAGGCGTGAGTGACCCGTGTGGGGCTCCTGGGGCCCTGCCCGGCCCTGAGCAGGCGCACGGCCAGTGCCACCCCAGCGCCCACCCGCAGACAGCTTCAGGGCCCACGTGGGGTGCTCCGCTGTCCGTGCTCCAGCGGGAGACACAGCACGAGCCCCAGAGAGGCGGCAGGTGCCCGTCGTACCCACCGCCCTCGTCCCGTCCCCTCCAGGGCCCGAGACCAAGCTCACAGGTTGGCGTCTCCCTGTCCCCCTCCCATGGCGAGAAGAGACACACGTCCTGCATACGACATTGCAGGAGTGGGACCTTCCCTTCACGCGAGACAAGACGCTTGGGGTTGCAGGTCGCCGAAGGCGCAGACGGCTTCCGTGTCTCTGCAGGAGGACGGGCCCCCCGAGCGGTGAGGGGGCCTCGGACACCCCCGCAGAAGCTAGCGGTGCGATGGACATTTGGGGGGCAGAGACCAGGAGGACCCCGGGCCTCACAGCCGGGGGCCGCTTCTGCTACAGGGCCGCGCCAAAGCGGGCACCGCCACTTCCGTTGGGAGATGCCAGCATTAACCAGAGCTCCGGATTACCTTGTCCAGAGGCTTCCTGGCCCTTGACCCCGTGCGCTGCTCAGGGCCGCGTTCGACGAGGCGGAGGGTCACCTGGCCGCCGCCCAGAGCTTCCGCAGCAGGATGGGCTGGCCGGGGGCTAACACGGTGAGGGGGCTTCACGTCCCTTAACCAGGGTGCTGGGGACTCACATCCGCCCCAGAGGCTGCGGCCACCGCCCAGCTCCTTAAACACTTCAAGGGTGAAATTCCACTCGGGGCCGTCGCGATGAACCGAGCCTCCGTGGGGCAGGTGTGGAACGCACATGGCCTCCTCCTTCCCAGAAGCTGGCGCGGGGCCCCAAGGAGACCGTGGAGAGGATCGTGTGCCCCCCGCCCAGCTCGGGGACACCCCCCCCCACACTCCAACAGGCTTCCAGCACGGCTCTTCTCACGCCCTTGGCCTGGTGCCGTCCTGTTGCAAAGATGTTCGGGTCCGACGTGTCCAGCTTGCAGGGTGATGCGGTTTCCACAGAGACACGTGTGACACTCACAGCCTTGGTGAAGAGAGACCTTGGGCAGACCCGGTTCTCCCCCACATCCCAGGCCCCACACGGCCCCTCCCTGGCCCCCTCGGCTGGCCTCAGCCACTCTGGGACCCCCATGGGGACCTCCACCCTTGCTCTCCTCTCCGTCTCCTTCGTCAGGCCTCAGCTCCAACATCGCCTCCTCTGGGAGGCCTGCCCGGCCTCCTCCCAACCCCAGCCGGCCGCTAACAGTACACCCAAGTTACCTGTCTTCTCTTCCTTCTTGACGTCCCTCTCCCTTCCAGATGAGAGCCCCAGGGCTGGGCCACGTCTGTTCCACTGGGCAATAATCTCGGGTCCAGCCCGTGCCTGGTGCACAGAGGCCCGTGACAGATACTGGTTGAGTGAATAAATTGATGAGTGAACGGTGAATGAATGAATGAACTCATCCAAAAACTAAGGGTTGCTGACAACCCTTCCCCGTTTCCACGGAGGCGAGAGCCGAGGCTCAGAGAAGTTTCATGACGTGTCCCAATCGCACACCCCTGCCCAGACTCTCCCTTGAGGGGCCCAGGCCCTCACATCACCCCCAGCCTGCTGCCGAGGGCCTGTGGGAACCTGCTCCCGGCCATTCCCCACGGCTGACGGTGTCTGTGTTGCTTTCCAGCTCAGAGCCCACGCCGTGGACATGAACGGCAACAAGGTGGAGAACCCCATCGACCTGTACATCTACGTCATCGACATGAATGACAACCGTCCCGAGTTCGTCAACCAGGTGTACAACGGCTCTGTGGACGAAGGCTCCAAGCCAGGTGAGCCCCCAGCCCCTGACGACCGGCAGGCCAGCAGGAGGCCCCGCGCCCCGGGGAGGCCGTGCAGCCCCCACGGGACCCTTCTGCTGATGCGTTCATTTATCACCTCCTGCGTGTCCCACAGTGCGTCTGGGAGCGGTCCAGAGAGGGGTGCAGACAAGACAGGCTACCACAGGTGAATATGGCCATGCACTGATGATAAGGCTCAGAAGGAAGCCATGGGGCGCTGAGAGTCCTGGAGGTGGCTGCAGATCAGGGAGGGCCCCTCTGTGGAGGTGACTTATAGGCTGAGAGCTGAAGCAAGAGCAGGAGCCGCCTGGACAGGAGGTCTGCGGTCTGTGTGTGGGCGAAGGGGGCCTGGGGGGGGAAAAGGCACGGGCAAAGGTCCCGGGGCAGGAGGCGAGCTCAGAGAGGAGACCTGCCATTCGAGGTCTCCCACACCACACTTTGCATTTTATTCCAAGCCCCGTGGGAAACCCACGAGAAGGCCAGACGCCCCCAGCCCCGAGAGGTGAGCCTGTGTGCCCGAGGCCCAGCACCCCTCAGAGTTGACCCAAGAGCCGGTCTTCCCACAGACTTCAGTTTGGCGTAAATGATGTTGCCTTCATCACGGGCCGGGCCCCTGGCGAAGCGCGTGATGTGTCTCTGGATCCGCATCCCCCAAGAAGCGGGCGCCCTCCTTCTCCCCTTTAGCAGAGACACGGCTCAGGGTCCGAGGAGGTGAAGCGAGCAGCCCTCCTGAGCGTAGCGGGCCAGAATCCCCAGCCGACTCCGGAACCTCGCCCGGGGACCAGCGGCATCGCTGGGAACACGCTGGCAATGCAGAACCTCTCAGCACGCACCCCTGATTCAGGCTCTGGAGGTGGGGCCTGGAGTCTGGGCACGATGCCCCGCCCCCCGGTGGTTTGTGCGCAGGCCCAAGTTTGAGAGGCGGGGCCCTAGACCGCTGCCTCCTCCAGGATGGAGTGTCGTCCCCGGGACACCTGCCTGCGGGGTCGGGGCGGGTGGAGCTGAGCCGGGACGCCCAGCTGCGTGTGAGGGTAGCCATTGTCACGCGTGTGCCCCACGCAACGTCGGAACTTGCTTCCAGGGCCAGAGGCCGCCTTGCCGATCTGAACTTCAGCGTGACTGGCGTCTGTAAGTTAGTGGGCGACGCCCCGTCCCGGGAGGGCTTCCGGGCCCTTCCGGGGCCCCTGGCCCTGGGCAAGCGGAAGCCCGGGCACAAGGAGCCCGGAGCGGAGGCGGCCTCCCGGGAGGGGCCGGTGGCATGCCACCACGGGGCGGCGAGGGCGAGCATTTATCATCCCTCCCCCGCCCGAGGACGTTGTCGTAGCCCCGTCTCCCGGGGCTGCTGTTTGCACAAGGCGAATGCCGTTTTCGATTGATTGTCTCAGAACCTCAAGACGCAGGCCAGCCTGGTGGCAGTGAAGGGGACGGGGTGTGACGTCATTTCTGCCGGCACCCGGGGCGGCTCCTCCCCTGGAGAGGCAGGGGACAGTCCCTGGAGAGGCAGGGGAAGGCGGCCGACGGGCACATCAGCTCCAAGCAGCCAGAGGGACTGGACGAAAGCCGCCAGCCGCCAGCTCCTTATGCAGCCGGAGGCAGGGGACTGGGTGCCGGGCTGGGGGGGCTTTCTCGTTACCACAGACACGGTGGGCCTCTCGCCCCAAGACCCAGAACGCTCTGTAAAGGCGCCCGGAAATCACAGCTCAAACCTCCCGTGCCTTCTTTTAAATCGATAGAGACAGTCTTCCCAAACGTGTGACCGGCTTTACTCGTTAGGATAACAAACGGGCAATAAGCCTTTAAGCCTGGAGACTGGAGCAGCCCCTCGGGGCCACGTGGCGTGCCAAGCGTGGCCGGGAAGACCGGAGGCCGGTGTGGATTCCAAGGCTGGTCCTCTTCGGCCACTCCCGTGCCTCTCAGTCTGTCTACACGAGGTGTTGACTGACTTTCAGAGTCCCTGGGGGACCCAGCGTCTGTCCCTGACCCCAGAACAGCCCTCAGAGGGGAGCGGGGACACCACGTCCCAGAGCGAAGCCCGGGGCGGAGCGGTGCCGCGATGCAAAGGACCAGCTTGACGCCCTCACGCGCCTGGTCAAGGGCCGGCCGACACCGAGCAAGGCCGTGGCATCGCCGAGGCGGGCGGAGCTTGGAAATGGCCTCTGCGACGCCTCCCCTTACGTCAGGGAATCACGGTCACAGGCAGGTTTCCCACGGTGCCTTTGTGGGGTAAGGAAAGCCACCACCGGAAATTCGTCACGATTCTCTGCCGTGATGGGCTGATGAAGGGCTTCAGGCGTACGTGCCAGGGAAAACAAACGGAAGGATGTATGAAATAGGGACTCAGCCAGGTAGAAACCTTTTAAGGTTTGGGCAGTTCACTTGGGGACGTTAGCAAGCTGACTCCGGACCAGGGTCCCAGCCGGGCCCCACGTGCACCCTGCGTTCTTTCCCCAGCCCGGGCGCCCCCTCGATTCATGAAATGCTCCCTGGGATCGCTGGGTCACACAGGCTGGGAGGGCGTGGAGGTCTTGGGATGGCCTGTCCTGCAGGCTGGAGCAGTGCTTATCGTGGTTTGGGGTCGAGAGGGGCCTCTGCTCTGATCACAGCTGTTAGATCTCTGGGTATCCAAAGCCCACCTCAGAGGCCCCCCTGGAAAAGGGGATTCACTGGCTCATCTAACTGCAGAGTCCAGAGACGGGCAGCAGCCTCCAATGCCGAGATACCGTGTCCAGAGTGGGACCGGCCGGAGCCCTGCTGGCCACTGTCCGACTGTCCCCTCCCCGGTGCTCGCTCGCTCCCAGGGAGGCTCTCTCTCCCTGTGGACAAGCCACCCCAGCAGCTGCAGGCGTCCCTGAGCTTCGGGCGGCCCCGGGAGAGGGAGTCCAGCAGGAGCCCCGGCAGATCCCCATGCCCTGGCTGGGGTCGTGTGCCGGGCCTGAGGCAGCCGCCGCGGCCAGGGCGTGCACTGAAAGCGAGTTGCAGGCACAGACAGGGTCTGGTTCTGGAGCCCTCAGGTCATAGGGGCTGAGCAGGTGGCGGGCGTGAATCCCCGAAGGAAAAGCAGATGGTTTACGCAACTGTAAGAATACAGAGACACCCCACGAACCCTCCAGCCGTCTCCCCCGGGGGAACGGTTCACAGAACTGTCATGCGAGATCACTCCAGGATGGTGACGCTTGTGCGGTGCACGGACCTCACGCACCTGTCCGCAGGCTAACGTGTGCGTGTTTCCGTGCAGCTCTCCAAGACCTCCCCACAACAGCCCTACGGGACAGGCACTTTCGTTTTCCCCACTTCTGAGATGAGGTGAATAAGGACACACAGCTAGTGCAGGCAGAGGCAAGATTTAAACCCAGGCAGTCTGACTCCTGAGCCACGGTGCTAACCATTGTACAAACTGCTTCCCCTCCCCAGGTCTCTGTCAGGAACGCATTTGGCCACAAGTTACAGAAAACCCAGCTTGGACCAGTGGGGGTTTGGGGGAGAGCTTGAAGCCATCCGTGCACACAGTACTTGCCTCCCCTTCTTGTTTCTTGCCACATGGTCACAAAATGGCTGCCGTGCCTCTAAGCATCACATCCACTATCAGGCAAAAAGACGAGAAAGAAACAGGAGAAGGGCAGAATGTAGCGTGGGCAGTTTCCCCACCCACCCCCCTACCCCACCACCCCCCCGCTGAAAACACATGTTGTACGTGAGAGTGCCTTTCTCCAGGATAGGAAAATATAAACCCCACCCTCAAGGTGTCCGTTGTCCAGTTGAGGAACCCCGAAATCTATATGCTACGTACGTGCTAACGAGTGGTACGAGATGCTCACCTGGGCCGAGGCCTTCGGGAAAAGGAAGCATTTTCCTCCCTCGGGGCCTTTGCACATGCTGTGCCCTCAGCCCGGGTGTCCTGCCCCCGGTCGCTGTGACACTGGCCCCTTTTCTTCCCTCAGCTCACATGGCGCTTCTTCAGCCCACGTGAGGGGGCTTGTCTGCCCCCCCGCTTTCCGTTAATACTCCATTACTCATGGAGTTACTTACTTTGCTGCTGGCTTACAGCGCCGGGCAGAGATCCTATCTGTTCTCTTCACCGCTGTGCGCCCAGGTGAGGGCGGGACGCCGTGAACCCCAGCCCCAGCCCGACAGCCCCCCTACCCGGGAGCCCTGGAGGCTAACCAGGGCTCAGGACACGCCCGGGCCCTCCTTCCTGGAGCTCGGAGCTGCTCGGCTGACAGTTCTGCGAGGCAGGCTTCGAGACCCTCACAAGAAAAGATGCCTCCGCGGTGATTATCTTTTAACTAAAAAAGGCTTTAATTGGAATTCCTGATTTCCCTAACCCCTCGTAACTGGGTGAAGGCCTATATTATAAATTTTGAAATTAATGTCGCCTTAAAATATTAAATAGCAGAGAAATCTATATGCTGCCAATGAAGTCAAAGAAACCCTCATCTTGATAACGCAGAGTTTTGCTTAAATAGATTATTCTATTAGTGGCCCGTTTATTTATTTATTTTATTTCTGTGCCGGCGGAGGGCTCCCTGAGATTAATGCCACGGACTGATGCACAGATGGTACCAGATACTTGAAAGTCATCTGAATATTAAGAATTTAAATCTTTAGCCTCAGTGATTTGAGCAGAAAGCCAATTATGGGGCTGAATTAGTTTTCAAATTAAACTTCAATTTAAGGCTTGTGAAATTAATCCTTTAAGGCGGACGGCCGCGTTTGTACACGAATTTCTTGCAAGAGCCGACCCTCTGCTTTCTCCGCTTTCCTTGCCGGTGCGATCAGTAAGAGATGCTCCCCACCCCGGCGGCAGCAGCAGCAGCCCCGCGTAGATGAAAATACAATCCCGTTGTTCTGTTTCATTCACCAAGAAAAATGGAAGCCTTTCTACCGGGGAGAGAGGCCCAAGGAGGCGCCCAGAAAACCCTGGAAGGATGCTTCGTTTCTCGTCCTCTGGGCCCCGGGAACGAGGACGCACCGTCTCCCCGTGTTACCATAGATGCTGCTGGTGTAAGCGCTTCCTTAGCGGAGGGCATGCCCGGGTCCGTGGCCTGTCCTTGGGGTAGCTGGGGCTCGTGGTTGTGCGTGGACTCAGACCCGCCCGGCTGGAGGCCGGCAGCCACAGCCTCCAGACGCATGGGGACGGCCCTGCTCACGCCCCAGGCACCGGCGCATGCCCTCGGGACCCCACGAGGGACGTCCAGCTTCCAGAAGAGGACCCCCAGGCTCCAAGAGGCTCAGTGAGGTTCAGAACCAGGCCCCGGGGGCGGCAGGGCCGGGGTCTGATCCGGATGGAGTACAGTCTGACCCTGAGCCCAGCTTGGCCCGAGGCCACAGGCGTTTGGTTGGAAAGGTCTCTCTTCTAGTGCCTTGTTACCCAGGGGTCAGCCCGACTGCCTGGCTTAACTGCCCGCCTCAGCCCCACCCCGGTCCCTGCACCGGATGGAATGGTGTCCCCCCAAACCGGGGTCACCCCGGAAGCTCGGAACGTGGCCTTCTTGGGAAACACGATCTTTGCAGACATAATTCATTAGGATGCGTCCTGATCCACTGGGGCTGGAGTCCCTTGTAAGAAGGGGAGATTAGGACTGAGGCACAGAGGAGGAGGCTACGTGACGGCAGGGGACAGCTTGGAGCCAAGCAATGCCAAGGGTGGCTGGCGGCCCCCAGAGCCGGCAGAGGCAGGAAGGACCCCCTCCGCTCCCAGCACCGTCAGAGGGGGCACCGCCCTGCCGACACTTTGTTTTTGCACTTCTGGGGGATAATAAAGTTCTCTTGCTTCAAACCGTCCAGTTTGCCGGAGCACCGTCTCAGCCCCCCACCCCCCAGCACCTTGTCTGTGCCCGAGGAAAGGCCTCGAGCTCCCTGGCGGAGGTTTGCCAGACCACCCACCTTGCCAGAGCCTTGGAGGAGGGAGTGAGGTCATGGCCACTAGCCACTGCCTGTCGGGCTCACCCCTCCAAACCCCAGGACAGAAGGACACGGAGGAGGCCACAGGCCACAGCGTTCACTGCAGGCCTCGGGGAAAGAAAGCCGAGACCAAGGTAGGAGGCAGGGTTTGGAAGGAGAAGCCCTCGTGTGTCGGGAGTACACAGTGGCACAGGGACCCAGCAGGTCAGAGCCTGCCCCCGGGTCAGCAGAGTCCCGGTGCCCACCGGGTGGGTAAGCTCACCGGGGGTGGAGAACACGCCCAGACAGGGAGGGAGGCTGCCTCCCCCAGAGGGCCCTCCAAGCTCTCGAAAAGGGATTCCTCCTGCCTCTTCCCACCTCCTGGACCCTGCTCAGCTCCGCGGCCCCGAAGGCCCCGGGTTTACCCCCATCTCCTCTGTTCCCCAGCGACCCTGCCCCTTTCCGACCTTTGGCAGGGTTCTCCGGTGACATGCGCCCGTCACCTGACTGTGCGGTGGTGACCACAGACCCAGCAGATTTTCAGAATCTCTCTTTTTTTGAGAGAAACCAAATTGTGATTTAGGTTTAAAAAAAAAAGAAGTCCCATATTCTGTTTCTCGGCTGAGTATTTCTTTTTCTGTTTTGCTTTTTTTAGTAACATTTTATTTTCTGATAATCAACCCTTTGAAGGAAACTTGGAAGATACAGAGAAACTCAGAAAGCAAAAATCAAATTACACGTGCGGTCCCGCACTCAGAGATTGCTGTCGAGAGCATTTGACATACACCCTCTGGCCTTCTCTCCTTCGCATAAACACGAGATTTTAAAGACCAGGGTCGTACTGAAGAGTTGAGAAACCTCATTCTTCTCCAGGGAGCCGTACATGTATCATGAAAATTTCAGATATCATTAAATATTCTTCTACAACATTTTAATGGCTCTGAGCTAGTCCACTGTAGGAATGTTATTATAAGAACATCATGATTTATTTAACCAGCACCCCGCTGTCCTACAGCTAATATCATTTACGTATCGATTATGCTCTTTGCTTGTCTGCACCACTGGACGTGAGCTTCACGGGTCAGGGGTCTTTCCACTTGGACTTTTACTGGAGATCGCTGTAGAGCCACGTGCAACGTGCACCTAAGAGAGCGTCCGCGTGTCCCTGATGGGACTGCGGGCCTGGGATGGGGGGGGGGGCCTGTGTCACTGGGGACACACCCTGGTCAGCCCTGAGTCAGAAGCAGGGGGACTTAAACGGGGAAGTTGTCAGGTATTGATCAAGTCCCGGCCGTTCTGGGCTCTTTGCTGCTGGGCTCATGTGTGGCTTCCTGGATTGTCACCAGAGATAGAGGGTCTCACCTCCTCCAAGCTGACCTGTAGAGAGCTGTGCTTGCAGGGCTGGTCCCTGCAGGTGGCAGGTCATGTCCCCCACCGGGCTGGTCCCTGCGGGTGGCGGGTTAGAGCTCTATTTTCGTTCAGTCTCACAGAACCTCAGTACAATATCACAGCCAGCTCTTGGGGGTCCATACAGTCAAGGTATGGAACACTGCGTCCCTACGAGGGTCCTCATGTGGGGGATTTGATAGTCACACCTACCCCTGTGCATCAGGGATGTTGTCCCGTTTTGCTCACTAACGTGCAATGCCAAACATGGTGCTTGGCACGTAGTGGGTGTTTGGTAAGTCTTTGTCGAGGATTTTCACACTTGGCCATCGGGAGCCATGTCCGCATGGACAGCCAAGGGCACGGATCAATCATCTCTTGTACATCTGTGATTTTCCCCTTGGGACAAATTCCTACAAGTGGATTTCTTGACTGGACACGTTTTAAAGGCATTTGGATACGTACAGACAGTGGAACTGCCTCCGGAAGCTGAGGCTGGAAGCTGAGGCCGTCTGCTCCCTGGAGAGAAGGGGACGCAGGAGTCCCAGGTCCTCTATATATCACTGCTATTCTGTATCATCGTTATATTTTTTTTATGTTTACTTATTTTTGGAAGAGAGAGAGAGAGAGGGAGACACAGAATCCAAAACAGGCTCCAGGCTCGGAGCTGTTGGCACAGAGCCCGAGGCGGGGCTCAAACTCACAAACCGTGAGATCCTGAGCTGAAGTCGGATGCTTAACCCACTGAGCCACCCAGGCGTCCCTGTATCATCGTTATTTTTAAATAGTGTTTGCCTTTTTCGTATGTGAAAAATGCCTTCCTTTCATTTCTTTAATCAGTAATAAAGTTGCTTAAAAAAAAAAAAAAAAAAAAAGGAAGGGCAGAAAGGCTCTCGGTGGTGAAGATGTGAA
The DNA here is from genome assembly GCF_016509475.1 of Prionailurus bengalensis. Classification (NCBI taxonomy): domain Eukaryota; kingdom Metazoa; phylum Chordata; class Mammalia; order Carnivora; family Felidae; genus Prionailurus; species Prionailurus bengalensis. The sequence goes on along the minus strand of NC_057354.1, from coordinate 2,035,287 downwards.
ATTCAGGCTCCTTGACCAGAGACTCTAAGCCAGGTGCTAGGCAGTTGTGTCGGGGACTGGGTCATGGGTGGGCTTTTCCTACTTTGAACCATCTGATATCTTCCAGAGAACATGCACTGGTTACCGGATGGGCTTTCCTTCTGCAATCAGAGAAGAATTGTCAGAAGCATATCATCTGTTTAAAGAGCAGGCTCCTGCGTTTAGCAAACATGCGGCTGCTGAATCTAACACAGTGTTATAATGAGTCCAAACTAAAGGGCAGCTCTTGCTACTGACAAGCCAGACCGAGTGCTCCACACCCAGTGGCTGCCGGGGCACAGCCAGAGGGCACAGACTGACCGGGCGGGTCCCAGACAGCGAGAGCCTTAGCAGCATCCGGCCCGCACACTGCCTCCAGAACTCTCTCTCACAAGGCACCAAATTTGACTCTGAGCCTGGGATTTTAAAGGTTTGGGAACACCTTGGTCCCTGAAACTGATTCCCCGGGTCACCAGTCAGGGGCCGTGTTGGGAGCAGGGACCTCGTCAAGGAGCTCATGAGGAAACGGAGGCCCCGCTGACGGGGCTTCTGGGTGTAGAGCCCCTCTCTCCTTGCCCTTCCCCCCCTCCTCCTCGCCCTTTCTCAGGCCTGGAGGCCTAGCTGCACAGCTTGAAACCCCAAGCCCGGTTCAGCCCCAGCTTAAGACAACAACCCCCAAGAAAGGGTCCTGTCAAAGAAGGTGCCCACACTCCCTGCACCCCTGCAGGGCCCTGGACAGCACGCTGTTCCCAACCTGGGAGCGAGGAACTGAAGTCAACACATGCAGCTCAGGACAGGGGCCACTGGGCCCAGGGCTCCAGTGGCAGGCACGAGGCTGGGGATGGTGCTACTCAGAACTCAGCTGCACGTGACACAGACTCAAACTGAAATGGCACAAGAATGGAAATGCATGAGCTCAGTGACACGAAAGTACTTCTAGTCAGGTCTTGCTATGAACCTTAAACTACTGCTCCTTAAAGTCTTGATGTCTAAAAAGTCTTTAGGTGATAGGTTCAGGTGCAGCTTGATCCAGGGGCTTCCTAGGGAGAAGTTGTCACCTGAGATGGCCCTGGCCTTCTGTGGCCACAAAGTGCCCATAACCCCCAACCTCACTCACTGAGCCAGCAGCTCCAGGGTCAGGGACAACTTTTGGTTTCCCAGAAACCCCAGCAAAGGAAACTATTGCCTTTGGCTCTGATGGGTGAGGTGCCCACGGCTGAACCCATCACAGTGGCCAGGGAGCGGGATCCGCTGATCCAACCCGGGGAGGGTGGACACCAAAAGGACCTGCAGTCACGAGGCAGGGTCGGGCCATCCCCCGCCAGCACTGAGACGAGGGGCCACGGGGGCGGCTCCCCAACCGCTTGGATCTGAAACACAGACAGCCGCGTGTCCCGCAGGCACCCCTGCACGTACACCCCACCTCCACCCCCGTGTGCACAGCCCCCTGCGGGGTCTCCCCTCGGCTCGCTTTCCCTGCGCCCCACAAGCGCTTTTCCATGCCTTCCGCAGACCGCCCAGACCCCGTTCCTTCTCCATGTGCCGCAGGTCCCCGCCGCGCCCCCGTCCCCGCCACTCTGCGCCGCCACGTCCCGCTGCACCGCGCCCCGCGCCCCGCGCCCCTGCGGAGGCTGAGAGCCGAGCGGGTGGAGAGCGCTGGGCTCGGAACATGAGAAGCGTGGTCTCTGGGCCCCGGCCCTCCCGCAGCTGAGAAAGAAGGAAGGGCTGAGCCCTGAGCTCGAGCAGAAATCCTGCAGAGGGTCTCTGTGCGGAAGTGCGGGAGCAGGGTTCCTTCTAGCACCATCTCCCGCGATTGGCCGGCGTCCGGCACGTGGGGGGGGGGGGGGGGATGGGCGGCTCCGGAGGCCTCCACGCGGATCTGCGATCAGCTGGTGATGTCTGCCCTGGGTGTGTGCGAGGACGCAGCCGCACGTGTCGCCAGCAATTTCCACCTGAGATGCTTTCTCTGTCGCAGGCACCTACGTGATGACGGTCACGGCCAATGACGCTGACGACAGCACCACGGCCAACGGGATGGTGCGGTACCGGATCGTGACCCAGACCCCACAAAGCCCATCCCAGAACATGTTCACCATCAACAGCGAGACGGGGGACATTGTGACGGTGGCAGCTGGCCTGGACCGAGAGGTGAGGTGGGCGTCGCGGGGCCGGGGAGCCCGTGTGGGAGAGGCCGCCCTGGCCCCGGTCGGTCGGTCGTGTCCCCAGAAGACTCATCTCCTACTGCGCCTGGTGGGGGGGTGGGAGGACCGGGGTTTCCACAAGGCAGTTCCAGTAGATTGCGGAGCTTGTCCCACGTGTGGTTTCCAGAACAGTCCCAGCTGGATGTGTGGGGCCGAGGGGCCCAGGCTCCGAAAAGCGGGGGTGAACCTCTGTGGGTCTCAGGATGCCGCCCAGCGGGTCCCCGGGTCTGGGGACTGGCACGTACACACCTGGAACTCCCTCCCGCGTCTGACCCTGGCGTCCAGGTGGCAGGCCATCCGCTGTACCCCGAGATGAAGTGAGGCGCACAGAGGGGGCGGCACCCTTCGCGCGGGCCAGGCACAATCAGAGCCGATGCTGGGTACTTCTCACCTTCCCTGCCCCTCCCGGGACGCCGCGAGGCTGGCTCCTGGGTTACACCCAGACTCCCTCACCCCATTGTGTGGACCCCACCCAGGGCCAGACCCCGGAGGGAGGCCACCTCAGGACAGGGTGGGCAAAGGAGCCTTTGCTGCTGCCGCCGGAGAGGCATTTTCCCACCATGCTCGGGTGCGTCTGCAGGCGCTGGGCCGCACGTTCCCGTGTGGACAGACGGCACTGCCCCAGTCACCTGGCTCTGGGGCCCCGGGCAGATTCGGCAGCTGCTCCTGGCCGAAAGTCCCCAGGTGGCAGCCGCGGGTACTCCAAGCTTCTCAGAGGATTGTCACCTGCTTGTCCTGCCTCTGGGCTCGATGACAACCTCCTGTTCGCTCTGTGACCACAGGCCGGCATGCCCTCTAAAGGATACGTGACTCAGTTTATCCTCTAAAGCATTCGGCTCCCAGGACTGGGAGGAGACCCTGGCGGAGCTCAGAGCAAACAGGGCTGTGCTCCTCGGTCCTGGCTCGCTGCCTGTATTAACGGCTTCCTGGCCACATTCACCTCGGTGGCCAATGGCTCCCCCTCCCCGGAAGTGTCACGGGCCTGTTCTCTGGGTCCGGGGGACCTCATCTTGAACTGGGACAGTGAGCCGCGGCCCTGCCGAGTGTCAATTTTCAGGGCCAAGCTTCTCCCAGCAGGTTCTCCCGTCCCAGACTGACCCCCACACCTGGTGATCCTGTAGGTTTGAAGAGGGGACACCTAACACCTAGAGTATAGACCTCCTCCCGACAAAGCTACCAGAACCTGTCCAGCCGGGCCGCCCCACCTGCGCCTTCCTAATCCGTGAACGCCAGGTTGTAGCATGGAGAGTGCCCCCCGCCTCCCGGGAAGGCACGAGGCGCCTTCCTTGGAATTCCTAACTCGTAGTGGGTTTGGGGGACTGGGGCGGAGAGGTCACGCGAGAGGTCATTTGTGCAGCATCGGGGCTCGGCAGGATGCAGGGTGGCCCTGGCAGCCGCACGGCCGTGAGCGTGTTAGCGGACAGCCCTGAGCGCCAGCCACGGTGCCCTCCCTCTGAGACACAGACACAGTGACGCCAGCCTGGTGGGCAGGGCGGGGAGGTGCGGGCCGTGGCAGCGGGACGAGAACTGGTAGGGAGACTCGTGGGGCTGCAGAGGCGCGGGTTCAGGGTTTTCTTGTCCCGGCGTCGGTGGAGATGTGTGCACTGGGGGACCCGTCAAGACCCCACCACCCTCCCAGGGACCAAGACAGGCGCCGGCTCCGTCCACATCAGGCCCTGGAGTCAGGGACCGGGGGGGGGGGGGGGCCGGGGAGGGACTGCTCCCCGGCCCCCAGGAGGCTGCTGTCATTAGCCGGGGAGGTGGAGCCTCAGGCTGTGACAGTGATTCCCGATGGGAAGGCCATTGGAGAGATTCACACAGTCTTTTCCTTTCTTGTGTAGCAGATTTGGACAGAGGTGCTGGGTGAGGCACAGGGGATGGAGAGCTCATTAGGCCTGTCCCCAAAGGTGTGTGGGGGGGGTGCAGAGTGGGGGACTAAATAAATGAGTATGCTGCAGGGGGGTGCCGGGGATCGCATGCACGAAGTATCTTGTACGGATGAGGTGCTCTCACAATGGAGAAATCCGGGGAGGCTTCTCAGAGGAGGTGACCTTGCTCCGGACCCTGGGGTCTGGTAGAACCGATCACATTTTCTGCTCTCTGGGACGAATGACCAGCACTCACTTCTCCTGAATGCTACGCATCACACAGCTAACTTGTCTCAAGAAATCATAGATCCCACTAGGCACGTTCCTTCATTCGGTCAAAAACTTTGAGTACCTCGTATGTGCTAAAAACTATCAGAGACGCTGGGGAGACAGCCGTGACCAGGGCAGGCGGCCTCCCAGCACGTGTGCGGCTCGCTTTGTGGGAAGGAGAAGCCGGCAAGGAAGAAATCACCAAGTGAACAAATACGTCCGGGAAGCGGCACGGGTTATACAGGGAGAACCCCACGTGCCTCCGCCCGAGGGCAGGAAGCCCCCCCAGGGCCTGCCCCATCGCTGCCTCCGGGAAGGGCATCGGAGGAGTCTCCCAGGGATGTTGTAACAAAGTTCCGAAAACTCCCGTGTCACACTTCGAGGGGCCAGGAGCCCGCGGCCACGGTGTGGACAGGCCATGGCCCCCTCTGGAGGCCCGAGGGGAGGACCCTTCCTGCCTGTCACAGCCCCTGGCAGCTGCGGACACTGCTTGGCTGGTGGCCCCGTCGCTCCAGGCTCTGCCTCCGGTCACGTGGCTTCTGTGTGTGCCTCTCTATGTCTCTTCTTATGAGGACACCGTCATTGGATTTGAGGCCCACCCCAATCCAGTGTGACCTCATCTGAACCGGTCACACCCACAAAGACCCTCCTTCCTGATAAGGTCACATTCTGAGCCTCCAGGTGGACAGGAATTTGGGGGAGAGATTCTTGAGGCCTGACCTGCTCTTCTTGGGATTCCTAAATCCTAACAGGTGTCCTTTGAACTCAAGGATGGGAAGGAAGTGGCCCTCCAAGGGCGGGCTGCAGGTAGCCGCCAGCCACGTGCGGCGTTGAAACCGACATCCTTAACGCCAAATAGAACGCAGCATCCGGGTCCTTACTGCTGCCAGCCCCGTCTCGGGCTCCGCCCTCGTGCCCGCCCATGACCTCCCTGTGTCCATGGGCAGACGCTGTGGCCCCTCTGCCTCATCCAGTCCCCCAGAGACATGGGCGTCCGTCAGCTGACCTAAACCACGGCGCAGAGGCCGAAGGAGGCCCGCTCCCCATCTTGGTGTTGTCCGCGGCCTGCAGGGGGCGGGAGGTGGGGGTGGGCTCTCTCACCAGCCCTGTGTCTCAGAGCTCCGGGCCACACCGCCTCAGCCCTGCTGCTGCGAGCTATCCCCAGGTTCCTGTGCAGGCGGCCCTATCCGCTCCCCCGCCCCAGACCCCCACCGTGACAGGGCGGAGGGGCGCCCGCCCTGGGGCACGTCGATTTCTCACACGGGCAGACCCCGGCCCCGCCGTCCCACGACCTTCTCCACGGAGCTCTGTTCAGTATTTGATGGGTGTGGGCAGAGGGGCGGGAGGGCTGGTGCCCTTCCAGCCAGCCGAGCGTCCCGCCCGCCCGGCTGCCCTCAGCTCCCTGTCAGATAACAAGAACTGCTCACCACAGGCCCTACCGGGAGCTCCGGCTGGCGGGGTCGGCTCTTCCGGAGGGAAAGCGGCATCTACGGAGCCTCTTTCCAGAGGACCCTTCCGGGAGGCCGCGCGAGGAAGGCTCTGGATACGTGCTACCGTTTCCCCAGGCCAGCCTTGCCGTGCTGGAGGAACGGGGCCTCTGTTCCCGGCTTTAATCTGTGTGTGGACCAACAGGCCCCCTCAGGGAGGGAAGGACAGAGGGCACGCTGGCCAGGCCCCCTGACGGCGGGAGTTAGGGAGAACTGCCGACGCGTGGGCGTTTCCGGCCCGTCCTTGCTTCCAGAAAACAGATACCCGGCACCTGCTGTGGACACCAGGGCCCCTCCGGGGGCCCCACGGAAGCTGCACGCGGCCGGGCAGTGCACACAGCACCGCTTCGTCCTCAAAACAGCCTGGGGTGGGGGTGCAGAAGGAGGGGTGCATGGGGGAGGGTGCCAGGGGCCTGGGGACGACCTGCCACACCTCAGACCTTACTGGAACCTCGAGCAGGGAAGGCTCCAGGTTCGATTTTTCTCTTTTTCTTTTTTAATGTTTATTTTTGAGAGACAGATGCAAGCGGGGGAGGGGCAGAGAGCGGGGGAGACACAGAATGCGAAGGAGGCGCCAGGCTCCGGGCCCTCAGCACAGAGCCCGACGTGGGTCTCGAGCCCACGAACCTCGGGATCATGACCTGAGCGGAAGTCGGGCGCTTAACGGGCGGAGCCACCGGGCGCCCCAGGTTCGACCTTTTTCAAAATCCCAGGCGAGGCAGACGGAACACGTGTACGGGCCACGTCCACCTTAGGGCAGCTCTGGGCACCCCAGCCCCATGACGGCCAGCGCTGCCAGTCACAAGGACCTTGCTCTCCTCCCCTGAGAAACGGGAACGTGAGGGCTCCCTGGGCGGGGGCTTGTGCTGCCCTGAGGGAGGACGGTACCCCTGAAGTGCGTGTCTTTGTCTGGTGCCTGCCCACCCCAGCCTGGCCCCCAGCCCTTCTAGGGGACACTCCTGGGACGCTCCTGAGCCAAGCGGAGGGGCTGTGCTCCACCCTGCCAGACGGAGCACAGGACACCCAGTTAGACCTGAGCTCCAGAAAAACAAGTCCTTTTTAGTGTAAGTATGTCCCAAATACCGCATGGGACATACTTATGCTAAGTTGGTCATGTGTCTGAAGTTCCAATTTAAGTGGGTGGTACGTCCGTATTTTTATTTGCTTTTTCTAACAACCCCACCCTGAAGTAACCGGCCATCCCCCCTCGAACCGCTGTTCTGGGCCCAAGGTGGGGGGCCGAGCAGGCCGGTGTTGAGTCCGTGGGAAGGGCTCTCTGAGAAGCCCACTCACGCACCTCCCCCCCTCATTGGGCACCTCGGTGACATCTGACAGAGGGGGGACTGGAGCAGCCGTGACAGGCGACAGGGTCCTCGAGAGTCGGGTTTGGCCGATCAGGAGAGGCGGGACAGGAAGAGGACGTGACCTCTGAAGGCACAGGCAGCCCGGTGGCAGGACGCACCCTCGAGTGGGGCTGGACGTGTGCCCCGCGGCTCAGGGCCTTCCCAGCTCCGCCGACCGCCGCTGCCTGGGAGACGTGAGATGCCCCGTCCGTCGGCCGGTGACAGCCGCGCCCCCCTTAAAGGGACACCGGCCGAACCGGGGGTGGCTCCTTGTACGCGGGGCCCAGAGGCCGGGAGGGCACCCTTTGACAGACACGGCCGAGGGGTGCAGAGCAGGGGGGCTGGTGACCCAACACCGTGAAGCACAATAACCTCCGTGCCCCGTGACCCTCTGCCCTGAGTCTCCAGCCACCCGTCGCCCAGATGAACACCCTCCATGGCCTCCTTTCTCAGGACAAAATCCAGTCTTTCCCAGGGTCTCCGGGCCCTTCTGTCTTCACCGTTCACTCAGCCGAGCTCTTCCCACAAGCGTCCCGTGCGGTGACCTGCTGGCCTGACCCCCCCCCACACACACACACACACACACTACAGCCACGTCCGCATCCTGTGCTGGACGGTCGTCCGGCCTTCGGCACAAAGCCCTGCAGTCAAGTCCTCCCCCACCTGACCTCACGCTTCAGACCTTCGAGCCGACTTTGCAGATGCAAAGCCCCCACAAAGGCCCCCCCCAGAAAGGCTGTGTTGTCCAGCGGGGAGAGCCCCTGCACCCGAGTGGAGACGGCCCACCCAGGAACCCTCCTGTCCTGTCTGAGCCCCTGTACCGCGTGGGCCCCGTCCTCCACACCCCTGCCGTGCGCCTGCTGCCAGCACTGTGCCCCTGGCGTAGGGACCGCCAAGGGCGCTGCCGTCCGGCCTCTGCCCTGTGTTCTTGGAGACACTGGGAACGCACCAGCCCGCACATCGCTCGGCCTGGGTAGAGTGTGGCCATGCCGGGTCCGCCGGCCTCCACTGCCCCTCGGCCCCGTCCCGCCGGGAGGCTGGGCCTCTCCTTTGGGGAGACCGCCTCGGGTGTCCGCTCAGCGGCCGAGCGCCCCTCTCCAGCTGCCCTTCCCATCCTCCCGCCCAGAGCAGGTGGTCTCTGAATCTTAAGCGAGTCAAGTGAAATAACTAGACACAAGCTGTCTGCACTGATGAGCACATCCACAGACCACGGGCTGCCGTGGTCCTGAGGCGGCTGGTGGACACTCTCTGCCTCCTTCGGCGTCGCGGGGCGAGGCGTCGTGGTGATGCCAGGCAAGCCCGGGAGCTCTGTAGGGCAAGGGGGGGGTCCCCGGACAGAAGGGACGTCAGGGGGTCTGGAGGAAGGAGCCGGCACCTGAGACGTGCCAGGAGCCGCCTCTGTGCCCATGCTGCCCACAGCCCCCGCCTAGCTTCCCACTCCCCAGGTGCTGAGGGCTGGCCCACCCCTCCGCCGCCGCCTCATGGCTCACCCCCCACCACGCCCTCCCCTGTCCCCGGGGACCTGAGGCCCCGGTTCTTCCTGTCTCCACAGACGTCGCCCCCAGGGAGGCGTCTCTGACCAGTCTGCACAGGGCTGGCGCCCGTCCTCCGCCTCCCCCTGAACCGGGCGTTTCCTTCGCGGCCCCCCCTCGAGGGAGACTGCGCAAGCTGGTTGGCTCCTTTACAGCGAGTCCCCTGCCCGAGGAGCTCCGGATGGCAGGCCCGGTCTGACGGCCCGGCGATCGGCTGGGTGCCTCGGGCACTGCGGTTGCTCAAGAAACGTGTAGAAGCGTCCGCAGGGTGGACGTGGCGAGGGCGGGACCGGCAGGGAGGCACACCCGCGGCGACACGGTCTGAGAAATCTGTCACCCCTGCCACCTGAGCCCTGTGCGGCCTGCCCCATACCCCTCGGGGCTGCAGCCAGCCCACCCTTATCCCTGCCTGCTGCTGTCAGACCTTGGATCCGTGCGAGCCCATCTCTCTCCCCTGTTGCCTCTGACTGAAGCTCGGAGACATCAGGACTTGCCTGGACTTTTTTGTTTCCCAGCTACCAAGCGCTCCAACCTATGTGTCCTCGCTCTTTGGGGCCTCTTTTATGGACTCGGGCCACGAGAGTTGGTACCCAGAGCTTCATACTAAAGTGGGAATGGTTGATAGGAGGCAGGACAAGGTGGCATTTGCATCGGAGAGTGGGGCCTGGAGCGGAAAGAGGGACGCTCGGCGGATGACCGTGAGATACCAGCCGTCAGGATTCAGGGCGCCGTGTCTGTCCCCCTGGGGGAGCTCACTCTGAGTTTGTGACTCTGTGCCCCGGGGAGATGCCAGGACTGTGGCTCAGCCGCTTGGCAAGACGTAGCAGGTGGCCCGCACCAGATCCCCACTCCCGCTCTGCCCACAGGCGCTCCCCGCGGGGTCTGCCTTTGCCTCCGGGTAGAGGACGCGGTGGGGGTGGCCGCGGGAGGGTCCTCCCCTCACTGATGTTCCCAGCTCCTGCTTGTGCCTCGGTCCCAGCCGCCCTGAGCTTCCCCCGCTGGCCTCCGGGAGAGTGTGAATAAAGGCCCGCAGTCGAGCGGACGCCCTGGTCCGGGCCGCTCGGCGGCAAACAGTAACACAGCTCCATTTCCAGGCTTTCGTAAAGCAGCGGGCAGAGCTGGCAGGGGCCGGGGACCCCAGGCGACTCCCGCGCCCCTGCCCGGCCAGGGCGCCCTCCCCCTGCCCCTTGGGCGGCACGCAGGCCACATGTCGTGGTTCCTCCACGAGACACCTACACAAATCTGCCTTTTCCTTCTCTCTCCGTGAGGGTATTGGTCCCCCCACCCCGGGAACGGCAGCATCCTGGGGAGAGAAACCCCGCAGACGCTGCTCGGAGCCAGCTTCCCGTCTGGCAGAGCGAGCCATCTTTATGGACGGGAAAATCCACAAACATAATTGCCACCGTGTCTAATTAGGCAGAGCTATGTAAATTGAGCGTTTTTACATGATTAAAATGTCAGCAGAGGCCTCGTAAGGTGTGAGAGGCCCCGGCGTCTCCCGTGTGCCCAGCGGGAGGCACCGCTCACCTGACCCTCCCCGGTTAGAGTGTCCGTGGCCGGATGGGATGGCGAACGTGACACTTGGGCCCCGTTCCGAAGGCAAGGGTGGCTTTCTGTTCTGACGGCTGTGTCGTGCGGCTGGTGCCGAGCCCTGGACGTACTGGGACTCGCTTTCACCTACCCCTGGGCGAGGTCACTCCGTCACCACGGACCCCACCCAGGCTCTCCGTCCCTCCGCGTGCTGACCCTCGCCGGTCACCTTCATCAATTTGGAATGTCTCCCCACAGGAGGGTGGGCCCAGGAAGTTCTCTCGTGGCCTCACGGGACTTACAGGGAGGCGAAGCCAGCGCCTGCCCGGGGTTCCCGGGATGCCGCACCTGCGTTGTCGGCACACGAAGAGATTTCGTGGAGGAGGGTCCACGCAGCTTTGCTCCAGTGTGATGACCCTCGTGGATCACCGCCATCGACCGCAGTCCACGCCGTCCCGTTCCTCGGATTCGGGGGGGAGTATCCTGTGGTCACGGGGTCGGCGTGTCCCCTTTGCTTCATGACAAGCCTGGTGGCAGGCCACACGGGAAATTCCAAAACTGTGTTTTCCTAGAAAATGAGCCCCTTGTAAGCCCTCCAAAGACGCCCACTGCAGGGGAGGCAGTGGCGGGGCCGGGCGGGGTGGAGGTGGGCGTTCCTCGCCAGCCGGTGTTCAGGCATGTTTATGGAGCCCTGGGTAAGTTCACCACGTGTGGCCTGGATGTCGCCCGGGAAGTCCTCCCGCTCTCCTCGCCGGAAAGGGGAGGAGAGGAGACACAAGGGTGCTCTCGTCATGGGGCTTTTGATCTGCACCCCAGACCCTGCCACCCGCCCCTGCCCGCTCCCGACACGGTGGCCCGTCCACGCATGCTGTGAACCCTCAGAGCCGCGTTTCTGGCCACAGGGTCCAGCGCTGGACGTCACAGCCACTCCTGCCCCGGAGCCCAGGCTGGAGCCTTTGGAGCCTTTCTCCACGATAACGCCTCGTGGTCTCTCTTATCACAAAAGCAACATGTCCGTGGTAGAAAACACAAGTAAGGGGGCCCCTGGGGGCCCAGTTGGTTATGTGTCCCACTCTTGCTTTCGGCTCAGGTCGTGATCTCACGGTTTGTGAGCTTGAGCCCCACGTCTGGCTCTGTGTTGGCAGCTCGGAGCCTGCTTGGGATTCTCTCTCCCTCGCTCTCTGCTCCTCCCCACCCACGCTCTCTCTCAAAATAAATATTTAGAAACATGTTTTTTTTAATTTTTTTTTAACGTTTATTTATTTTTGAGACAGAGAGAGACAGAGCACGAACAGGGGAGGGGCAGAGAGAGAGGGAGACACAGAATCAGAAGCAGGCTCCAGGCTCTGAGCCATCAGCCCAGGGCCTGACGCGGGGCTCGAACTCACGGACCGCGAGATCGTGACCTGAGCCGAAGCCGGCCGCTTAACCGACGGAGCCACCCAGGCGCCCCTAGAAACGTGTTTTTAAAGAAAACACAAATAAGCACCAAGAGGAAAAGAGCGGTCCGCCACCCTCGCTCTGGAAGAGACGCGAACACCAGGGCGCACCGCGTGCCCTTCCCTGCGCTCGCCGTGGCCGCTGTGTCCTCAGTTGCAGCAGAGCCGTCCCGACGGCCGAAGGGTGTGGCCCCCGGTGGCGCCTGGCGGTGCATCACCGCCACGGCCTCCCCGCTTTCCGTCGTTGGGATCTGCGCGACTTGTCCCCCGCTGTGGACCTTGCATTGGTTTCGATCTTTTTTTTGAGCCGAGATGTGAGTGCAGGGCAAGAGGAGGCAGGTCAAGGACCCGGGCCTCCCACGGGAACAGCCCGGGCCCCGTGTCCCAGCCCTGGGATGGGAGTCGTGGCAGGACCACCTGCCAACTCCTCCAGGAAGCCCTCCCCGCCTTCTCAGCCCTGACAGGCGTCTCCCATCTCTGCCTCCTCCTCAGAGGCTGGCTGGAGGGCAGGGGCGCACGGAGGCCACCCTCTTCCTGGAGGTGTGCGGTTTGACGGGATGGCAGTGGGGGGTGGGGCAGGGCCCGCCCTCGCCCGGGCTCCGGAGGAGGGCGATGTCAGGGCGGTGCTGGCCGGGGCTCGGCCAGACCCAGCCCGTGAATAAATCCAACTTTGTAATTAAAGTTCCACCGGCGTGGCAGCCGTGCTCACTCGTCTACGTAGGTGGCTGCCCTCCCGGCACGAGGGCAGACACCGGGCGGCCCCAAAGCTGCTCCCACCTCAGGTGACCCTAGCTGGCGCGTTCCTTGGGGTGGAACAGGGATGTCACCCGTGCCCTCGGCTTCGAGGCACCTTGTCAGCCAATCCAGGGTCTCGAGCAGCCCAGAGACAGGTTCGGCCACAGAAGTGAGGGTTTGCTGTTTTAAAACGGCATTTAAGCGGGAGATTTTTGTACAAAAGTCCCAGTTTCTGGATTCTCTGAAAGTTGGGAGGCTCTGGATCCTGGGTCCTGCTCTCCTGAGGCGCCGGGAGGCTGGCCTCTGCCCGGGGGTCCCTGCAGCCCCATCGTCCGGCAGCCACGGGCCCCAGGCCGGCGCCTGTGTTCTCTCACACGAAGCCGCCGGCAAGAGTGAGGGGCAGAAGGGAGAGCGACCCCGTCCCAAGGGAGAGGGGGGAAGAGCCGCGTCTCCAGACAGAGGGAGGGATGTCCCTACGTGGTCACTGTGCCGACCACGCGTGTCGGCCCCCTCCCCGCCCCCACCTGGCCTGCGTCCCCACGCCCTCGGCCGCCAGGGCCCCTGCCCCCACGGCCCCTCCAGTCTGTCTCGCCCACCCCTGCTTGCTCCGCCCGCCAGACCTCGATGGCACCTTCCCAGCTGGTCTCCTGTCCTCACTCAACAGCCAGGGGATCCAGTCCACACCGGATCCGACCACCGCTGCCTTCTCAGACCCTCCTGTGGCTTCCTGTCTCCCCCAGAGTAAAATCCAAATGTAGCTTCTGTATCCTCTGCACCCTCTGGTCCACCTTGCCCCTGCTCGCTGGCCTCCCTTCCCGGCCACGCCAGAGTGCCTGCCTCAGGGCCTTTGCACTGGCTGTTCCCGCTGCCTAAAACATCCCTCCCCAGGATACCCACCAGTTGGCCGATCGAGTGACTCCTTCACAAAGAAGCCCTGTGTGGCCAGCCCGTGGAAGCTAGCGCCCCACGAACCCCCCCCCCCACTCTCGGCCCGCTTCCCTTTCATTCTCCTACAGCCCTTGTCAGTACCTGACGTGGCACGTTTTGCTCACGTATCGGCTGTCTCCTCCCCTGGAGTGATGGTTCCCAGCCAGGGGGATTCCCTCCCCCACGTCTGCGAACAGTTCTGATCGTCGCGACTTGGGGACGGCCCCCCTCAGAGAATGACGTGGCCCCAGATGGCAGCAACACCAAGTGGGAAACGCCCAGAGCATCAGTGCAGGAGGGCGCGGGCCCTGCAGGCCCCGCCGAATCCTGGACTTGAGGAACTAGGGCACGTGGCCCCTCCGTGATCAGGCGTGAGCTGTGTGTGCGTGGCCGTGGCTGCCCCACCTCCCGCCAGTGCAGGTGCTTGTGTCTGTGACCCAGGCGGGTGGCCGGGAGGGTCCCCGAGGAGGAGAAACTCCAGGACTCAGGGACCAAGGCATCTCCTAGGACGGGACAGCCCCCCCACCCCGCCCCCTACCACTGGCTTGTGTCTTCCCAGGGTCTCAGACCCCCGAAATCCTCGGTGGTCATTCCTGAGAGCTCTTCTCCCCTCGGTCCCACAGAGGGAGATGGGGACACAGCCAGGCACCCTGCTCATCCGCTGCTGGGGACTGCGCGGCCACTCCCCGTGCGGCCGAGGGAGGACGCCGTCCCTGAAGTGCTGGAACGTTCTCTCGTTTGCAGAGAGTAACCTGGCGGTGCAGAGGGAGGAGACGGGGGCCGGGTGAGGCTTGTCGCGGCCGCAGCATCGCCGCAGCCCTGGGGGGAGGCGGCCGGCCCCACACACCCCGAGGGTGCGGAGGGCAGTGGAGACGCCCCCCCCCCCGCCTGGTCATGCCCTCCAAAACGCTGTCCCCGCCTGCAGCCCCTCCTGCCCCCCAGCCCCCAGCGGCCACTGTTCCGATGTCTGTCTCAACTGGCTGGCCCTGGCAGGACATGTCACGTCAGCGGGGCCCGAGAGCAGGCGCCTCTGGGTCTGCTCCCTTCGCCCAGTGCCGTGCCGTCAAGGTTCGCCCCTGGGGCAGCACGTGTCCGTGCTCCGTTCCTCCTGGAGCCGCCAAAGTCGTATTGCAGCGTGTGCGTGGACCGCAGCCGGTCATTCATCACGGGTGGATGGGCGTCAGGGTTGTTTCCACCTGTGGCCGCGTGGCCAGTGCAGCTGCGAGCCCTGGACAAGCGTGTGTGTTGGACTCTTTTCCCAGCCCCCCGGGCACGTGCCGAGGCGCGAGGTCGCTGCTCGTGGGGTGACGGGGCTTTCAAGGACCCGCAGCCCATGTTCCTTGGCGGTCACGCTCCCCGCACCCCTTGGGACGAGTCCCAGTGAACAGGAGCAGCAGCCCGTGCCGCCTCCCCCGCCTCCTGCACCCCCTCCCCCCCGTGCCCCCTCTTCCCGCAGTGTCCCTCCCGTGTCCCCTCCTCCCGTGGTGTCCCTCCCGTGCCACCTCCCGCAGTGTCCCTCCCATGTCCCCTCCTCCCCTGGAGTCCCTCCTATTTCCCCTCCTCCCACAACATCCCTCCCATGTCCCCTCCTCCCCCGGCGTCCCTCCCGTGTCCCCTCCTCCCCCGGCATCCCTCCCGTGTCCCCTCCTCCCCCGGCATCCCTACCGTGTCCCCTCCTCCCCCGGCGTCCCTCCCGTGTCCCCTCCTCCCCCGGCATCCCTACCATGTCCCCTCCTCCCCCGGCGTCCCTCCCGTGAGCCCTCCTCCCACGGTGTCCGTCCCGTGAGCTCTCCTGGCTGGTTCTCAGGGCCTGATCCGACACCCAGGTGCTAAGCAAGTAAGCCCCAGGCGCAGGGGGGAGGCCAAGCCCCCACTGTACCCGTAGGTCAGCGTCTGAGGGATGGCAGTTCCAGCAGTGACCACAGTGATAGGCAGGGAAGCACGAGGGGGCCTGTGGCCCAGGGTGGGAGCATCGGGGCACCGGCGGTGACCAGACAGCAGGAGAACCCCAGCCTCATTCAGGGAGGAGGGATGCTGGGAGGGTCTGTGGCTTGCCTGGTGGACGCCGGGCTCTCAGCCTGAACTTACACCTGCATCCCGGCTGCCAGCCCGTTGCAGAGCACCTGCAGCAGACACGAGCGTGGGGGGTGACACGGGCCATTCTCGGGCCGGGGGGGGGGGGGGCGGCGGCCCGGGCCCCTCCGGCACATGGGGGTCCAAGCCCAGGCCTGACGTGGGTCAGGGTGCAGTCCTGGTGGCCGGCACAGGGAGTGGGTAACACGGGGCCCGCAGGAAGCTTTGATGCTTTTCTCGGGCAGGTCAGCCAGCTGCATTCTTGACGGATGTTCTGCAAAATTTAAATGCTGAGCTATGAGGATCTTAAGCAAAAACCCCCGGGACCCCCCACTTTCGATTTTCTTACCTCATCTCAAACTTGAAAATGGCCAGATCCCATTTCGGCAAATTCACTGCACCGGAGGAGGAGGGGTCCCCCTGGGCAGCAGGGGGGCGGTTGGTGGGAGACTCAGGAGGCCCAGGCCCGCCCACTCCCCACCGGCCACCTCCCTGCAGCTCCATCAGGGGCCGATACGGAGATCAGAGGCCCGCTGCACAGCTCAGCCCGTGGAGAAGGACCACTGTGGGTCCAGGGTCATCTCTTTGTCCCAGGAGACCCGGGCGGCAGGTTTTGGGGGCTCCAGACGGCCAGACCCCGGCCACACCATCCACCAGCCATGTGCGCCCCCCTCCCGGGACTCAGTTTGATCCACTGCAAAGTAGGGAGGGTTTCACCCCTGCTCCCCAGGGCCGCTGGAACGTAGGCGCCTCGCGGCAAATGTGGTCTGTGGCGTCGCCAGCCGGAGGCACTAGAACAGCCCTGAAAAACGTCCCTCGCCGTGTCAGGGCTCCCACACCAGGCCTCACGGAAACGATGACACGAAGCCTTATTTAATGAACACATCAACCCGCTGACCATGCCAAAGCCTTCCCGTAAGTAACGACGGGATGGTTATGTAAGGGTATCGTGTCCAAGGACGCCAGGTGACTGGCCGCCTTCCTCGGCCTCTGAATGCCGTTCCAGAAGGGGATTTGGTGCCGCAAAAAGACGACATTCCTGGGTCTGAGAATGTCCTTTCTGAAGCATAAGCAGCAGCACAGTAGCTGAGTGCCTCCCACCCCCCGCAAGCCGGGAGCCTCCAGCCTTGCAAACCCTGATCAGGGCCGAGCTGGCCCGGGTCTCGGAGCCCCGCCCACCGGGAGGCCCAGCTCTGCTGGGGCCTTGCCCACATTTCTTCCTTGGGGGGGGTCGTCTTCCCCCCACCCACTCAGGGCCCAGAGAGTCCCCCACCCACCCTCCAAAAGCAAGACCAGCACACCCTCTAGTGGTGGTGGGCTGCACACACGTGCACACACACATGGATGTACACACAGATACCTTCACACGTGCACACGCATGCACATGTATCTATATGCACGCGTGTGCAGACACAAATGTGCGCACATGGACGTACACGTGGATACATGCGTGTGTGCACATACGTGTACACGTACCTCTATGCGTATGTGTGCATACACGCAGATGTACACATGGATACGTGCGTCACGCATACTCATATACATATACTTGTGTGTGTGCACATATGTGCGTGCACAAACATACACGGATGTACACGTGGATACATGCACATGTGCACGTATGTGTACATGTACCTGTATGTGTGCGTGCGTGTGCATATACAAATATGCACACACAGATGTACACATGGATACGTGCATCATGCATACTCATATACATATACTTGTATGTGTGCACATGTGTGCGTGCACATACACGGATGTACACATGGATACATGCACGTGTGCACTATGTGTACATGTACCTATATGTGTGCGTGCGTGTGCATATACAAATATGCACACACGGATGTACACATGGATACGTGCACACGTGTACACACAAATACACTTGCACACAACCGTACACATTCACATACCTATATACGTGCATACATACGTCCGCATACAGGTACCAGGCACGCACGTTCACGTACACACGCACGTGCACATGATGTGTGTCCCTGTGTCTCTGAGGCCAGTAGCCCAGGTGGTCCCGTGTCGTTTGTGAGTCAATGACTGAGGACACAGGACGGTGTGGAAAAGAGACTTCACATTCCAATCAGACTTTTTTCCTCTCTTCTCTGGCCAGATCTCTCCCTCGGCCTCCAGCCTGTGCCCTCTCGGGTCCTCTGCTCTGGCCCCTTGTGGTGGTGGCCCTGGGAGGCAAAGTGGGGCAGGAGGTTTGGTCGCTCCATGTCTGCTCCACCGGGCCCCCTTCCTTCCCACCCCGGGGGTCAGACAGTCAAAGCCCCAGTGGCAGAGGTCGTGGGGGAAGTCTCACTGAAGGGGACGCTGCCGTGTGCCCTGAGCAAGGCCAGCACAGGGGCGGGGACGTGCCGGCTGTCTCACAGTCCAGGGCTCCGTGATGCGCCAGGGGAAGGGTGCAGCCAGCAACCCGGGAGCGGGGTGGGTGTGGTCCTGCACACCCGCATCCTGCAGGCATCACGTCACTTGCCCACTCGTGCGCCGGGCACTGGCTTGCCAGGCCCCACTTACTCGTTCACTGCTCCCCCCGATGGCACCCACAGGGTGCTCGCCACGGAGCCCGAGCGCCAGGCCGGCCGTGGGGGGCGATGTGACAGTCAGTGTGCACCAGCCTGGGCACGTGTGGCCACATGGCAGGACTGGCAGAGGGACGCCGACCCAGCCGGGTGGCCGGGCTGCCCCGTGATGAAGGACACCGGCGTGCAGGAAGGCCCGAGGTGTCCCCTGCCCTTCACGGGTGGATCCCGCTGAGATTCTGTGCGGCTTGGAAGTCGGTCCTGCGGGGGCGGGGGGAGGAGAAAGTCAGATTAAACCAGAGAACCTTCCAAAGTGAGGCTGCGGGAAACCGGGTTTTGCGCCCGCGTCCTGGTGGGGCAGGGAGCACGCGGGGCGGGGTGCAGAGGGACCGAGGCTCAGGCGTGTGGGGATTCAGGATCGGTTTGCCGGCCTTCCCCCGGCACGGGCACCGCCTCCAGCACCAGCGTCCTAGTCCTCGCCAAGGCAGAGCTGTGACCTGACACAGGTGGCCCCTCTGATGGACGGGAAGGAAGGGCGTCTTCCTTCTGCCCTGGGGACGCGGCCTCTGCCGCGGGCAGGGCCACGAGGCCAGGCCTGGCGGGTTTCTGCGTGTGCCTTGTCCGCACCGGTGAAGGTGAATCCTGACCGAGCTGCTGTCGCGGGCAGTCCGTCGAGGATGGCGCTGGCCACGCTCTCCGTGTACCGTCCGTTCAGAAAGAGACCGCTAGGTGTCTTCACTGATGTTGCCGTGTGGGCACCGTTGGCTCCGTATGCATTTTGTCCACGACAAAAGCCAGAAGGCAACGACGGGTATCCGGAATCCCCACCGGCACGTCCACCTGCCCCTGGTGTGCCCGGTGGTCCCAGCTGTGAGAAGACGCAGGGCCGCGTGGGCAGGGCCGCGTGCTGGGCTGATTTCACTGGGCCTCCTGCCCCTGCTGTTCACACTGCCTGTCCGAGCTTCCCTCTCCGGTGAGCCCTACGCTCCTCGCTCAAGAACCATCTCTGATGCACCTCCAAGGGGAAGCCTCTCCCTCTTTCTAGAGCTCCCTTGTGCCCAGCACAGGGGAAAAGATGTCAGCCACCTCATGGGGTGGTTGTGGTTCTCCTGACATAAATGACAGGTGGTTAGAAGGAGAGAGGGAAGGGGGCAGGATGGATGATGGGGGATAGAGGGATGGGTGGGTGGAGGGATGAATGGGGGTGTGGATGGAGGGATGAGTAGATGGAGGGATGGGTGAGTAGATGGGTGGAGGGCTGGATGGATAGGTGGATGGTGGGACAGGGGGATGGAGGGATGGGGTGTGTGGATGGAGGGAGGGAGGGAGGGATGATGGAGGGATGGGTGGGTAGACGGGTGGGTGGATGGAGGGATGGGTGGGTGGATGGGTGGGTGGATGGAGGGATGGGTGAGTAGATGGGTGGAGGGCTGGATGGATAGGTGGATGGTGGGACAGGGGGATGGAGGGATGGGGTGTGTGGAGGGAGGGAGGGAGGGAGGGATGATGGAGGGATGGGTGGGTAGACGGGTGGGTGGATGGAGGGATGGGTGGGTGGATGGGTGGGTGGATGGAGGGATGGGTGAGTAGATGGGTGGAGGGCTGGATGGATAGGTGGATGGTGGGACAGGGGGATGGAGGGATGGGGTGTGTGGATGGAGGGAGGGAGGGAGGGATGATGGAGGGATGGGTGGGTAGACGGGTGGGTGGATGGAGGGATGGGTGGGTGGATGGGTGGGTGGATGGAGGGATGGGTGAGTAGATGGGTGGAGGGCTGGATGGATAGGTGGATGGTGGGACAGGGGGATGGAGGGATGGGGTGTGTGGATGGAGGGAGGGAGGGAGGGATGATGGAGGGATGGGTGGGTAGACGGGTGGGTGGATGGAGGGATGGGTGGGTGGATGGGTGGGTGGATGGAGGGATGGGTGAGTAGATGGGTGGAGGGCTGGATGGATAGGTGGATGGTGGGACAGGGGGATGGAGGGATGGGGTGTGTGGATGGAGGGAGGGAGGGAGGGATGATGGAGGGATGGGTGGGTAGACGGGTGGGTGGATGGAGGGATGGGTGGGTGGATGGGTGGGTGGATGGAGGGATGGGTGAGTAGATGGGTGGAGGGCTGGATGGATAGGTGGATGGTGGGACAGGGGGATGGAGGGATGGGGTGTGTAGATGGAGGGAGGGAGGGAGGGAGGGATGATGGAGGGATGGGTGGGTAGACGGGTGGGTGGATAGAGGGATGGGTGGGTGGATGGGTGGGTGGATGGAGGGATGGGTGAGTAGATGGGTGGAGGGCTGGATGGATAGGAGGATAGAGGGACAGGGGGATGGAGGGATGGGGTGTGTGGATGGAGGGAGGGAGGGAGGGATGATGGAGGGATGGGTGGGTAGACGGGTGGGTGGATGGAGGGATGGGTGGGTGGATGGGTGGGTGGATGGAGGGATGGGTGAGTAGATGGGTGGAGGGCTGGATGGATAGGTGGATGGTGGGACAGGGGGATGGAGGGATGGGGTGTGTGGATGGAGGGAGGGAGGGAGGGATGATGGAGGGACGGGTGGGTGGATGGATGGGTAAATGGATGACAGAGAGGAAGAAGGGAAGGAAGTAAAGGTTTATCTTTTGTGAGAAAACTTTCGAATGTGGCACGGCACCAGAGTGAAGCTATTTCTATTATTTTTTTACGTCTCCTTGGTTGCAAGTTCTATCCATTTTCACAAGTGTCAGCTGTTTTAGGCATTTACTCAATTCACTTAACAAACGCTGATCGAGGGTCTACTGTGTACCAGGCACTAGGCTGGAGTCCAGGCACACAGCCTCTCACAGATGGGGACTGAGGCCTGGCAGGCTGGCCTCCGTGCCGCCGCGCCTCTCGGCCCCTCCCCTCGTGCCTGTGGCCCTGGAAGGCCTGTTGAGGAGCCCTGATTGTGCCTCCCCACCCCCCATCCAACGGATCGGTCCCCTAGAAGGAGTGACCCAGGCGTGCACAGAGGAGCGGTTTCCTGCTCCTCCAGGGGCTCCTGTCACCACCTGGAGTGACAGCCAGGGGGAGGAAGTGGGGGGAGGATGGGGGCCAGGAGCCAGCACACCCCCACCCCCACACGCGTCCTGACCCTGGAGTGGGCTGCACCGGGCCCCCAGGCCACGGTCGCATGGGACAGTGGCCTTGACTGGTGGGAGGACAGGGCAGGTTCTAGGTGGGAAACAGTGTGTGGACGCTCCCGAGCCCCCAGAGCCCCCACCCCAGTGCAGGGCCCAGCCAGATGGACTTGGTGAGCCCAGACACGCTCCTCCCAGCTTGGGGAGGGGCTGCCACGCTGTCACCTCCGAGCAGCACATCCCTCCTCTTCCAGAAGCCTCCCCCGGTTTCCCCCGCCCTGGCTCCCGGAGAAGCTTGTGGTGTCCCTGCCCAGCCTGCCCCGGGGGTACCCGGCTCATGCTGTCTGGTGTCAGAGCCCAGGGCTGACGCACGCCTTCTGTCAAGGGCCAGACAGTGACCGTTGTAGGCTTTTCCGGCCACGTGATCTCTGTCACGGCCACTCAGCTGTTGTCGTGCAGAAACAAGCCACAGACAGCGCGCTAATGAGCGGACGTGGCCCTGTGTCAGTACAACTTTATTTACAGATTAAATAAGCAGTGGTAGGGAGATTTGGCCCGAGGGCCATAGTTTGCTGACCCCTTGTATACGCTTGTTGGATCACGTGATTTCTCTCCAGGCCCCTCAGCGACTCCCAGCTGTCCACAAATGTCCAGACGCCTTATCAGGCACCAAGGGACCTCAGTGGACAAGCTCACTATTCCTCAGCATCTCTGTTGTCACCGACGGTCGCTTAGGAACATTTAATGCTCTGTGTGGTGGGCACTGCAGTCGGCTTTGGGGACATGGTGGCGAGTAAGACAGCCGTGGCCTCCCAGAGCTCCGTCTGGTGAGCACAGACAACGATGAAACGATGGCACAAAACCGTGAACTCAGAACCCTGTTCTGGGCCGCGGATGTGGAGGCCGGTGTGAGGGCGGCTCAGGGAGCCCTGGCGTGTCCGTGGGATTGCCCCTCTCTCTGCAAAGTGTCCATCCCTGGTTTCCCGAACCCCACGCGACACGGTGCTCTCGGGCCCCCCCGTTCTCCCTGCTGCATCGGCACCGATGATCCGCGCCTCCCGAAGCCGGGAACGCCGAGACGAGAGCAGCCAGGCCGCTCCGGGCCGCGCGGTGGCCCCACAGCAAGCGGAGGGGAGCGTTCTCCCAGCGGCTCGGGAGCCGAGGGCGGCCAGGGCCCCTGCGGGCAGCGTCCCGCCCGGCAGGGGCCGGCCACGGGGAGCGTGCGTGTTGATGGAAAGAATGGGCCGGAACCCAAACTGATGCCCGCTCCCTCCCGCCCCTGTCCCTCCAGAAAGTGCAGCAGTACACAGTCATTGTCCAGGCCACAGACATGGAAGGGAACCTCAACTACGGCCTGTCGAACACGGCCACGGCCATCATCTCGGTGACGGACGTGAACGACAACCCGCCGGAGTTCACCACGAGCACGGTGAGTACGCAGCTCACGGCCGTCGGGTGCGGCTCGTGCCGCTTCTCCCCTCCCTGAGTGTGATGGAGGGACGGACGGCGGGGCCGCGACGGCCCTGGGCAGCGGGAGGCCGACGCGGAGGGGGCCTCCCCGGGGTCTGCGGCGGGAGACAGGCGGGAGGGCCTGCCAAGGCTCTGCCTCCGGGGGTGGGTGCGGGGGGACGTGTGCTCCGGTCTGGCACCGCGAGGCCCGATGTTGAGCCGCAGCGGACGCTCTGAGAAGTGCCCGGGACAGACTGGGCTGGACACTCCCTCCGGAGTTGACCCGTGGTTTTGGGGCCCGGTCGCTTTGGGAGGCATGCGTGCGGCTGCGTGTGGCCGTGTATGCAACGCGACCTCTTGGGTGGGGGGGGCTCCTGCAGGAGCAGAACGTTGCCGTGAGCAGAACGTCGTGGAGGGTGGGGACACGCCGGGCATTCCTCCCCCTCAGGCAGGGCTGCCCACACCAGGCTGCTCCCGGCCTGGGTGACCAAGTGCGCTTGGTGGGCATTCATGCGCCTCCGTTCTGAGTCTAGAGCCCACGAGTCACAGAGACCAGCTGCGCTCGCTCGTGCCGGCACGTCCCAGGGGCAGGGCCCCGGGGTCGCAGATTCAACAGCGCTGCCCCGCCAGGAGCCCCTCCCCAGGAAATCCTCACGGCCCACTCAGTGCCCGGCACGTTTGGTGACCCCCTCCTGTGCCACCCAGCCGTCTTCGGGGGGCCGGCCCTGCTCTCTCCCCACTCACTGGTCCACACCCTCCCCGGATGACTGCCCGGGTCCTTGGCGAGCGGCGCTGTGCCCCCCCCGCGAGGGCAGGCGGCCGTCCTCAGGTGTGGCGGGTGCAGGGGCCAGGATGGGCAGGAGGGAGGGTCAGGTCAGCAAGGGCCCCCAGAGTGGTGCTGGCTGGCAGCTGCCACCCCAGGGTCTCGGGATGGCCTCTCAGAGCCACCGCCTCTGCTGGGGTCCAGGCTCCCGGAGGGCCGACTGGGTGAGCGGGCCACGGCAATAACGGTGACAGTAATGGCGACAGCACAAGCCACGCTGGGAGCCTTCCCCTGCCAGGCTCTGGTCCCCCCAACCTTGTGAGGGTCAGGGCCCTCGCCCGACAGTCCCTCAGTGACAGAGGCTCAGAGACACGAAGTCACTTGCCCAGACCCTCACTGCTAGCCCGTCAGTGGGAGCGGCTGGATTGGAGCCCAGAAGCTGCACCTGCTGTGCAGCGAGGGGGGAGGGGGGAGGGGGAGGGGAAGGCGGTGGGGAAACAGAGAGGAGACCCCTCCTCCTCCCCGAGAAGGCGGTCAGCGCCAGGAAGACACCTCACAGGCCAGAGTCTGGGAGACGAGAGCCTCCCTGGGGTCCAAGCATCTTCTCCTCCTGCTTCCCCATGCCCCACGCCCCGAGCGCTCCTGTCCCCGAATCGCAGAGTCCCCAGACCCCACAGCCCTGTACCTCCACCCCCCTCCCCAACTTCCCACATCCCGGAACCGGCGGGGTGGCCTTGCCTGTGGGGGCGCAGCGCCATCTAGCGGGCGGACGGTAGCTTGCACGCGGGCGGAGCTGCTGATCCACAGCCTACCTGGCGAGGAGCGGGCTGGCTTCCGCGGCCACCTGCTCTCCTGGGCCAGTGGGCAATGGCGGGAAAGGCCCTGGGCCAATGTCCCGGGGAGTCTGGACATGGGTGAAGCGGCCCCGAGCGACCCTGGAAGGAGAATAATGCCCAGGCTGCAGGCCCCAGCAGGGCCTGGCGCACACCTGGCCGGGCAGACCTGTCTTCTGGACATGCCAGGCCCGCGCTAGCGCCTGTGACCACAGCACCCTCGGGAGCAGGACGCCTCCCAGAGGTGACCTTGTAGTGAGGGGCGGAGCCAGCACCACGCCAGGCATCTGACATCGACCCTGGCGGTTGCGCCGAGTGGGTGGGCACCTTGGACACTCAGAACCCACCTTCCGCCTCAGGGGTCTCAGGTGGTCCCGGGCGGGTGCCCAGGCAAGAGGACACTGTTCCCGGGGATACGCTCATGTCCTGGTGCCAACTGCGAACCCTTGTTGTCTGCTGGGGTGGTGGCACCAGCCCTCGTGACCGCCAGGACCCCCAGGAAACAGCCTCGGGACCTCCACTGTCGCCACGGGAACAGGGCAGAAGGAAACCAAGCCAGCTGTCCCTGTTGGTAGTGAAGGATGTGCTTCCGGGCATGGGCCACCATGGCGACCCGGGGAGTCAAGGACTCAGCCCAGCCCTCCTGGTCACCTCCAGCCACCACGGGGTTTGGCAAAAGCTCCCAGAGACCGGACAGGATGCTCAGAGCCCCCAGCTGCCTCGAGATCCTGGTCCGCACTTGCACCCAGGTGCCCTGGAGAAGGTGTGGCCACCCGGGGAGGGCAGGCGATGGCACAGACCGGTGGCTGCAGCGACAGGCGGAAAGGCAGAGGGCTCCAGCATGGGGCAGACCAGAGCCTGCGCCCACCCTCCTGCCCCCAAACAGCCTGATTCTTTTACGCCCAAGATGGTCGGCCGCTGCCTAATACACCAGGAGCCAAAGTAGACACAGCCCATCGGCTCCAGACAAGCGCTCCCAGAGAGACCTCTTGGTCTCCGGCTTCGAGTCGGATGGAGATCTTGCCGATGCTATTGAGGTGTGACGGGAATGCGGCATAACGCACGGACCTTCCGGGAAACGTTCCCACCGGCCAGGAGCACAGGCCCGTGCCCGTCCCCAGAGGCAGCCCCCACCCCTGCGTCCATCGCCAAGGTGACCTTTGCTTGTCCTACGACATCACATGGATGGAGTCACGCGGGTCGCGCAGTTCTGCGGAGCCAGGCTTCTCTCATCCAACAGAACGCCCGTGGAGCCCACGTCTGTGGTTGCACCCGCACGGTCGGACAATCTCCCGCGTTCCTGGGGGTCCCCCGTGGCCAGCTCAGATCTTTGGACCATCTGTGAGCACCCCGTCCGTGGATGCCCTCCTTCGTTTAATCATTTTCTCTGTTTTAAAGATTGTCCTGAATGACAGTAGTTCACGATAGCTAAACTTTCTGTTTCATGGAGGAAAACTGTATCGATTATAAGGGAAAGGGAATGTATGGAAGTAAACAGAGTAAACATAAAGGGGGAGAGAGAAGGGTTCATGCATCACTTCGGGTGCTCACCACATCCAGCCTCCCGGCTGGGGAGGCCCCACGGTGAACGGCCCGGGTGGGGTCCCGATTGAGGGTCCTGGGCAGAGCGTCCTCCCCTCGGGGGAGACTTCCAGCTAGCTCTTCCCGCCAGGGCGACGGATACACCGCCCGTGTGTGGTCCCTGGTTGGTCACGAAGTTTGTCTCGGTGCCGTCCCCAGCCAGCTGGGTCTTCTCTGCGTCTCTTACGGCATCACTATCCCAGGAACCTGGGCGGCTGCGCATCCTTCTTCCCTCCCTGATGCAGTCCAGGCGGCCAGCCCGGTCCGGCTCCAGGAGGCGAGGCAGTTAACCCTCTTGGCGTCAGGAACAGAGGGGCCCGTTCTGATCCCAAGTCCAGATACGGAGCGTGAGCCAAGCGAGCCGCCGTGACTGCGTGTGCAGCTCTACGCACAAGGCCCACAAACGAGTTCTAGGCAGAGTGGAGACCAGGCTGAGCTTCCAATGAGGTAGTTCGCACACACGGTAGCGTAACCGAAAAGCTACCAAGGGAGCCACCGTGACGAAGGCGCCCCGCTCCGTACCTGGTGTCCTCCGACTTATGTTCTTTCACTCACGATGTGTCTCGGAGACCCTCCCGTGTCCGTAGATTCTGAGTGGCCTTGGGATGTCTTCAGTGCTCGTTTGGGAATAACGTCAGGCTCACACAGAGTCGTCGGAGCAGGAAGGAGACACGGAACAGCCACGTGCACTGGCCACCATCGCGTGTCCTCCGTGTCCCCGTGCCACTGCTGTGTCTGCAGATGGCCGCCCGGACCGGGGACGGAGCCGTAGCATCATGGCTGTCACGCCTAGAAGCTTCTGTGTGTTTCCTAAAAGGATACCCCGCCACCCCCGACGTGGCCACGGTGGTCATGCCTAGAAGCTTCTGTGTTTCCTTAGAGGACTTTCCCCCCGACGTGGCCTTGGTGGTCACGCCTAGAAGCTTCTGTGTTTCCTGAGAGGTTTTCCCTGACGTCGCCACGGTGGTCATCACATACATGGCCAGTGCCCCTTTTTCCACCAGAGACGACTGAGGCCCAGAGGGCTAGTTCCGGGCTGCCCGAGGTCACACAGCGAGACAGTCAAACCCAGAGCGCCTGCTGCTTCGGGCCCCGCCTCTGCCACGTGGCTGTCCTGTCCCCTCCTGAGGCGGAGCACGTTCAGCGGCCACAGCGAGGGCCCCCAGCTGCCCCACACCCGCTCCTGCGGGCAGGCCTGCGGGGGGACCACCTCTGCCCCCCCCGGCCCAGCCCCAGCCCAGCTCTGCCAGCCCGAACCCCATCTTCCCCTCCACACGCAGCCGCACTGAAACCCCCGCGGGCTCCCCCAAGTGCCAGTCCTGGGAGGGCCGAGGAGGGAGCGAGGGGAGGGAGCACTGTGTGGGGCACCAGGAGGGGGGATGCACCAGGAGGAGGGCACCCCTTGATCCGCACACACCTCTGAGAAGCGGGCGCCACGGAAGCGCACGGAGACCCTGGAGAGAAAGTGCATCTGACCCCAGACGTGACCCCCGTCCAGGCAAAGGGCAGGTGGGCACAGCCTGGCTCCCTGGGACGTCCCGCCTGCCCCTCCTGTGCCCCGGCCGGCCTCGGGCAGGCCCCAGCCCTGGAGTGGGCGCAGGGTCCGAGAGTCAAGGCGGAGTGCTTCAGCGGTACCTCGGATCCTGACGTCCGCCAAGACAGCGCTCAGGGGGCGGCCTCGCTACGGTCAGACCCGAAGGCCACTGCGGCGGGGGGTGGGGAGGAGACCAGTTTCCGGGCAGGAGTGCGCGCCCCCCCCCCCACCCATGTGCTAACGTCCTGGTAACTGGGTCACATGGCAATCGTGGGTTAGGTTCGGGGGTCAGGGTGGCCCATGGTGTGTCCCTGGAGACGGGTGACAGGCGGGGCCCAGGACACTGCTTGGCACAGGGGTGGTGGGCGGGGCCGAGGGCCGGCCGCATCCCCGCACAGCCAGGCTATTTTTATCGAGCTTAATCAAGAACAATCAGCAGAAGCTGAGGAGATGGGGGGATTTGCATGATCCAGTTCCTACCCTTAAATGTTAATTAAAAGTCATTTTCCCTGTGCGTGTGCTGCCGCCTGGTGCCTCCGCCGCAGGGCTGGCGGGTTGTATGGCCACTGGACACTCAGCACCCCTCGAGGGTGAGCATGGGGGTCAGCTGGGCGGGGGGGGGCTGGTGGCCCCCAGGACGCACTCAGCCCCGAGGACCTCCTGCCGGCTTCGTCCTCGGGTCCCGGAGTGGAGCCTGGATAGCCGGGGTCCCAGGCCCCTGCCACCAGCTCAGCCACCCTCCCCCTGACTCGCCTGGAGTCAGGAGGCCCCTCACGAGCCCCCCGCCTGGTCCCTCCTAGCCCTGTAACCTGGGCTGATAGCCGGACCTCTCTCAATGTCCCCACTTTACACAAAAGTGTCATCGGTCCCAAGGGGATGTCAGGAGCGTCCACTGGTGTCCGTGAAGGTTTACGCCTGGAACCATGCTGCACTCTGAACGTGCCACGGGCGGCCGCCAGCCCGTCACAGCAGCACGAGCAGGCCCCCGCCTTCACACACTGGAGTCCTGCCCTAGCTCTCACTCTGCAGGCGAGGGACTCACAGCAAAGTCACTAGAACTCTCCCTGTCAGCCCAGTTTCCTCATCTGTTGGCGGGGGAGGGGGGGTGGATAGAAGCCATTAAGATGCATTATTTTGGCAGTTTAAAACCTGGCAGCTGATAAGACGCGTTTCCTCTTTTCTCTTTATTTGAGAGGGAGAGCAGGAGAGGGGCAGAGAGAGTGGGAGAGACAGAGAATCCTGAGCAGACTCCACACTCTTGGCACAGAGCCTGACTGGGGGCTCGATCCCATGACCCTGGGATATCATGACCTGAGCAGAAGTCAGGAGTCGGATGCTCAACCGACTGAGCACCCCCCCGCGGCACCCCCGCTGTACGTGGTGACCGCATGGCCTGCTTCCCGTCCCCAGAGAAGCATGGATGAGATTACATGTGAAAACAATTAATGTGGTTAAATTAAGTAATTTAGTTAAATTCAAGTCAGTGTTAAAAACAAAAGGGCATGTGATCATGGCGGTCCCCCCCACCCCCGCCGCCCCGTTCTCTGGAGATGGGACAGGAGGACAGCGAATGTGGAGGCCAGCACTTGGCCCCCAGCGAACTCCGCCCTCCCCGGGGCTGGCTGGGCCCGCACCGCCTGAAAGTGGGCCCGCTCTGGCCCCCCAGGTCCTGTGAATCCCAGGTCTCCTCAGCTTTTCGACTTACGTCCACAAACCCAGGAGAAGGGAGAGATTTGAACTCAGCATGAGTTCCTGAGAATCAGAATTTGGCATCTCAAAACGGGCACGGACTCAACACCCTTAACTGCGCACGGACACTCAGTGCAAAGTTCTGCCATAAATAGTTACTCGGATCTCCTCCGAGCACCAAGAGACGGCAGGCGGGAGCGCCCGTCCCCACCCGACATCACATCCCACCACAAGCCCTTCCTGCCATGCCGGTGTCCGCTTCCCAAAGATGACACGTTCTTCGACCCCCTGGGTCCCCACCCAGCCGGACTGCAGGCAGACATGGGGGTCAGAGGCTGGAGCCAGAGTCCCGGCTGCTAACCGGTCTCCCACACAGACCAGTCGCTAACCTCAGGCAGGTCCGGGAGGCCCCGTGCCTGTTTCCTCCCCTGTGAGGTGGGGCGCACCCCCGTGCGCTATCTGCCTCCTCTGGGGACAGCTCCTCGGGGTGGGGACAGAGGCTCAGCGGGACATCCTGGCCCCCAGACCTCAGTCCCTCCCCTGTGATGTGCAGGGTGAATAAAGACAGCCTTCAGGTTGCTTCTGGATCAGGGCCACTGGTCCTCCAATCTGATTCTGATCTGAACTCAGAACCCAGCAGAAACCATCATGGTTTTACTGGATACAAAAGTAAATTCTAAACAATAAAACCATTGGAATCTCCAGAGGCGCATCCGTAGTTACATATGCCAGCAGAAGCCAAGGACAAATGGAGGGGCAGTGCTGGTGTGTGCCCGGGGCGGTGGGGGGGGGGGGGGTCCACGGAGACCCCTCCCCAGGTGCCCACCCAGCACCACAGCCCCATCCTGGCCAGACGGGGACTCCCGGGGCCGGCTCTCCAGGCTCTGCTAATGACTGTGGCACGTCCCTGAGTTCCAGGTCAGGGAGGGCACCCCTCCTTCCCGGTTAGATGCCCCACCAGTGCAGGGGGTGCGGACTGGAGAGGAGGGGGTGTCCTGCATCCCAAGAGGCTGCTGGGGGAAGGTCAAGTCCTCCGGCCCACGCACGCGTCTTTTAGGACTTTTAGGACCAGCCATGGTTCCAAGTGATCGGAACAGAAACAAAAACACAGCCTCACGGGTTATGCTGTGGGGTGTGGACAGGCTGGCATTCTCCATCCTCTCTGAATCCTGCTGGGCTTCACTGTCCCCACCCAAATCCTCCTCTATGCTAATGTGACCTTCCCCTGGGAGCCCTGCGGATTTCTGCCTCCGAGCTGTGTTTGTGCTAGATGAAATCCTCCCCGCCCCCGGGGATGGGGCTACATTTGAATTCTGGATTACCATCTAGGCGAGACACTGTGTTCCAGTGATCTTAAAATTCCTTCTTTCCCAAATATCTGCCTTCGCATCCCATGAGGCATGGGAGAGGCTTTCCCTGTGCCCGAAAACCTGAAAAAATTAAATTAAAAACTCATTATGGCTAGGGGAAGGTTAATAAGAAAATCCTAAGCCAGATTTATCAGCTTAAGGCCCTTCTTTGTGAACCTTTATTAAACTCGCATGAATTAAAATAGACTCTTGGAATAAACTTCACCCAGAGTCTGGGAGGAATCGGGCTCCGGGACACACAGGTCTCGCCTGTGCCGTGAAGCTCTGGGACGGACCCCACACCCCGGAGACAGAGACAGAGCAGAGCAGACAGAGATGCCCATCGGGCCAGCTGTGGTGACCCGTGGGGGCACACCCAAAGCCCGGCTCTTAGGTGACACTGCCCGGACCCACCCCAGTCATCTAAACAGAGAGGAAAGCTGCCGGAGGCTGTGAGCAGTCACAAGACCCGAGGGCCCGCCGTGTCGGGCACGGAGGCTCCAGCCGGAGCAGCCCCTCCTGTTGCCCACGCTGAACTGGGTGCCATCCCCGTAGGGGCCAGCGCACAGGGCCTCTCCGTCTCGCTTCGGAATCAGCCAGGCAGGCGCATGCGACCGGCAGGTCCTAGGCCACCTGACCAGCTCGTGGCCGTAGAGGAAGCTGCGAAAGCAAGTTTGTAGAAAATAAAGAAAGGGATTCGGAAGGCGCCAGACAGCCAGGCAGCCTAACAGTCTTAACCAAAAAGAAACTTAACCAAAAAGTTACTGACTCTGGCGACTTAACCAAAAAGAAAACTCCTCGGGTCTCAGAGGCCAAAAACCAAGCACTGACTTCAGGCACGGCTGGACCCAGGCCCCACGAGCCGCCGGGAGCCTCCCTCGGGACACGCCTCCTCTGGGCTTGGCACCCTCAGGCTGCCGATGGCGGCCCCACCGCACCCGACGCTTTCAGGCAGGTGTGGGCGCAACACCCAGGCCAGAGACGGCACCAGAACTCGGTGAGCCCCGGTTGGCTGGTGGAGGCCACGTGCCCATTTCTGAATCACCGAGGTGGGGAGAATCGCGGCCTCGAGAGGGGTCCGCGATCTTTTCTGTAAAGGGCGCAAAGCCATCACTTCCAAGTCTGGGAGCTCCAGGTCACAATCAGTGAACTCCGCCACAGGCAACATGTAAATGAAGGGACGTGGCTGTGTGCCGATCAAACTTTATTAACAAGACGGGCTATGGCCTGAACTTGGCCCTGTCGTTTGCCAGGCCTCCATTCCCACCAAGCCCCTCACGAGAGTCCGGGCGCCGAGGCCCCAGGACCACAGATGCTCTGGGTCATCCCTACCTCTGAATTCCTGGACGTTCCGGGGAGGGCACACGTTGCTCGCCGGCTCCCCCCCTGCCGCCTGGGAGGTGGGCAGCGGGCGTCCCTGGCCCCGGTCTTCAGTTGAGGAAACCCGCTCAGAGGGGCCGAGGGACCCCCTTAAGCTTCCGCGGCTCCTTGAGGCCAAGCCAGGCCTGCGCCCACCTGGACGGGCTCCCTCGGGCAGTGGCTTCGCCCGGTGTGGTAGGTGCTCTTTGCCGCTCCCGGGGAGCTGGGCCCTCCCTCTGCGGCCAGGGAGCTGTGCTCAGGGCCCGGAGCCGGGCCGGGCAGTGTGCCAGGCCCTTCGTGCCCGTTCTCCATCCCCGAGCCTCGCGGGAGGCGGCGTGCCCGTTTTGTGGATGACAAACTCGGTTCTCATTCAGCCCAGGTCGGCAGCCCCCGGGTGGTCACAGCCTCCAAGAGTGCCTCCTGCACTGGGGACACGGTGACATCCGGCAGAGGGCATGGCCCTGGGTGCAGCAGGGAGGCCGGGCGAGCGTCCACCAGTGGCAGGTGTGTCTCCGGAGGCTCAAGCGACAGCAGGCGGTGGGACCTAGGCCTGCTGGCTCAATGCGGTTAGCAGACTGGCCCCAGCAGGGGGCCTTGAGTCTCCCGCCCCCCACCACCCCCCGCGAATGCAGGGGGGCCACTGTGCCGGCTCCAGGCCTTCCGCTCCTTCCTCTGCCCGGCTCCCACCTCCCTGAGGACCACTGGGGGACGTCACCCCACACCTGTGCTCCTCCCGAGAGCTCCAGGGACCAGGGCACCCCGCATGCATACATGCACGCACACACTGCCCGAAGCAGCCCTGTGCCCCCCCAGGACGACCCGCCTCCTGGCCCCCAGCCCCCCAACCCTCCTTTGCACTCTCCAGGCCTCGTGGCCAAGCCTCGGCAAAGTGCCCTCTGAATGCCCTGCCCCCATGGTCCTCTACCTGAGGCCTCTCCGCCCCAGGACCCCGCCCCACCCACAGCGATGGCAGGGCCGCTCCCTCCCCAACAACAAGTGCCTGGGACCCCAGTCAGGCAGGGCTCCGCCTCCCCCCTCCACGTTGGGTCTCTGGCCACTGGGCTGAATAGCCCTGCTGTCCCTTGCCAGGACCTTGGTGCTGTGCACTGTGGCACCCCACAGTCCCACGAGGGTAGGGGCCGGCCCCCTTGCTCCGGGCTGAGTCCCTGGGGTCCTGGGGATGGAGGGAAGAACGCCCACCGGTGCGCCTCCCGGAGGCCGGCCTCCGGGGCCGCAGCTCCCGCTGGTGGAGGCAGGCTCGGGAGGACAGCGGCAACCGGGACCTGCTGCAGGAACGGGAGCAGCCGCAGGCCATTAGCTCGGAATGGTCACGGGCACCAGCACCCCCGAATCCCACAATAGGATCTCGTGCTGCTGCGTGGGACGGCGTCTGAGGGCCTGGTGGGAGAGATCCTTCTTGGATAAATTCACAATTGTTCTTGCTGACAAGGTGATGCTATCAGGGTTTGAAGACTTGCGAGGACCAGGTGACGAGGGCCCTTTGTGCGCGCCTGAGCGGCTGGGTTGTGGTGTTCCCCGCAGGACGTCGATGCCCAAAGTCCAGGAGGCTGACACAGGAGCCTCCCCTGAGCCTGTGAAGTGCAGGTGAAGGTCTGTGCTCTTGCCTTGGGTTGAACAGAGCCCTTTGCAGCCCCGGAGGCAGCCGACCTTGCCGGGGCTCCGGTTCCTCCTTCGCTGGGCCTGAGGCCCCAGGTCCCCGGAGCCGCACACCAAGCACACACTGACCGAGCTGCAGGGTTCTGACCTCCAGGAAGCCAGAAAGAGCAGAGCCACCAGCCCCGACGTCACTGACCCACAGAACCACCGATGGCCACCCTCGGCCTTCAGGCTCCCGGTTCTGGGAAGTCAACCCCTGTGTTCAAGGCACTGTGGCCCAATTTTCTGTTCTTTGCACCCAGAACCCCCTCGCCAACGACCAGCTGAGGCCCGAATCTTCGAGTGCCCGGGGCAGAAACCAGTGCGGCAATCCAGGCCCAGAGCCGGGCTGGAGGGGCCCAGTCTCTCCCAGGATGATCCAAGCTCCCGAGGGAGAGAACCGGAGGCCGGATGCCACACCCACCAGCTGGCGTCTGTCGCCCGGGGGGAGGGGGTCCCCTCAGAGCCAGCCAGCCAGCCCCGCACGGGGGCCCCGTGTGTAGGGGCCTGGCCCTTGGGCTGCCGTCAGCCCCGGACGCAGAGTGTCAAAGAACCCAGATGGTAACTGCAGAGTCCGAGCCGTGAACGCACTCAGGTGGTGGAGGACGTGTGACCGGCTGCCTGACACCCCCCGCCGGGCGTTTCGAAACGCACTCGGGGTGGTGAGTTCATTCTGGAGCACAGGCCAAGGCCCACCGCTCCCTGGGTGCACGGGAAGACCGTCCTCCGCGTAAAGCGACACCATGCCTGTCCTGGGGGGCGAAAGGGCATTTTGGGGCCGCGGCCCCCGGGTGGGCACAGGGCAGCCTGTGGCCGGGAGGCCTCGTGCACCGCGGGTGGGGGTGACGGGGAGTCCTGTGAGGCTCGGGCACCACTTCTGCTGAAACTAGGCAGGCACGGAGGGGGCCCGGGAGGACGAGGGCTGGGAGCCAGGCTGCCTGGGGCCACTCCCAAGACTGTCTCTGGATTCCTTCCTCCCCGGCCGGTGACCCGGCCCACGGGGACAGGGGGCTGGTCCTCAGGACTGGCACTCTGCACCCCACTTTGTGGTGCCCCAGGGTCTCTTAGCCTCTCTTGCTTCATCTGTAAAATGGGGGTGAGAACAGGGTTACCCTGAGGAGACGGCATGGGCAGCGCCCGGCAAGGTGCCGGGACGGGGGGCAGGGGGCGGGGAGCCCGGGCAGGACTTTCCCGGGAAGCCCTGCACTCTGCGAGCACGTGCTGTGGTGTCTCGTGTGCCCAGCTGTCACACGGGCCTCCGGGCACACGGGGAAGGTCTGAAGGGGGTTCAGGAGGAAGGCTGGTGCGCACGTGTGTGCAGATGCCCGTGAGCCTTGGTCTGCAGATGGTGGGTACGGCTCTGAGCCCCGGGCCAGCCGGGGGCGGGGGCGGGGGCGGGGTGGGGGGGGGGCCCAGAGGGCTCTCAGCAGCCACCGTGCGCACCAAATGGGCCCACTTGCGGGCGACAGGGGGTGCATCCCCGGGGCTGGTCGAGAGGCCCCACAGGGTGAGAACACCGTCTCCTTGTGTTCTGCAGTACGCAGGGGAGGTACCCGAAAACCAGGTGGAGGTGGTGGTCGCAAACCTGACCGTGATGGACCGAGACCAGCCCCACTCGCCAAACTGGAACGCCTTCTACCGCATCATCAGCGGGGACCCCTCGGGGCACTTCAGCATCCGCACGGACCCCGTCACCAACGAGGGCATGGTCACCGTGGTCAAGGTGGGTGCCCTCCTCGCTTCCTGCCAGCCGTGGCGAGCTCCGCCCCGGGGCCGCGACCCTGGGACCCACCTGCTGGACCGGAGGCGGGCTCCCGGGGACCTGGTCGTGTGACCTGCAGGGACTGGGTGGCCTGGCCTGCCACCCCACCCCCACCCCCCAGAGACCACTCTCCTGTCCCCTCCCTGAAGGCCACATCCCTGCCTCAGTCCAGGAATGGGTGAACCCCATCCCTGGATCCCGGAGATAAATCCAGCTCAGCCACAAAGGAGTGTTTCCTCGTCCGGCATGGTGGGACTTGTTTGTCTAACGTCTGAAGATTTGTCATGTACCTGTCTGAACAGCTGAGGCCTGTGCCTTCCCTTCCCCGTGCTGTGTTGATCCAGGATTTGGTGTCGCGATTTATAGACAAATGTCAAGAACGGTGTTGGGGATGGGAGTGTGACGACGGGGGGGGGGCAGGGTGAGGGGCTTGAGGGGACTCCTGCGTCCCCAGCGCGGTCCGGGAGAGAGGACTGCGCGCTCATCAGAAGTCACAAGTGAGTCCTACCACATGTGCACCTAAGACTGAGTTTCACGGCCCTTAACGCCGGGCGCACAGGCGGCCGCACCGTCCCCACGGAGCCCGGACCGTGTGTGCAGATGGCATCCGTCACCCGCACCACGCTTCTCCGTTTTTCCTTCTTTGCGTTGTTACCCACGCGGGGCTTTCCTCCAGGCTCCCGGTTCAAAGTCTTTTTAAGGCAAGATGGGTGTTGGAAAGCACGTTCGGGTTAATTTTGCGTTCTTTGGTAAAGACGGCATCCTTTCAGACGTTGTCTTGCAGAGGAGGGTGGCCAGGAGGGGGCGCGGGCGGTGGGGGGCAGTCAGGGGGGGGCGGCTGGCTCTTGGCTCCCTTACCGCGGGCACGGGCCAGTCGCCCTCGCTGTGCCCCGGACGCGCAGGGCTGTCGCTGACACCGCAGTAGACCCTGGACAGAGAAGGGCAGGGCGGCGCCTGGAACAGCGCCTGGAAGGCAGTGAGAGCTCACCTGACAGGAACAGCTGCTGTCATGACACGGACTGGCTGCCTCCCCACCCGTCCCCCAGTGTTCAAGGAAGGTCACCTCAATCCCACCAGGGTCCCCAGGTCCCTTGGAGGCATCGGGCCCTGTGTTGGGTACACATCACTGCCCGGCCTGCGGAGTTGACAGTCTCCAGGGGGGCGTGAGAAGGAGCCACGGAGACGTTCTTGCCGCAGGTGTGCCTGCCTTCTGTCACACCACCCACCTGCTGTCTCCAGCCCCTGTGCCCCCCAGAGTCCCGGGACCTCCTCTGCCTTCCGGGCTGACCGGGTGCCGGGTAGGGGAGGAGAGCATCCCTGGGCCACTGCAGAGATATGTGTGGCCAGCCTGGCCCTCAGCCCCCTGGCCCCGGCTGGCTGCGTTGTCCCTCGGCCCTGAAGTCTGAGGAAATACACAGTCCCCTGGGGCAGATCTTGCCCTGCCCCCCACGCCCCCGGCCCCCTCCTCCCCATCCCCACTGGGCCTGCTATCTCTCAGGCTCTAGCCAAGCTGGGGCACAGCCGCTTTGCTCCCAGGCCCCCAGCCCCGGTGGGCATCTGTCACCACCCCCAGCCTCCTCGAGAGCCCCCGGCCTCTCCCCACATGTCCCCCTCCTGTCCCTCCTCCAACCATGAAACCACAATCTCTTTAAGGAGAAAACCACAGGTGCAGACCAATCACAGGCCCTTTCTCCTGCCTCACCTGGACCTCAGCTTTTGAATCAGAAAAGCCAAGAATTGGCCTCTTCTGTCCCCCCCTCCCCCGCCGGCAGCAGTAAGGCTCCCAGAGGCCAAAGCGGGGTCGCAGGGGGGCAGGGGACCAGGGATCGGGGGGAACAGGGCGTGCGGCCCCCACAAGCCCCTCCCTCCACCAGCCCCGCAGCCCTGCAGGTGACAGCTCCCGCCCAGAAGCGAATCCCCCCTCAGCAGGGTGCCCCCAGCCCCTCGCCTCTCAGCGAAGGGTCTTGGCCACGTCCGGGGAGGCAGCCACGGTGAGACCAGGGAGCACACACAGCCGCCCTGATGGAAGCTGGAGGGGCAGATTACCTATCGATTTCCCCATTACAAGTGTGTTTTATTTCACCCTCCTACAGACGGTTACTGGCCGTAACAGTGTTTCTGGAAGGCGTTCTCACTCAGACCGGTGACACTATCTTAATGCATTACACGCAGCGTTATTCCGTGTCCCCCGGGGACATGAACCAATAAACAGGGAGAAAGATTACTTCCTGTGGTGGCTCGTTCGCGGACAAAACCATCACACTTAAGTGGCGTCGCCCCGTCCCCAGACGGCTCTCGGGGGGTCCTGGGGGAGGCGCTAGGACACCAGCCGCCGTTTGGCCCCGGGGGGCCCTGGACACAGCGTGGGTGCAGGTGTGTGCTGTGGGCCTGGAGGCGATCGGACATCAGGACGGAGGAACCAAGCCCACACCTGGGAGGGACAAGGGCTCGTGGCCTCTGGCCTGAAGTCCCCCAGTATGGTTCGGGCCAGCATGCCTCACCACACTGGCCGCCCGCTGGGGCCGGTGAGGGTCCTGCCCGGGTGACATCAAGGCCCTCCCGCAAACACGCGCCTCGCAGCACCCAGCATCGCGTGCCAGGTGATGGGCAGCGGTGGGCGACCAGGGAGGCGTCAGACCATCCCCCGCTGCCCCAGGCCGACCCACGCTGGCTCTGTGCTGAGACACAAGGTGAAGCCCCTCCTCAAAGGGCTGTGAGGGGCAGGGGAAGACGGCAGTCGTGACACGGCCTGTGCCACGGAAGGACGTGGCGTCTCGTGGTGGGGATGGGGCGGGGCTCCCGGAGGCCCGCGGGGACCACGCCTGGAGAGGGCGATGGGGACATCAGGCCAGAGCCCCGGTCTCTGCCGTGGGGCCGGCCCCGGGGTCTCTTGAAGCCCCGCGCCCACCCCGTAATATTATTCACTGCTCTTAAATTCCTTCGTGTCCTACTTAATACCCCCTCTGTCGCAGTAGCTGGGAAGGCGTGGCTTTGATGCAGTGCGTGTAAGGTTTCTAACGCTCACAAACGAGCTGCTGGGGATGGACCTGGGTGGGGGGCAGGGGGCTCAGGTCGGATCAGCGGGGCGGCCCCGCCACCAGCAAGTAGGGGGTCCGCAGCGAAAACTGACACAGCAGATACATTCCTCTCCAAGCAGAAGCACGTTCGACTACTTTCCGTGGAAACTGGCAGGAGTCGGACGGCCGTGAGCCCGTTCCGTATCCCCCGCCATCCACACTTGTGGCTGAAATGCGTTTTTCACTCCCCGGCCTCGTGATTCTCCACCCCTAAGTATGTCAGGATGCATCGCCCTCAGACACGCGTTCCGCTTACGTAACCACGTACCAGACCCGGGCCGTGTTTCCTTCAGAGTCTCCGGTCCAAATCTGGGCTCCGTTCCCCTTAACCTTCCTGAAAGTGTCTGTCTGTGGTGGTTTTTCAGACCTGGATCTGAACGGGGTCCCTGAATGCCTTTGGTCGTAGCATCTCTCGAACCTGTCATACTCTAGAGGATTCCACCGTCCCGTCCGCCATCCACCTGTCGTAGACACAGCGGCAGATGGCCGACGGAATCCGGCCCCGCGTGGCGGATCTGTCCAGTCACTTCGTCACGATGTGTCTTGCTCCTCTTCTCCCACAATTCCCGTGCCCTGGGATTTAGACCTGCAGGGTCCCTCCGTGGGGACGAGCTTTGTGGCTGGAGCGGAGGAGTCCCATCAGGAAGCCCCTGGCCGTCCCTCTCTGGCCACGTAAGCCTGCCCACTGGGCTCGGGCGCTGACAGCCCCTTCCGTCCTTGTAGACCTGACTCTTCCCGCCCCCCATGACCAGCACTCGGGCTGCGCGTGACGCTTCGTACCCGCAAACGTGCAGTCCTCGTCGGTCCGCCTCCGCTGGTCTTATCATCCGCTGGTGGCCCTTGTCCGGATACGTGTCTCCACTCGTACAAAACGGTGCTTTTAAGAATCAGTCGTTCCCTGGCTGCGATGAGTCAGTACTGAAGAGCTTGCCCTCGGCAGCAACGGCTGTGCACTTAGGTGAAAGGCAGGTCGCGGTGGTCAGAGCAGCGGCCCCCCAGAGATGCCCGGGCCCGAGTCCCCGGAACCTGCCACTGCATAGCAGTCAGGTAGGGGCTCTGGGAGAGGACGCTTCCCTGGGAAGTCCGGGTGAGCCCCCTGGACTCAGCCTCTTTGCGAGACGGGGGCAGGAGGTGAGTGTCGGAGGAGCCGTGGGGAAGAGGCAGAGCTCAGACAGCTCCTCAAGGGGCAGGTTGCTGCTCGGAAGGGGGAGGAGGGGCCAGGAGCACCGGGGCTCCGGGGGCTGCAGAAGGCAAGTGTCCGGGAGGGCGCGGCCCCGCCCACACCTTGACCTCAGCCCGGCGACGCTGAGTTTTGACTTCCGACCTCCAGAACTGTAAGATAACAAATTGTGTTGCCCTAAGCCACTAAACAGGAACACGAAACCAGGACGGGGCCCGACAGGACACGTGAGATCAATCCTGTACGCGTTACTCCTCTTCATCCGTTCTCAGCCTGGCGGCTGGCCGCGGTCCCTCCGAGTTTCTGGTGCTGCCGTAACAAATCACATCCAGCCCGGGGGAGGCGCTCAACACACACGCTATTCTCTCCCACGTCTGGTAGTCGGATGTCCAAAATCAGCTCCACTGGGCCGGAACCGAGGAGCCGGCAAGGCTGGGCTCCCCCTGGGGATTCCATTTGCTTTTTCCAGTTTAGAAACTACATCCCTACACTGTGGCCCTTCCTGCCTCCTCAGAGCCAGAACCTCGGTGCTCACACAGCTGATGCTGTGTCCCTCTGTCTCCCCTTGTAAAGACCCTCGGATGGCATTTCAGGCCCCCTGGGGAGTCCTGGGCCATCTCCCACTGCAAGACCCCTAACTTCATCATGTCCACAAAGTCCCTGTGCCGTGGAGGGCGACGTGGTCACAGATTCCAGACATCAGGACCTGGACGTCTTTGGAGACCACTCATCATCCCACCAGAGCAATAAACAAAGTGTGTGTGTGTGTGTGTGTGCGCGCGCGCGCGCGCGTGTATTCATCTTCTCACTACGGTTAAGAATGCGTGGATTTTTATGTCTTCACCGTGCTTTGGTCAGCTGCAGTCATGATCGGTTCTGGCCGGTGGGAACTCCCCTGGCTGGTTCCTGGGTCCCTTCCTGAGTGCTTCCTTGTACCGTGGCCCAACCGGACGCCCCCAGTTCATCTCGTGGCCCGGCCTGCCTCCCGTCTGGGCCGGCCATTTCTCCAGTGAGAAGGGTACTTAGAAGCCAGCATCCGGACGGCAGAGGGGCTCGCTGCTGCCTGCCTGCCGTTTCTCCTCGGGGTCCCAGGGGGCAGAGCGAGGAACAACCCTTCACGAGCCCACCCTGCCCGGCTCCATTCACTTCACTGACTCCGATGGCCGTTTTATTCGAATTTAACACCGGAGGATTTTTACCTAACTTCGGTGACTTCATGCTCGTCTTTCCTTTCTCGTACCCGGAAAATCTTATTTCCTAAACCACGTTATTACACACGTTTATTTACCTTATCCTGGAATATACATCAGAGGCTTTAAAAATAAGCCCAGGGGCCGCCTGGGTGGCTCAGTCGGTTGAGCGTCTGACCTCGGCTCAGGTCATGATCTCACGGTTCATGGGTTCGAGCCCCGTGTTGGGCTCTGTGCTGACAGCTGGGAGCCTGGAGCCGGCTTTGGATCCTGCGTCTCCCTCCCTCTCTGCCCCAAAGAGTTTTTCCCTAAACTCTTTCTGCCCCCACTGGCAAACTCCACGGGAAGCCAGAGACGAGGGGCCGGCCTCCCTAGGGACCGGCCTCCTGGGCACAGAGCGGGCGGGAGGCGCAGGCACAGACTGGGGCGGCGGGTGCAGACCAACCAGCCCGCGGCCCCCACCCTCTGAGCCGGCCCCGTGGGTGCCTGTGCCGGCTCACCCCCTGGGGCCTCCCCTGTTCCAGGCAGTCGACTACGAGCTGAACAGAGCGTTCATGCTGACCGTGATGGTGTCCAACCAGGCGCCCCTGGCCAGTGGGATCCAGATGTCCTTCCAGTCGACGGCAGGGGTGACCATCTCCGTCGTGGACACCAACGAGGCACCCTACTTCCCCTCGAACCACAAGCTGATCCGCCTGGAGGAGGGCGTGCCCACCGGCACCGTACTGACCACGTTTTCGGCAGCGGACCCCGACCGGTTCATGCAGCAGGCCGTGAGGTGGGTCCCGACCCGTCTTGTGCGTCCGGGCAGGGGGCACCAGGAGCTCCGGGCTGGGGATGGCAGGGACCACCCGGCCCGTGTGATACAGGCGCTCACCCAAGAAGGTGGAAAGTTTTCAACACGTTCAGCAGTATCTCGAGTCAGGTCGGTCCTGGTCCAGGTCGCTGCGGGTCCCCTGGCCTCTCCGTCTTAGTTCCTCAGTCTCCCCGTCTGTAAAGAGGGGACAGTGAGAGTACCTGCCTCCTGGGGTCCTTGTGAGGATCGGGAACCCGTCCGCCGCGGCGACCGTGAGCCGCTGTTGAGGGAGGACCCCATCCCGGGCGGCAGGGAAAGGCCCGGGGTCCAGGCGGGCGCCCCGCGAGGGCCGCGTCCTGCCAAGTGCAGGCTGGCGGGCCCGGTGGCCAGGGCAGGCCGGGGGCTCGGGGTCACTCCCCCCTTCACCTCCTCACCTCCTCACCTCCTCCCTCCTCAGATACTCCAAACTGTCGGACCCAGCAAACTGGCTGCACATTAATGCCACCAACGGTCAGATCACCACGGCAGCCGTCCTTGACCGAGAATCCCTCTACATCAAAAACAACGTCTACGAGGCCACCTTCCTGGCAGCTGACAACGGTGCGTCCCACTCCAGGGGGCGACTGTCGGGTGCTCACCCCTGCCGTGCGCTTTATGGCAGGGAGACCGAGTGAGGCCCGTCCAGCACCCAGAGAAGGTGGAGGAGGGGAGCAGGGGGGCACCCGCCACGCCAGGTGTCCTGTGCGGAGGCGCAAGGGGACCTCATCGTCCTTCAGTGCCCTCGGGCAGGCCCCTCTGTGCACGCGTTCAGAGCTCTGGGCTGCCTGACCACCAGAGGGGGCCGGGGAAGGGCCTCCTCCAAGCAGCCCCGGGATGCCACCCCTTGTGACTCTGACCACCCCTGACCCGGACCCCGGCAGCCTCAGTCCGAGTAGGGGCCCACGAGGGGCCCCAGAGGCAGGGCAGACACCCGTGAGAAGCCACGTGCCAACCGGGTGAGCCCTGGGAGCCCGGAGAGGGTGACGGCGAGGCCCCTGAGCCAGACTGGGGAGCCCCAGGGGGCCTCGGGTAGGGGTGAAGGTGAACTGGGCTGAGGCAGGAGGGCTGGGCAGGGGGAAGGGAGGGAGGGCCGAGCAAAGGCAGCAGCCGTGGAGCCAGGATGGGGCAGGAAGAAGGTTCACGAGCACTGGGGCCTCCCAGGGGTGTGGACAGATGGGTGCTGGGACTCCAGGCCC
Organism: Prionailurus bengalensis; assembly: GCF_016509475.1. NCBI lineage: Eukaryota > Metazoa > Chordata > Mammalia > Carnivora > Felidae > Prionailurus > Prionailurus bengalensis. The sequence continues at coordinate 1,992,772 of NC_057354.1, read as the reverse complement.
CGTGGCCACCCCGCCCCGGATCCGGGGCACCCAGGAGCCGCCAAGGCCCAGAGCCCAGGGTGTCTACCCAACTCTGCACAGGAGGGGAGAGGAAAGATCCCAGAGCCAGGAATCAGTCCGGCACCACTGAGTGGTGGGGAGAGACCCGACCGCTCCGTGCCCCAGTTTCCTCCTCTGCAAAGTGGGGATAAGCCTACCGCCTCCACTGGGGCTGTGAGAATTGCTGAGCTGGTGCCCCCTGAAGCACTGGGAACAGGGCCCAGCCCAGGTCAGCGCCACTGCCAGTGCTGTCATTGCCACGAGCTCCTGCTGTGTGCCAGGCGCTCATCAGCCGACCGAACAGACAAGGCTGACATTCCAGGGGCCCGTGTGTCAGCTAGAACCAGGTCCAGCCGCGTAACGGTGATAGAAATCGCAGCGCGAGTGAGGTTTCTTTTCCCCCACGCGAAAGAAGACTGGAGGCAGGCCGGCAGCCGTGGGTCCGGGGTCTGGTTGAGAAGGCAGGCTCACTCTGGCCACCTGTGTGTCTTCAGCGAGCTACAGCACGGTCCACAATGGCTGCCGTGCTCCAGCCGTCACGACCACATGCCGGCAGACAGGAGGAAGACCAAGAAAGGCAGGGACACATTTCTGCCCTTCTGAGGACTTCCACCCCCAGCTCGTAAAGGCCAGGACTTAGCCACGAAGCCACGTTTCATTGCAAGGGATGTTGAGAAATATGTCTTCTGGCTGGGCAGTGATGATCCCAGATAAAATCTGGGGCTCCAGGTCTTTTAAAGACAAACAGGGAAGTGGATATTAGTGGACAACTTAGCAGTCTCTTGCCATCACGAGACAAATGAGAAGTCAGCCAGATAATTTCAGGGAGCAAGTTCTGGAAGAAAACAAAGCAGGGCATGGGAGGGAGGGGCCAGGGCTTCCAGCTATGCTCCCGAGCTGTGGGGCCAAGACCTGTGGGACCAGAAGGAACAAGCCAAGAGAAGATGGGGTCTCAGGGGAGTCCCAGAGTTAGGCAGCAGCATGTGCAAAGGTCCTGAGGCAGACCTACGCCCGGTGGGTTCTAGGACGGTGGTGCCGCTGAGGCTTCAGGAGCGAGAGTAGCCCTCGCACAAAGGCTCGTCCCACAGCAAGTGAAAGCTGGGGCCCGGTCACCACCTGCTGGCCTCCCTCCTGGCTTCCCTGACCCTCGGGGTCTGCAAAAGCCCGGCCCTGGAAGCTGACCGTGAGGTGCGCCAGCCCCGCTGGTGGGGGTGGTGCCCCTCCTCCAGCGGCTCAAGCTGCCGGATTAGAAAGTGGTTTTAAATGAACCCGTGGCCAAAGCAGCAGAAAGTAGAGGGCAGCCCGAAAAGGGGAGGCTGCACCCAGCCTCCTAGGATGGAGGACGGGCTTTGCCGCAAGGAGCCCAGGCTCGGGAAAGAGAAGGCGGGTGCCGGCGGCACAGGGCCCGGAAGGGGTGGGTCCCGGCTGGTGAGCGCCGTCTGTAGAGCTCTGCGTGAGTGCTGTGGGCAATGGTGGGCATGTGCGTGTGTGCACATTGTGCGTGTGCGTGTGCATACGTGCGTGCGTGCTGAGTGCTGTGGACAACTGTGTGAGTGCTGTGGGCAACTGTGCGCGCACGCGTGCACGTGCAGGCATGTGCGTGCGCGTGAGTGCTGTGGGCAACTTGTGTGTGCGTACATGCACATGTGTGCAGGCGTGTGTGCGTGCATGTGTGCACGTACATGTGTGTGTGTGCGTGCACGTGTGCATGGGCATGTGTGTTTGCATGTGTGCGCATCCATGAGTGCACATGTATGCGTGTGTGCACATGTGTGCACGTTGTGTTGCATGCATGGACGCGTGTGCATGCAGCTGTGTGCTGTGGGCGACTGTGCGCATGCATGTGTGCACACGTGTGTGCGCACATGCGTGTTGCGTGTGTGCATGCGCATGTGCACAGGTGTGTTTGCATGTGTGCACGTCCATGTGTGTGCATGCGTGCACATGCATGCATGCATTGCGCATGTGTGTGTGCATGTGTACATGTGTTGCGTGCACCTGTGTGCTGTGGGCAACTGTGCACATGCATGTGTGCATACGTGTGTGCGTGTGCGTGTTGCGTGTGTGTTTGCATGTGTGCACGTGCGTGCATGCATGTGCGCATGTGTGCGTGTGCATGTGTACACGTTTTGCGTGCGTGTGTGTGCTGTGGGCGACTGTGCACGTGCATGTGTGCACACGTGTGTGTGCATGCGCACACGTGTTGCGTGTGTGCATGCGTGTGCGCACACACACTGGCAGCTCCACAGCTGAGTGGTTGTGTGTGTTGTACAGCAGGTGTTGGTGCAGGTTCAGGGCTGTGCATGTGGCCGGGGGTCCATCCCTGGGTAGGGCGGTGGGGCTGGGGCGGGTCCCACGTGCATCATCGTGTGCCCGTGGTCGTGGAGAATCAGGAGCAACCCCGCACAGTCACCCTGTGCCTCTCCCACAGGGATCCCCCCTGCTAGCGGCACCGGGACCCTCCAGATCTATCTAATCGACATCAATGACAACGCCCCCGAGCTGCTGCCCAAGGAGGCACAGATCTGTGAGAAGCCCAGCCTGAACGCCATCAACATCACCGCGGCCGATGCCGACGTTGACCCCAACATTGGCCCCTATGTCTTCGAGCTGCCCTTTGCCCCGGCCGCCGTGCGGAAGAACTGGACCATCACCCGCCTGAACGGTGAGCCCGCCTCCGGCACCAGCAGAGTGGACACGTCTGGGGCGCAGCACCCCAAGGGGGCCCACGGAAGAGTGAGCGGTGGAGACGGGAGCCCTGCCCCCCCAGCGGACCCCCATGAGGCAGGGGACGCTGGCCGTGCTCCAGTCCGTCCCTGAGGGGGCCATGAAGGCAGTCCCACTCTTAGAACGATCACGGCCATCAACATCCTGCAGCCCCAGCCACTCATGTCTGTGACTGCTTCCTGCACGCGGCACTGACTGGCGGGACCCTGACCGATCTATTTCCTGAGGGCAGTTTCCTAGGTGTGGATTTGTTGTATAAAGGGGTATCTAGATTCTGAAATTTTCTAGCACCGAGGATGCATCTGGAAAGGTCACACCAATTTGTAGTTTGACCAGGAGTACAAGAGAACACCTGCTTACCCAAGCCCTCACCAACACTGAATGTCATTATTTTTTGGGTTTTAGAAAATGTTTTATGTTTATTTTGAAAGAGAGAGTGTGTGAATAGGGAGAGGGGCAGAGAGAGAGGGGAGAGAGAGAGAATCCCAAGCAGGCTCCATGCTGTCAGCAAGGACCCCAATCCAGGGCTCAATCCCATGAACCATGAGATCACGACCTGAGCCGAAATCAAGAGTCGAACGCTTGACTGAGCCGCCCGGGAGCCCTGAATGTCAGTTTTAAAGAGCATTTTCCCAATATTAGCCAAAATCATTGTCTCCGTTTTCATCTCTTAACTACCAGTGCCCTCTTTTCATCTATTCATTGGCCATTTGCTGTTTCTTCCGTTAATTGTTCAATGCCCTTGCCTAATTTTCTTTGAGGTTTTTTTCTAATTGATTTGGCAGAACTCTTTATATATTAAGGAAGTGATTTCTTCATCCTACATATGTTGCAATTGCTCTTTTCTTGAACTGCCAGTATCTTTTCACTCTACGGAACGATCTAGCACGTGTGTGCGTGCGTGCATGGACCAAATATATTTTAGATTTTCGCGCTGTCGGACTCTCTGTCCCCTCGAAGTCCTGGGGTAAAGGCGTGCTGGCTGCAGACTGAACGAAGCCTGTCCTGTCCCTCTGCCAGGTGACTATGCTCAGCTGAGCCTGCGTATCCTCTACCTGGAGGCTGGAATGTACGATGTCCCCATCATCGTCACAGACTCGGGGAACCCTCCGCTGTCCAACACGTCCGTTATCAAGGTCAAGGTGTGCCCGTGCGACGAGAACGGCGACTGCACCACGGTTGGCGCCGTGGCGGCGGCTGGTCTGGGCACCAGCGCCATCGTGGCCATCCTCATCTGCGTCGTCATCCTGCTCAGTGAGTACGGCTGAGCCACGCATGCGCACCCGTGCTCACACGCGCACGCGCCCCTGCTCACGGCGCGGCCCCTGCCCCCACAGCCATGGTCCTGCTGTTCGTGGTGTGGATGAAGCGGCGGGAGAAGGAGCGCCACACCAAGCAGCTGCTCATCGACCCCGAGGACGACGTGCGTGACAACATCCTCAAGTACGACGAGGAAGGGGGCGGCGAGGAGGACCAGGTGAGGCGCGTGGCCGCGGCCCCCTCCAGGCTCGCAGCTGGAGGGCGTTTTGTCCTTCGTCTCGGTGCGGAGGGGCCCACGCACCTGCCAGGGCGGCAGAGGTGGGCGCGGCCTCCCTGCCCGCCCTCGCCCGCACCCGGGGGCTGGCACGGCGCCCCCCATCCCGCTCTCCCCCCTTAGCCGGGACCCCAGCCCTGTCCCCGCCCCTCCCGCGCGCACAACGGACGTGCACGGGGCGCCCGGGAGCGTGGACTCCAGGGAGCTGCCCGGCTGGACTCTGGGTGTGAGGTGGCCGTGGGGAACTTGGGGCGGCTGTGCACCCCGCTAGAGCTCAGTGCCCCCTTAAGACAGGTGAACGGGAGCCCCAGCCCCGGGCTGTTCCCGGGAACAAAGGAGGCGCGTCCTGGCAGGGGCGGGGTGCGGTCCCTGGGGCCCTGGGGGAGCGTCAGACCGGCGAGGGCAGCCTCTGGGGTCACGGGCAGGACTGGGATGAATTTGGGGAGCGGGCTTCGCGGGGAGGGCAGACCGGGTGCCGGGCCGGGGCGGCAGGCGCGCTGGGCGCCCCTGCCCGCGGCCCCCGCTGGTACCCCCGCCCGGCCCCTCCCCAGGACTACGACCTCAGCCAGCTGCAGCAGCCGGAGTCCATGGAGCACGTGCTGAGCAAGGCCCCGGGGGTGCGGCGGGTGGACGAGCGGCCCGTGGGCGCCGAGCCTCAGTACCCGGTCAGGCCCGTGGTGCCGCACCCGGGAGACATCGGGGACTTCATCACCGAGGTGGGTGCTCCGCACGGGGGCGAGGCCGCCCGAGCAGGGCCGCTCCGCTGAGCAGAAGGCCCCGGCACCGCGCACAGGCCACAGCCCCTCGCCGCGTGGGGCGGCCAGGCCGGGCTGAGGGGACAGATCCAGACCGGGGCTCAGGACTCACCCTGTCCTCAGCGCCCCTGTGACCGCAGGGGCCCCGCGTGTCCCCCCCCCCCCCCCCGGTCTGCTCTCTAACGCTGACGCCTCAAGGGGGGCTGGCGACGTGTGTACCCCGCCCGTGTCAGAATCTAACCGTGAAATAACTGACTTACACGGATCGCAGCCCAGGGGGTGGTTCCGCAGAGACGCAAAGGTGTCTCAGGACGCTCCTGAGACACGTCACCAGCCGCAGGTCAGATTTCTTCAACTGCCCCAGAGCTGATCTGCCTCAGGCGGCACTTACTCCCCGGGACGTGATGAGATTTCAAAACCCCTGATCTGGGATTAAAAGCCCATTTCGGATAATTCTTAGAGAAAAGTAAACATGGAAACTTCAAACCATTCTTACGGAGGGGTGATACGGGTGCCCTTCCCAGGGCAGGGCTGGGCAGTGACGTGTGTCGCAGCCAGCGGACGCTGTGGCACCCAGGCCACCCCGCAGTGACCGCCCGGGGCCAGCGGGAGCCCCTCCCCACGGGGACGGCCCAGGGCGGGGCCAGCGGGAGCCCCTCCCCACGGGGACGGCCCGGGGCGGGGCCAGCGGGAGCCCCTCCCCACGGGGACGGTCCGGGGCGGGACCAGCGGGAGCCCCTCCCCACGGGCTCAGGAGCAGGGGTGTGCACCCACCACCCCCACGGTCCCGGAGGAGGCCACAGGACCCCTCGGGCCGGAGAGCGCAGCTGCTGGCGGGAGGAGAGAGGGCCAGGGCGCACGGGGAGGGGCTCTGGCAACACCTGATGCGTCCCCAGTTTTGTTCACGGGGACGGTGACCGTGGGGCAACTTGAGACTTCTGACTTGTGGCCACCTCAGGGTCACATTCCAAGTGGCAGAGACACGGGATCGCGACCCGTCTGCCCCCTGGGGAGGGGCTGCTCCCAGGCGCAGGCCCCACCCAGCCCTCTCGCCTCACGGTATCGGTGTGGCCTCCAGCATCTAGCGTGCCACCTGTTCCCCCTTCCCTACACCCCAGCCCTACTCCGTTCTCTGAGGCCCCTGGTTAGACAAGGCCGCACTTAACTGAGAACCTACTGTATGCAAAGCTCAGCCTCCTGGCCTGCTCCCCAACGCTCCGGAGCGCCCCCGTGTCCCCCACCCCTCACCCCGTGTCTCTGTGACCCAGGGCCTCCGAGCCGCTGACAATGACCCCACAGCTCCCCCCTACGACTCCCTGCTGGTCTTCGACTACGAAGGCAGCGGCTCCACCGCGGGCTCCGTCAGCTCCCTCAACTCGTCCAGCTCCGGGGACCAAGACTACGATTACCTGAACGACTGGGGGCCCAGGTTCAAGAAGCTGGCGGACATGTACGGAGGCGGCGAGGAGGACTGAGCCGCAGAGGGGGCCTGTGGGAGGCGCCGGGCTGCCCGGCTCCCTGCGGACCTGTCCTTTAGTGGTGTGTTAGGGGGTCCCTCCCCGCCCCAGCCCCCCCAACAGGCGCGCGTCGCCCACCGCAGTAGCTGGCTGGCGCTGGAGGAGAGCGCGAGGCACTCTGTCTTAACTTGAATTTCCTAGAACAGAAGCACTGTTTTTAAAAACAAAAAAAGAAAAGTGCCTTTTGGTACATGTATCAGATTCCCTCAAACTCAGGAGTGACTAAAAGCAAGCAGACAGACCACGTACGGCCCCCCAACCCCAGTCCTGAGCAACCCCCCCAGCCCCAGCCAGTCCCAGCTCTGAAGGCACCAATTAAGGAATCGGGGAGAAAGTGTCCTTTTTTTTTTTTTTTTTTTTTTTTTTTTTTTTAAAGTGGGTGATTTGCTTCACAAAATTTACAAAGAAAACCCAGTTTGGGGTCCAAATCCCAACAGCCCTTCCGAGCCCTCCAGCGTTGCTCTACACGGTGGGGGTCTCCTGGGCCCTCAGGTGTCCTTGAGGCTGGAGGGCTGCAGGAGACCCAGCCGCAGAAAGTTCCCCAGGGGCGGGCCAGGCCTGTCCACCAGACGCACCGCTGTGTGCACTTGGCTTTCAACGCGTCTTTGGCTGCCCTCCGACTCTAGACGCTGTAAATAGCTGGGGCGGGTGGGGTTCCCCAGGGGCTTCTCTGATGCTCACCATCTCTTCCCTCGGCTGTCCCCGGGTCCCTCCCCAGAGACAACTGTCACCCCAAACTCCACCCAAGTCCCCGTTGCCTTTGGTCCGGAAGAATACAGCGTCCCAAGAAGCCACAGCCCGAACCAGCCAGCATCCCCGAAAACCCTACCATGAGCCCTCCGCCCCTCGCGACTGGATTCCCGAAGGACCCCGTCAGAGGCCCAGCCCCCGAGAACCGGACACATCCGTGAGGGCCGTGCGGACGGCAGGCAGGGCCGGGAACCCGCACAAGCCACAGCCCTTCTGCATCGGAGTCTCCGATGCTCCTGAGCTCACATGCACAGCAAAGACCTGCTCCAAGTGGCCAGGCTGCCCTGACATTGCTGTGCCATGGGTCCCACAGATGTGTCTGGACGGCACCCACCTGAAACAGCAGCCCATCTCCTTTCCTTTGGACCCAGCTCAGCCCCGAGCAGCTGCTCAGACTCCCGAGAGTTGCAACAGCCCTTTGCACAGGCAGGTCCGACGTATACACCAGACTCGAGAGTCAGTTCCGCAGGACGTGAAAGGCGCCGTGTCCCCGGGGCCCACTGGGGAGACCCCCACCGCGTTTGTTCTCTGGGTGAGAAGAGGCTCCTTGGTCCCCGGTGGGAGAAGACAGCCTCGCGGGAGAACCCTGGTCTATTCACAGGCTCCCCAAGAAAGGGGCCGAAGGGTGCACTGGCTGTGGGCGGGACTTGGCGCTGGGGTGCCCTCGGGGAAGCTGGCTTGCCTCGGTTTCCCACCCTGGAGCCTCGAGGAAAAGCTTCAAGGGCTTGGGGAGGTGGGGAGGGCTAGGGCTCAGCTTGCTGTCCGTGCTGTCCGTCTGGTTGTCTTTGATGCAGTCTCAGCCTATGGCCTGTCCCCCTGCCTGGGGTCACCCTCTTTTCCAAACAGCTTTGGCCTCAGAGGTGTACGTGGGGGCGTGTGTGTGTGTGTGTGTGCGCAGTGGGTCTGGGTTTGTCCCCACCGGACGGCAGGCTTCCTCCGCGTGCCAAACTCCTTGCCAACTCCGCCGTTCTCCCAGAGCTGAGCTGGGGCCGTGAGCACTGGTGTGTGGCCGGCTGGTGGTGAGGCTGAAGTGGGTTCTGCCCCTGACCCCCTCCCCCTGCCTGGGGAGGAAGGGAGGGACAAAGACAGTGACTGTGTCACACGCTGGAAGCCCTGTCTATGCAGACGGCAGTCTCGGGGGGGAGGGGCTGTAAAGGGGGACTAGGACCGCTGTCCAAAGCCGAGCTATGCAGATGCCTCGGGGCCAGGCAAGGACTGTCCCTGTGTCTGGGGACGTGGCCATTCGAGGGATTGCTGGTGGGGTCAGGACTGATGGAGGCGAGTTGGAATCTTGTGTGTTTTGTTGTTTTTGGAAAGTTCATCCACCTGTTGAACTTCTAAGTGTGAACACGGTCCGGGCACTGAGGCAGCCGTGGATTCTCCTCTGAAATCCCGACTCTCTCGGGTTTCCGGGGCCCTGGGCTTCCTCAGGGACGGACGTGCCAGGCCCGGCCCAGGACCCGGCCTCCTGCACACCGGTCCCGTGGACCCCAGCACAGGTGCCTGTCTCCCCTGCCTCCTCGCCCCACACCCCTGCCCCTCACTGCCACCCGGCCCCTGATGCAGTTTGCCTAAATCCTGCAGGCTGAGGCTGTGGCCGCCAGCTGGGCGGATGTTGACGGGGGACTTCTCACACCCATCCCTGCCTCCAAATGTCTAGACAGCTGCCCCTCTCGCTCGCCCCTGCAGTCCTCGGGGGCCAGAGAAAGATGGGGTTCCCCTGCCCTCCCACATCCGCCTCGGAACAGGTTCCGAGGTCAAGCTAGCATTAGCTAAGTGTGCAAGCAGCGTCAGACGCCTCTCTCACGGACCCCACGTGCCCGTGATCGGGGCCACGGAGGCCCAGACTCGGCACTGGCAAAGTGCCAGGGCACAGTTTCGTTTCTGTAGGGAATTTCGTTCTGGGAACAGGACACACCTGCACCGTAGGGTGGAGGCGAGAACACGGCCGTGGTCGGCGGGCACCCCGGCCGAGGACCCCCGCATCTGTCTGGGCCTCCCAGACAGACAGCCAAACGTCAGGGCCTCGCGATGCCTCAGTTTCCCTAGCGTGAGCACCGGCTGATGCACGGGGCGCCTCTGTCCTCTCCAAGGTACAAAGTTAGGGGAGGGGAGTCTCACTCTTTGTCAGTGCTAGAAAAGGCACCAAAAAACCCCGCAAGGTCTCGCGTAGACAGCGCCACACCCAGCGCGTCCTGCGGAAGCGCTCGCACGGCCCGGCGCGCACGTAAGACAGGTTCTGCCCAGCGGGGAGCCTCCTCTGTGTATAATTGGAACGCGTTTTGCTTTTCCTTTTCTCTCCTTTTTCCATTCTGATTTTTGTTTTTTGCATGTTTCTTTTTGAAAATGGACAAAATGTGTAGCAGCCCGCATGACTGTGGTTGTTTTGGGGAAAGATACCGGAGTATGACGTGTCCCCACTGCAACTCTGAGCACCGTGGAGTTAGGCAGACGCCCCAACTTTTTTTGTAACCGTCAACAGCACAACTATTTTGTATTGTTGTTTGTATCATTTTGTACCAAAAAAGCAAAAACAAAAACAAAAACAAAAACAAAAAAAGCCAAGGGAAAAAAAAAAGGGAAGAGCGTCGATGTTTTCTCAATGTGTTTTTAGTGCCCGGCAGTCTTGGTTCCAAACTGAGTAGCGGCTTTGCGGAGCTGCCCTGTGCTGGAGCGGAGTCGGGGCCCTGGCACACTGCTCCAGACGAGTAAATAAAGTCCCGTTTTAAATAGTCGGCTCAACCTGGCTTGTGTTTCTCCGAACATTCGAGAAGCCAGTGGTGCCCCCGGACAGCAGGTGGCCGGATACGGGGCTTCGGTGTCGAGAGTGGGGTCTGTTCATCCGGCAGACGTTTCTGGGGCCCCTGCTGCGTCCAGGCACGGTTCTGGGCTCCGGGAGCACGCGAGTGAACGAAACCTGGCACGATCCTCCCATCTGTGAGGCCGGGGAAAGCATACAAACGAAAGCCCACAGGCCGCAGGTGCCAACGTTTCCAGGTTCTAGAAGTTCTACGTCGAGCCCGCAGGTTCTCCTGCCTTCGTGATGCCACGGACGGCCAGGGTCACCTTGAGAGTCCTCATGCCCCACGGGTCGTCTCCAGGCCCTGGCCACCTCCCCGTCTGCTGGGAGAGCAGGCTCTCCGTCTGCTGGGAACCCAGCCAGGCCGGGTGGGCCTCAGAAGCGCTCTGATTGGCCCAGCTCAGTCACATGACCTGCCCCTTGCCTCCTGGCTTGCCACTGCCCCAGGGGTGGCTCACACCTCCCCTGCCCCGCAGCCGGGCCTCTAGCGCAGTGCTGGCTGGCAGAGGCCACGCACCCCAGCCGACCAGGCTGGGCCGGCAGACGCCCCGCCCTCCTCAAGGAAACTGAGTTCAGAAAGCCCGAGGGGCCACCCTGCTCGCCTGCTACCAAGTGGTCCAGCCAGACCTGAGCCAAGGGGGCTGCTCCCTGCACCCCAGCCCCCCGCAGAGCTGACTCTCCCGACCTCCCTCCGGCCTTAGGCACAAATTTGCATCCACAATAACATGCATAACAAAAAGTCACACGGTTAATTACGGGTGCAGTTCATAATTACAGGCACAATTAGCCACTTGCTAATTTTGAGGGTGCCAAGCAAGCAGCTAATTACATGCATAATTAGGCTAGTGTTTTGGGCCTGGGACAGGCAGTGGGGGGTGGGAGGGCACAAACTCCTTATAATCAGACCCCCGGAGTGAGGCCCTGGGGGGTGGAGGTGGGGGGAGACTGTGCTAAAGAACAGCCTCCCACACCCGGCTCCCCAGCACAGGGCTGGTCATCCCGGAGGAGTCCAGCTTGGGGCCTCTGGGAAGCCAGGAGGCCCCTTCCCTGGAGGCCCAGGAGGGGCATTCGGTCACTTCACAGGTGCACTGGCAGAGCCCCAGGGGTCTTGGCTCCCCCACTGACAACCCACCCTGAGGGCCGGGGACCCTGGGACGGGCAGAGGGGCCACAGGCAGCTGCCCAGAGGCCCCATGAGAGGCCCCCTCCCCCAGGACATCACAGGGCCACGGCCTCAGGGGCAGGTCAGCCACCAACCCGAAGCCCGCCCTCCTGGCAAGAGGTCAATGCTGTGGCCTGGGGGAGGGCACCAGAAACGCTCCTTGATCCGATTAGGGCCAGGGCTTGAGGATGGACGTGGGGGGGGGGGGGGAGGGGGCAGGAGCAGGAGCAGATGGTGGACTGAGGAGCCTAGGGCTCATGGGGGCCCCTATCCAGGATCTGCCCCAGGCGTGGGGAGGACTTGCTCTCGGCTCTGGCCATGTTGCTGGCTGTGCCCGTGGCACAGCCACACGTGGACGGTCTAGAGCTCAAGATGAGGCCAGCAGGAGTGGGTCTAGGGTGTAATCAGGGCTGCGAGTGGACCCTGGGGCGTGTGTTCTAAGGGGGAAGGGAGAGCCCGTGAGATGCAGGACAAAACGAGAAGCCCTCACGTTCCAGGTCAAGGTGCCACAAGCCATTGCCCGCCTCCCAGTGACAAGACCACTGATGGACAGACCAGTGGCCGATGGGACCATTACCTCTGTCCCGGAACGTCCACCTTAGAGCTGTTTTACCTGAGAAATAGACGTCTAATCTGAACCTGATTTTAACAGACGAACACAGACTGGGCTCTGCCTCGTGGGAGTGCAGAGCAGGTGTCCCCACCTCCTCTCCCCTCTGACCCCAGACCCTGCGTAGCCCGGGGAACGGTCACCCTTCTCTCCTCCCACACATTCCTTGTGTCCCCCGATCGGTCGGTCCCCCGATCCGCCCACCTGATGCTGCCCAAGCTGGTGTCCCCAGGAGCTGCCCTGTGCCCTGACAGCCCAAGGCCAGGCTGGGGGCGGGAGGAAGGCACTGGGCTCTCACAAGGCGCCAGATGCCTCGACACAGCGTCTCACGGTGAGAAGTGCAGGAAATGCTCTGACACGCAACTCCGCGGAGGACAATGGCTGACTTATGAGGCCACTTCAGTCCTGTTACCGTCAGCAAAGAACATACAGAGCACGGACCCCACTGCCCCCGTGCCCCCACAACGGCCCTGAAGGGCTGTGAGCCCTGCTCCCACATGCCACCAAGCCTTGGGCAACTAACTGCCTTCTCGGGCACCTCCCCGTGAGCGGGAGTGCTGGCCAGCTAAGCCGGGCCTCGCCCCTCGGCGCTCAGGGCCCCTCTCTGCACACAGCCCTGCGGCACCTGAGACCCAGGGCCAGTGCTGGGCACAAACGGTGGTGGCTCAACACCCTCCAGTCTGCGGCTTTCAGCAGCCTCACCGGAGATGGAAGGGGGCTCAGCCGCTGGGTGGGGGGCAGGGCCCCTCAAGTGGGACCTAGGCCCAGAGGCTCCCACAGAGGGCCCGTACCACAATGCCCACAGCGCCGCACCTGCTGTCCTGACCAGTGGACTCCTGAGGCTGGGGTGGCAGTAACCTCGTCCTGACTGAGGCCCTCGGGTCACATCGGAATGGGGGGGCACGTTGGGGACCGATGGCCACGTGAGCCATCAGGACAGCAGCATCAGGCCCCACCAAATATGGGTCCTCGGGACTGACAGGGAGCATGGGCTCTGGGTGCCCACTGAAGGGCAGAGGGAGTGGTATGTGGCCGGGTGGCAGGGGTCGCTCATGCAGGCCTGAGTCGCCGGCTTCGCTTTCCACCCTCCCGACACGCACGCTCCCTCATACACCCCCAAACGCCCACCAGCTCGCCGGCCGAGCCCCCAGGCTCACACCCTCACCTGCATAGGCACGTCCCCGGGCTCCCGCAGGGCGCTGTCCGCTGTCCGCAGTGCTGACCCTCCGACTGGCGGCACTCCTGCTGCGTGGCTTCTGGAAACGTCCATAGGAAATTCCGCATTCTAGGAACGAACTGTCTGCTTGGACATTTACCTCAGAGACCACCGTGGGGACAGGGAGGGGTGAGGTCCGGCCCCCTGAGCTGCAGCCACAGGGACCCTGCTGCGCCTGGCAGTGGGCTCCCGGGGGCTCCATCTGCACAGCCTCCCGGGAAGGCCCACGTGGCCCTGAATCTTCAGACTTCTCTGTGGGAAAAGCCCTCCCACGCGGGACCCTCCTCCTGTGCCCTCAGTCTCTCCTCACGGTCTGTATTTCGGTCAACTTAGTGACTTAACATTTACATGCTGTGGTCTGTCCCCCCACGTTAGCAGGGCAGCGACCTCCCTGGCTGTCCCTGCGAAGTTTCCAGCACCTGTCAGGGCGGGGCTGGGAGGAGCCCCCCACCCCCCACCCCGGCCCAGCTGAGAAGACCCAGGGGCAGCAGCGGGAGTGTGGCCAGAGCCCGGCTGGAGTTAAGACCCGGGGTTCTGTCCTTCCTGAAGCTCGTGACCCTGGGCAGGTCCCTGAAGGTCTCCGGGGCCACACCAGCTGCACTGTGGGCAGGTGGGGAGACGAAGTGAGATGCGACAGAGGCCAAGCGCCCCCGAGCACTCAGGACAGCCCAGGGAGTATGTGGGGGCTGGGAGCCCAGCCGCATGGCCCGGCGTCCAGGGCCGTGTGCTGTTACCAAAGGAGCAGAGCATGTGCGCGGCGTGAGGTGCAGAGAGCACACACCCCCCAACCCCCAGGTAGCCAGTGGGGATGTTGCTCCTGGGCCACGGGGGGCAGCTGCGGAGGGGCTGGTCTTCTTTGCCCAGACCTCCACCCACCACCACCGGGAAGGAGGCATCAATCTCCGCTCTCCGGGTGCAGAAACTGGCCGAGGTGGAGGCAGAGAAGCCACATCGACTGGCTCGAATGGTTAGGGCTTTCGTTGGCTCAGCAGAGGGCAGGCTGGCGTTGACTTCTGCCCACGGTGTTGAGCCCGGCCGGCCCACACCCACCCAAACCGTCCCTCCCTCTTCGTACGGCCACCAAGGCCCCTAGACCCGCATCCCACGGAGAGTGACCTTGCCTCCCCCCCTCCCACTGCGCAAGGCTGACGGGCCCCCTTGGAGGGGACACCCAGCCGGAGCTGTTAGGGGCCCTGGAAGAGCAGCCCCCAGGGAGGGGCAGGGCAGACCCCCGAGGAAGGGGTGTGGCAGTGCAGCATGCCAAGTGACCAGGCGGGGGTGAGCTCCCCGAACCCGGAGCAGGCTCCTGTGCCAGCCGCCCCCCTGCTTTTCCCTCCCTTTCAATCTCTGGGATGGTTGTCATGGAAACCAAGAGGCTGGCGGTCAGGAGCAGGTCTGGAGCGGGCGGAAGAGGCAGGGGGCACAGGTCGTGGGGCCTGCGGGGAGGGTCAGGTGGGGACAGTGACAGACCGGTGGACATCCTTCTCGACACCCTCCCCTCTGCTGTCCCGGCTGCCTGCGCCATGACCAGCCACACAAAGCCCTGCTCCTTGGTGGCCTTGGAAGTCCCTGTAGCCGAGGTCACTGCGAGGGAGGGGCTGTGTCGGAGAGGAACGCCAGCTCGGGCAGTGGGGCTCCCGGCAGTGGTGAGGACCCCCGAGCCCCTTCTCCGGAGGGTCCGCACTGACACCCAGGTCGACCCAGCTTCGGACGTGGTTTGACCCGCACGGCTTGCTGTAAAATGCTCAACTGACGCACCAGTGTCCCGTGGCTGCCGTAACAGAGGACCACAGACTGGGTGGCTGACCTCAGGTTGATTTTCTCACAGATCTGGAGGCCAGAAGTCCCACACTCGTGTCCCCGGGCTGATACCCAAGTGTGGGCGGGGCCAGGCTCCCTGCGCAGGCCCTGGTTAACCTGTAAGCCACGGTGGGGTTTGGGGAGGGGGATGCCGCCATTGTCCCCGTTTCAGACACGAGGAAACAGGCTCCGAGGGTGACGTCACGTGTGCCCAGAGGAGGGGGCGTGAGCCCTGATTCGGCCCTGGGTGCACAGG
Organism: Prionailurus bengalensis; assembly: GCF_016509475.1. NCBI lineage: Eukaryota > Metazoa > Chordata > Mammalia > Carnivora > Felidae > Prionailurus > Prionailurus bengalensis. Next base: position 1,977,607 of record NC_057354.1, on the reverse strand, counting down.
GGACCCTGGGCAGCTGGGCAGGAACCCGGCAAGGTGCTTAGGGGTAGGTGCAGGCTGAGGGGCCTCAGTCCGGTCATGTCCCCCTCAGCCCAGGCACCCCCAGGGCCATGCAGACATAACCTCAGCCGCGGACCGCACGGCCCGGCATCTCCCTCCTTCCCCGCTGTCTCTCATGTCTGACACCGCCCTACCCTCTGCCCTCCCCACATGGTGGCGGTCCGCCTGCCTGGCTGCATCGGCCCTGCTCTTCCGGGGTGGGAGTGAGCAGTACTTGGGCAGGTTCCCTTCCCAGAGAGAGGGATGTGGGGGAGCCATGTGGAGGAACTGCTAGGAGTCAGCTCTCAGGGCTGGGCTGGATGTGCAGCCCCAACTGAAATGACAAATGAAAATCTAGTCGCCGCCTGCCCCCGCACCTCCAGAAAAGGATCAGTGCTGGGCCTGCAGGCACAGCTGGATCCAGGTGCTCCAGTAACACCAGCAAGAAAGACTCTCCACTCTGCCTCTGCACCGGCTGAGTCTCAGTCCAGCTCCCCACAAGACAGCCGGTCCTACCAGCCCCAACCATGAGGCGCTCCCTCTGAGCCATGCCTGCACCCCCTCTCCGCCCTGCACGGCTCTCCTTCCTAGCACACCTGCCCTGCTACCACCCCCCTGCCACATCCCGGGATCTGTCCCCCGAGATACAAACGGACTCCGGCATCTCCACCTTCAAACAGCCCACTGGGTCCTCACCAGGGGCGCATTCCAGTCCACAACCTCAGGCCCTGGCCGCGCCCACCACCCTCCCCACCCTAGTGCCCCTGGCTTCCCCGGGCAGCTGCCCCCCAGATTCCCTCCCATCTCTCAGGTTCCTGGTCCCCATCTGTCACCGTTAGTCCTGTCCTGGCCCTTGCCTGTTGCCTGGCACCCCCAGAGACCCCCATGGCCACAGCCCCAGCCTGGACCTCCCCCTTCAGTCCACAAACCCCCTTTTGTTCACCCTGTGCCAACGCCAGAACCGGGGACCCTTCCACATCACCCCCTCACATCCGATCCACAACCGGAGAGCCCCTCTGCCTCAACCCACCCCCACCCCCCCCACACACACACACACATCCAGCCCAGAACCAGGGGCCCCTCGGCCTCACATCCGGTCCGGAACCGGGGAGCCCCTCTGCCTCAACCCCCCCCCCCCCACACACACACACACACACATCCAGCCCAGAACCAGGGGCCCCTTGGCCTCACATCCGGTCCGGAACCGGGGAGCCCCTCTGCCTCACCGCCCCCATATCCGGTCCAGAACCAGGGGCCCCTCGGCCTCACATCCGGTCCGGAACCGGGGAGCGCCTCTGCCTCACCCCCCTCACATCCGGTCCGGAACCGGGGAGCCCCTCTGCCTCACCGCCCCCATATCCGGCCCAGAACCAGGGGCCCCTTGGCCTCACATCCGGTCCGGAACCGGGGAGCGCCTCTGCCTCACCCCCCCCATATCCGGCCCAGAACCAGGGGCCCCTTGGCTTCACATCCGGTGCGGAACCGGGGAGCCCCTCTGCCTCACCCCCCCACATCCGGCCCAGAACCAGGGGCCCCTCGGCCTCACATCCGGTCCGGAACCGGGGAGCCCCTCTGCCTCACCCCCCCCCCCCCCCATATCCGGCCCAGAACCAGCGGCCCCTTGGCTTCACATCCGGTCCGGAACCGGGGAGCGCCTCTGCCTCACCGCCCCACATCCGGTCCGGAACCGGGGAGCCCCTCTGCCTCACCCCCCCCCACATCCGGCCCAGAAGCAGGGGCCCCTCGGCCTCACATCCGGTCCGGAACCAGGGAGCCCCTCTGCCTCACCATCCCCCCCCCCACACACACACACACATCCGGCCCAGAACCAGGGGCCCCTCGGCCTCACATCCGGTCCGGAACCGGGGAGCCCCTCTGCCTCACCCCCCCCCACATCCGGCCCAGAACCAGGGGCCCCTCGGCCTCACATCCGGTCCGGAACCGGGGAGCCCCTCTGCCTCACCCCCCCCCCATATCCGGCCCAGAACCAGCGGCCCCTTGGCTTCACATCCGGTCCGGAACCGGGGAGCCCCTCTGCCTCACCCCCCCCCACATCCGGCCCAGAAGCAGGGGCCCCTCGGCCTCACATCCGGTCCGGAACCGGGGAGCCCCTCTGCCTCACCCCCCCCCACATCCGGCCCAGAACGGGGTCCCTCGGCCCCACATCCGGTCGGTCCAGCCCCGACCACCTCCACTCCCCGCTCCAAGGCCGCCCCCCGCCCACCTGTGCCTTCCGCCTGTGCCTTCCTCGGGGCCACTTCCGGGCCAAGCCAGTCTGCACCGGACGCCAATTTGCTTTTTATTCTCATCCGCCCATTTTGGCATCTCTGAGCTCTCGCTGGTGTCTGGCACCCCGCACGTGCTTACAGCGCGCCGTCTGGAAACTTCCGGCATTGGTACGCGCGCGCGAAGCCGGCCCCACAACCAAGATAACCCCGCGTTTCCCCGCCCCTGCGCAGGCGCAGTCCGCAGACTTGTCGCACTCACGCGGAGACCCCCTCACGGTGCCCAGGGCGCCCACGTACGGCGCTTGTCGCAGCCCCCGGGAGCGCTGTGCCAGCAGGCCGAGCGGCCCGAGGTGTGTGCGTCGCCTGCTCTCGGACGACCGGGGCTTCTCCGGGTCTTGGCGACTTCAGATAAAACGGCTGTGAATACCTGCGTACGCGTCTTTGCGTGGCCGAATCTCCCGTGTCTCCCGGAGAAGTGTGTACGGGAGCGCGTGGGTGACGGGGCTGGGCAGGACGAGGCGCCCACACTCTCAGGGACCTGCCGCGGGGGGGCAGGTGCGCCCCGTTCGACGCCGTGTGCGGGCGTCTTCCTGCTTTAACTTCCAAACAAGCGCCTGAAAAGTCGCTCCCGCCTTCCTCCCCCGACATGTCCAGGAGAGAGCCCCGCTCTTCCATGGCGCTCGGTGGCCCCCAGTGCCCAGGCCACTTCTCCCAGCCAGAGCCCTGTGTGAGCGCCCCTGCGGACTGGGCCTCGACCGCACCCCCCAGTCCCTGCAAAAGCCGTCCTTGCGGGAGACGTGCTCGTTGATACTTGCCAAACACGTTTTATTCTATTTTTAATATTTATTTATTTTTGAGAGAGACACGGGGGGGGGGGGGCGGTCAGAGAGGGTGGGAGACAGGAAGACAGAATCCCAGCAGTGACCTCTATGTGCGGCTCAAACCCACCAACCGTGAACCCCCCAACCGCGAGATCATGACCTGAGCCACCCAGGCTCCCCTTTGCTAAATACGTTTTAGGAAATAAAGGTTAAGTGGGTGCCCATTCTCAAAAATACAGAAATCCTGCAGTTACAACAAAGCCTGATGAAGCAACCTGCACCGACAATCAGATTCTTGGAAAATAGGCGTCATTTATCTCTTAAGGAACAGGGACAAGTTCCCTGGGGCTGGTCTTCCTGGGGCAAACGCGGCCTGGGCATGGCCCAGAACGGCCCAGAGGAGGCTGCCAGCCCGTCGCTGGAACAGGAGGGTTTGAAAAGGCTCCCCGCGGCCTGTGGTCTTTCTAACGGCATAGCCTCCACCCTGAGAGCGTGCACTGGTGGTGCACTTGCTGTATGCGAGGCACGAAGGATACAGAGGCTTCGGGTGGCAGGTGGGTCCCCAAAGCAGCTCAGACGCAGCAGGAGACCAGACAGCCTGGCGGCCTCGGCTGTGCGAGGTGGGCAGGGGCAGGCTCAGGCTCGGGGCAAGCTGGGGCTCTGAGCTCGGGGACGGAGGGAGGCCGGGTAGACTTTTTTTTTTTAAGATAAAACTTACATTTGGAGACCACAGTCTGAGAGAAGGATAAACTAGTTAACGATCCAACTAGTCGGTCAACGAGTATGGACAACCACAAGATCACAAGTCGTCACCTGTCGCGAGACATCCACACACCTTCCTCTTCATCTGGCACCAGATCACGTGGGGCCAGGTCACCTGTCCAGGTGGAGCTGAGGTCCGGCCCAGGGGGGTTTCCCCAGGCTTCACTGAGGTGCACTTTGCATGGGTCAAAATGCACAGACCTCACCTGTCAGCCTGTTTACATCTGTGCACCCCTACGTGACCGCTACGCGGTCACAGAACATTCCCACCGGCCCAGAGGGTCCTGGTGCCCTTCGCGCCAGCCACCAGGGGTAACCACGCGGACGCCTATCACCTCCGGGATTCTCCTGGCCTTGAGCTTCCCACAAATGGAACCAGAGGGACTGACTGGGCTCTTTCTTCATGATTCCTTGGAGATTCAGCTCCACTGCTGAGAGCATCAGCGGTGTATCCCTCTTTCCTCCGGGGCAGTATCGCATCGACAATTACACTACAGTTGGGATCCACTCACCACCTGACGGACGGCGGCTTGTTTCCACCTCAGTCCATGAGCGAGCGGCGCCACAATGAACGTTCGCCTTCGGTCTCTGACAGACAAAGGCATTCAGTTCTCTCAAACAGATATGACCGAGGCAGGAACCGCGAGATCACAGGGAGACGCGCGCTCCATGTGTGGCTCAGTCACATAAGCATCCGACGCTTGATTTCGGCTCAGGTCATATCTCGCAGTTGGTGACTCCGAGCCCCGCGTGGGGCTCTGCACTCACAGCGTGGAGCCTGTTTCACATCCTCTGTCCACCGATCTCTGCCCCTCCCCCACTCACACTCACTCTCTCAAAAATAAACATTAAAAAAAAAAGGGCAACAGTTTTCCAAAGTGGCTGGACTGTTTCACAACGGCGTCCTGCCCCTCAGCGTGATTCTGTCAGCCTCTTTCTTTTTAAAAAAAACTTATGGGGCGCCTGGGGGGCGCAGTCGGTTAAGCGTCCGACTTCAGCCAGGTCACGATCTCGCGGTCCGTGAGTTCGAGCCCCGCGTCGGGCTCTGGGCGGATGGCTCAGAGCCTGGAGCCTGTTTCCGATTCTGTGTCTCCCTCTCTCTCTGCCCCTCCCCCGTTCATGCTCTGTCTCTCTCTGTCCCAAAAATAAATAAAAACGTTGAAAAAGAAAACAAAAATTTTTTTTTAACTTTTATTAACGTTTATTCATTTTTGAGAGACACAGAGACAGAGCGTGGATGGGGGAGGGGCAGAGAGAGAGGGAGACACAGAATCCAAAGCAGGCTCCAGGCTCTGAGCCATCAGTACAGAGCCCTACACGGGGCTTGAAGTCACGAACTGTGAAGTCGGATGCTTAACCCACTGAGCCACCCAGGCACCCCACTCCATTTGTTTGTTTGTTTTTTAATTGTTTAACGTTTATTTATTTTTGAGAGAGTGAGAATGCAAGCAGGGGAGGGGCAGAGAGAGAGAGGGAGACACAGAATCCAAAGCAAGATCCAGGCTCCAAGCTGTCAGCACAGAGCCCGACACAGGGCTCGAACCCACGAACCGCGAGATCATGACCTGGCCAAAGTCTCCGACGCTCAACCGACTGAGGCCCCGGGGGGCCTCGTGTCAGCCTCTTTCAGTCTGAGCCACCACGGTGGGCATGTGGCGGGTCTCACCATGGTTTTGGTTTCCATTTCTCTGATGACCAGTCACGATGGGCAACTTTTCTTTCACTCATCGGCCACCTGTAGGTCTTTCATAAAGCACCCATTCAAGTGTCTCAGACATTTTTTACTGAGCTGTGGAACTCTTTACACACTTTGCATGTGGGTTCCCATCGGGTTTACACCCCGTGCACGCTCTCTCCCGGCCTATGGCCTCCCGTCTGCCTTCACTGGGCATCTTCTGACAGGCAGAACTTAAGTGCACTTTGCCGTTTTTCTCTTTATGGCTTGTGCCTTCCATGTCCATAAGGGTCCTTGCCCACTCCAGTCTTCTAGAAGATCTGGAGTCTCAGCTTCCACATTCAGGCCCGCGGTCCATCTCAAATGAGGCTGCGTGTGCGTGAGGACGGGGTCAAGACTCACCCTCCGCCCTCAGGCCCCCAGTTGCACTAACGTCCGGCCTCCCTTCACTGCGTTGGTGTCTTTGTCAAAAACCCAGTGGCTGTAACACGCGGATCCACTTCTGGACTCTGTGGTGTTCGCTGACCGGGTCTGCCCGCACACGCCAATACCACCCCGGCTCGATTAGCACGGCTTTACGCCAAGTCTTGAAACCTGGGAGCGTGAGCATTTTGATTCCGCTCTAGACCGCCTTGGCTATTCCAAGTCACCTACAGCTCCGTACGGGTCTCCAGACTCAGACCGTCCCGTGGCAGACCATCCGCTGGGGCTCTGAGCGCGGCAGCACCGCCCTCCCCGCAACACCCCGTCCGCTCCATAAACGTGGCACCTTCTCCACTCAGACCTGCTTTCGTCTCTCTCGTCTGGGTGTGAGGGTCTCCCCTGTAGTTCCTTGCACGCATCCCTAGGTATCCTGACCTTGGTCGTGTCGTCGGTGGCCGCGGGTTGCTGGGACGCAGAATCACGGTTCACTTAGGACACTGACCCCCCTCCTACAATCTCACCAAATCCGAATCTGGGCAGCGCGTGTCCGAGTCTTCTGCGTGCGCACAATGGCGCCATCTGGGATTCTTCCTCCATCTTCCTCCTTTCCAAACGTGATGCCTGACTTCCTTTTCCCGCCTTTCTGCTGCAGCGGAGCGGTGAGAGCCGGCGTCCCAGACGACGCCAGCCAGCCCTCTGCCCCCGAGCCCGCCCACGTACCCAAACCCGACCTCGGACGACTGACAACGTGTCATGGTGGGCGCCGACCCACAGCTCCGGTCTGGTGAGGGAAAATGACAGACAGACCCGTGCCTCGTGGCTGCCGGCGGCACCTCGGCCGGGCGCGGCCTCCTGCGGGCGTCACGGCTGTGGCTGCGACCGTCCCCGACCCGGCAGGACGTGCAGACAAGCTGGAAGTCAGTCACACCCACAGAAATCTGAGCACGACCGTCCTCTACCGACTGACCTGATTTATTTCAGGGCAACAGCTTCACGAAAACAAAGAGGTCGTGGTTAGAAAGCACCAGCGTGACCTGCCCGCTAAGTCACCTCGGGCCTGTTCCCGTGGGCGGGAGACTTAGAAACCCTGAAAGCGCTTCCTGCACAGGCTCTGTCCTCGGCCACCACAGGTGTGACAGGCAAGTGTGTCCCCCCAAGAGAGATCAGGGGAGGCTAACCCCCGGCACCTCAGAACATGACCTTACTTGGAGGCAGGGTCTTTACGGAGGTCAAGTTAAAATGAGGTCACTCGTGGTCCCGTGGCAAGGGGCGATTCAGACACGAAGAGGGACACGCACAGAGAAACCGCCACACAAACGTTGCAGCCGAGGTGCCAGCAACGACCAGAGCTGGGCGAGAGCCCTGGCACGGACTCCCTCGCAGCCTCGGGGGAACCCCAACCCTGCCAAACCCTGACCTCACGTTTCTGGCCTCGAGAACGGGGACACAGGCCTCGGGGACACGGCTGGCAACCCCCAGAGACCACGGAACGGGCACCCCGACGCGAGCGGTGTTCTCCAGTGTAACTTGTACGGAAGCCCACACGTCGCTGCGTGTCGTCAGACTAGTTACAATTAACGTGAAAACTGGGCGCCAGGCCCGAGTGCGCCACGGCCGGCTCCAGCAGCGCTCGGGAGGCAGGGCGCTGGCCGGTCCACCACGCTGGCTGGCAGAAAGGAGGCGGGCGTCCTGGAGACCCCATCCGGCTCCGCCACTCTGTGTCCGCACCGGGCTCTCCGGGGCACGAGTCTGTGCTCAGAACCCCCCCCGGGCCCACAAGGGCCTCACCTCGCCTCTCCCCAAGGTGCCCCAGCTGCGAGGACAGGTGCCCAGCGTACCTGTGTCGAGGTGGGGCGGTCCGGCAACGGAAGGCAGGCGGGGTGGCCCGGACGGCCCGAGCACGCGGGGAGGAAACTCGGCTTCGGGCCCTCCTGCCAGGCCTCACTCTGCAGTGCGGAGGTCCTGTCTGCGGAGGTCAGGCTATTCCTCCCCGAGTGGCTGGGGTTTACACACTGATGCTAACAAGGAGCCCCTAAACAAACACCTCAGCGGAACCAGAGCTGAGTCTCTGGCGGCAGATCTAAAACTGGAAAACCGGGAAAAACGGGCAAAACAGATACAGATAAATTTGTTTTTAATAAAGGAGTTAATTTTCTTTCAATCCTATATAAAACAATAGCAATTAAAAACTTCATTTTTGAAAGTAAAATATTTACATATGAACAAGTAACTGTGCAAAATTTACATGAAAAAATGGAAAGACAGGGATTTCCTAAAAGACAAAATAAAAGGCGTAACAGTTTTCGGGCGTCGATAAAAAATACTGATCAGCATTCGGTTCACACTCGCGCGAATTAAAGTCTGACGTGAGGATTCACACGGAGAAAGCCCAAGTATTTACAGTCATAAAAGTACTATCAATAGACAATTTAATACAATAACCTCTGAAAATATAAAGAACCAATTAGTATATTTGTAATAAAAAAATAGGTACAAAGAAGGGGCTTTGCTCTGGACATCTGCGAAGTCGGCCCACAGCTTGCTTACAGTCTCTTAGCAAAATAATTATAGTTTACATAGCCATTTTTATGTTATGTGCCAAAAATTATGTACAATTACTGACAAAATACACCAACCATTTTTCAACACTTGATTCACACTGAGAAACAGTCTTTTGATGATTCTTCTCAACTTTGATTTTATTTCATCTAAGTTTCCACTTTTAGCTAAAAAACACAGTGCAAGTAAAATATATTTATGCTGAAAAGGTTTTCATTTCTTTTAACTTTACAGCTTTACAAACTACAGCAAATAAACTGCGTCTGTACAGGTGCCGACCACGCGCTCGGGAGGAGCCGGCGGCACGGCCTCTCCTGAGCAGGAAGGTGGCTCCGCTCCGCGCGGGCGCGCCGTGGGCTCCGGGCTCCTCGGGGACTCTGGCGAGGGAGGGGACGGGCAGATAAATAGTCTAAAAAATCAGTTTGCTTTGCCAACTGACTAATACAAAAATAAAATAAATGAAATGAGGTCATCGCTGTAGACACACACCTACGCAGTAAGTCGGGTTGAATGAACCAAAACGCACAAATAATGTAGAAACCGCTACGAGGTGACAGAGGGCAACTAATTATTTGCTAAACGATTCCATCAGTTTTTATATATGGCTTGTTTGGCAAGAAGGCCACTCAATCAAAGATGAGTTAAGAGTTAATTGTCCTTTAAGAGGGCCCACGGGCCTCTGTGTTCTCTGTTACAGAAACGTGTTTTCTTCCGCACTGAAGAGTTGACTTAGAAACAGGAATATAAAACTGTTCCGTTGTAAAGAGGTGGCTGTTTTTTAAACAATATCCCATTTGCTTGTTACAAAAGGCGTCATCTGCAAATATATAAAAGCGTCCCAGGCGTCTCCATCCGCGACGCCGCACCCGCCCTGTGCTACTTGAGGAATGCTTTGTAGAGCAACAGTGAATGGCTTGTCTCACGCTCATTCTCTAAACAAAATATGAGGTCCCTGAGGTTGACCCGCGTGATCCTTTGTCGCGTGAACTGTCTGGGGGTTCCGACGCCGGAGCTGCCTGGGACCGCCGAGCCTGGGCCCGACCCCTGGTGACGAGAAAGAAGACAGCCGAGTTAGTGGTGTGCACGGGTGGGCGGGACCCAAGGCGCTGGCAGGAAGGGGCAGGGCCAGGTGCTGGCCCCAGGGCTACGCGCCCACAGCCACTCGAGTTTCCCTACAGGTGTGCCAAGGAACCCTGAAGCTGGAGGAAGCCACGTGTGTGACAGGCTCCTTCCTGCAGACCTGCTCCTGGAGCTGAAGTGCTTTACGGGTCCCTAACAGGGAGGGGGTGCGAGCAGGGGGCACGGCCCCCACACTGACCTCCGGGACCGGTGGTCTCAAGCACCCATATGGGCACTAAACCCTGCAATTCCCAGGGCTCAGACTCCGGCCCTCGGGGCCTGCAGAAGGCACAGGCGGAGGCTCCTGCCCCAGGGGGATGGCAAGACAGCTCCTGGGCTTGAAGCTGGTGTCCCCGACCTCCACGTGTCCAGGCGGCCAGGTGGGACCGATGCCACACCCGGGGCAATCGTGTCGTCCCCATGTCGCCGGCAAAGGCACTTTCCCAATGCTGCAAAGTCTAAACTCCCAGGCTGGGCGGGCGGGCGGGCGGGCGGTTAGCGGGCTGGACCGCAGAGCTCTGGGGTCACCGCGGTCGTCCGCGGCCAACAGGGGGCACCCTGCTCCCAGCCAGTCTCAGCGGGACACTGCCACCTCCGGGCCGACAGCAGCAACTGGGCTCAGGGCCTGCACCGCTGGGGAACAGCCGAGCTTCTGCGAGTCTCTGACGCCTGCACGTGGACAAGGAGTCACTGGGGGCGGTGTTCCCGGATGCGTCGTGTTGGGTCCTGGGGTTCCAGCACCGCATCTCCGTCCGACCACACAACTCCCAACTGCGTGGTGCCTGGTTCTCCGTTCAGAATGAAAACTAAGCATCTGTGTTCTGATGGTTAAAGTTGCTCGTGCATATTTCAAGTGCAAACATAACACAGGGTATTTTTACCGCATGTTCTCACAGCTTAGGAAGGTGGGAGGAAAGGGTTCCCCGACAGCTGAAGAAGAGCCCTGCCCTGACCAGGCCGCAGTTCCGGGAGCCGGCCAGCAGGTGGCGGGCGAGGCCCACGCACGCTCCGGGCACCAGGTCCCTCTGCCACCTGAGCCGTTTCCCCCAGGGGAGTCCCTGTGCACACGCACCCATCTTTGACCTCAATTACAATTTGCACCCCCTCCACCACCCTTCACGGCTGAGGTCCCTCCTCCAGGCCAGGTTGCGTGGCAGCTACTTTTCCTTGTTTGGAAGAACAATTCTGGTCTCTCCGTGCTTTCCTGAGCCTCGGTAACAGCCCTAAAGGAGCATTTTGTGCAAGACACACACCGCGCCACCCCCCCCCTTCCCCGCAGAGGCTTGTGATGACGTTGGAGCAGCAGGAGCCCGGGGGCCCGTCGGGGGCCCGCCGCTCTGCACCCCAGACACCATGGGGAGAGCCCAGCACGCCGAAGCAGAGGCCAGTTTCTGGAAAGACAGCTGCCCGCGGACGGTGGCCTGCCCTCTGCACCTCCCCTGCGGACGCCAAGACTCACGGGGACAGGCGCAGCCATGCAGAGAGCAAAGGCACTACCTACGTAACGGACCGAAACATCTCTGCAACACGCGTGACCAATTCTGGACCACGTCTGATGTTTCTACTTTCCAAACAGAAAGCCAACAGCCAAAAACAGGTAGGACAGGGCCCCCACTTCAGGTGGAAATTACCGGGTCAGAACTCAAGACAAATAATACCTGCGATATTATTCCAATATTTCTTAGAAACCACAACTGGTCTCAAAGCGTTAACGGGCAAGTGAGCCGGTGGAGTGCCGCCCCCAGGTGCAGGCGGCACGCTCTGAGGGCCAGCGAGAAACTTCAATTCCTGGTGTTTCTATGGATGTTGTAAAAAGCCGATGTTCAAAGATATCCTACTTAATACTCACATTACTTCTAATTACACGGGCCGAGCACCGTTTCCCCATCTCATGCCAAAACGGAAGGACGCAGTTCACCGTCCTCCCTCCAGGGTCCTGGTCATACTGCTCGTCGGGTATTCTGGCTGCGGGAGGGGTCACAGGAGCCCGGAGCCCGGGAGAGAGGACGGCCGTGACCACCCAGCCTACCGACACCGCGCCCGGCCCAGAATCACGGAACAACCGGTGGGGGCGGGGATGGCCCCCAGGGGGAGCGGTGACGCCCACACCCCATCAAAGGGCTGCCTTGCCCGGTCTCTGCAGGCGCTGGGATAAGAGCAAGGCGACCCTGGATGTATCGCTTGCACGCAGCAGGTCCTCCCCTGAAAACGGCACGTCGCACACCTGTCAGCCCGGTCACGGGACTGGTCCAAGACAAAAAAAAAGAGCTATTTCTTTTGAAGGCAACCTTGCCATTGGCAAAATGCCACAATCGATCTGACAGGCAATGAGCACCTGGTGTAAAACCAAATGGGAAAAACCCCACTTTGCGTCCAAATCCCGGCTCATGGGGCCACCTCAGTTGGGGGCCAATGCTCACAGGGAGAGAAGCCCCCGGCGTGGCTGGGTGCTCGCCATGCGTGCCGACACGTGAGCCCCGGTGCCAAGGGCCCTTGGGCACGGTCTCAGGGAAATGTCCACCTCGGGGCCACAGCAGCCAAGAGCCCTGCACTCGGGCCCCCAGAAGCACGGCCAAGCGGCTCCCGAGCGAGGGGCCCCTCAAGGCTGCGTCCCCGCCCCGCGTTCAGCTGGACAGCCAGGAGCCTGGGCCGAACCGGTTCCAGTGAATCCAAGGGCACAGCCTCCGGCCGGCTCGCCCTGCTCCCCTCAGTTCCCCAACTCGCCTGCACCCGTCTCTGCGCCTTCCCTGTCCACGAAACAGAGCACCCGGTGCAGACGGGCGGCCGGGAGTACACGCGGCGGCAAAGACACGCAGGTACTCTCCTCAGGAGGACACATACCACTCAGTCACCCCGACACCTCCCTCCGTCTCCCCAAAACCAACTCAGAACAAGAAGGCACCAATCTACCCAGGCATCGCTCCATCGGCAGACGTGGCGGCACGGAGCGCCCTGCTCCAGAAAGACTCCAGATGAGAACACCTGGCAGGTCCTCCTGAACCCATAAGGTGGCGTGGCAAAGGCAGAGGATGGAGACAGCGAGGGGCCGCGGTCTGACAGAGGCCACCCAGAATGGCCGGTCCACCCCAGTCTAGCGTCCAGAGTCCTCAGAACACAGAGCCTCCGACAAGGGAAGGAACTAAAGGGACACTGAGGCTCCTGCAAGACCAGGACGTCACCGCCAAAGGACACAGGACCCTCCAGGACCCTCCTACAAGCAACGCAAACAGAAAACCGGCCACACTACCCGACTGCTCAGCGCGGTCAGAAGAGGGCGCCATCAGACCGCAAGTCTGATGAGACACCCAAACCTGGCAAAAGTGACCCAAGATTAGCAAGTCCGTCAAGATCTACCGCAAAAATCAGAAAACAGAATTCCACGCACATCAGAGACTGTCTGGAAAAACAAGAAAACCATTAAGACAACACTTCCAACAACCAAAAGATGTCCTGAAACATTTGAGGACATGAGAAGTGCCCTGAATGAAAAATCCCTAACGTTAAGAGAAGTAGATTAAAAAACAGAAGGGATGAGAGTGGAGTAAATGCAAGAAAAAAATGGGGAGGAGACACAGAGATCTCTCAGAAGTGCATGAATTAACTGCAAGGCACCGAGGGCAGACCCGCGAGGAAAGGCAGGCTCATGAGGGGCGCAGCCGCGGAAGGTCTGGGGAAGGGCAGGTGGCGGGCAAGCAAAGGCCTGTGTTAGCAGAGCCTCCGAAGAAGGAAGCGGACAGAGCACAGCAGACACGGAAGCCAGAGTCCAGGAACCAGAAAGACCAAATCTACACACTGAAAGTTCCCATGAAAACCGACTCTGACATCTCCTCGTGAAATTGCTAGTTTTCAAAGATCAAGACAAGGCCTCGTGTATAAGAGACAGCAAGTGACAAAGGCCAGTGAATCGGCCTGGCATCGGGGCTTCTCAAAACCAGCTTCCAAAGCAGGACGACCACGGACGCTCATTCACAGAAGGACTGAAAGAAAGTGCGAGCCAAGGATCTTATATCCAAGCCAGGCCATCCTCCCTATCGAAGCCACAGAAAGACCTTTTGCAACACGCAAGTGTCGGGGATTCTGCATGGAGGCCTCCGCGGGCTGGGCCACAGTGCAGTCGCCATCCAAGCCAGGAATGGGCAGGGGACACGCGCAGGGCTGGGGCGGGCAGAAGCACTTGTAAGGAAACCACACCGCTTACTGAAGCTGAGGAGGGGCCCGGCGGGAGGGCGGAGAGCAAGGGGCATGTGCACTGGCTGCTGCGAGAAAGTGGGCGGGGCTCAAGCCCTATGGGACCTAAGAAGCTGAACAGCTAAGAAAAACCAGGGGACATTGAACAAGGTTTATGTGCAAAAATAACCACCAGAATACAACCGTAAGCCTTCCTAAATACAAACATTTTAATTAAAGAGCAAAGAATATGCACTTCAGAGGAAGAGAATCACAGCAAACGTAAGAAATAGGCATAGTTATAAAACACTGTGAGACAGAAGAGACCAAGCGTGTTGATCATATCAGAAGAAGGCGAATGGGCTCAATTCACCTAATAGAGAGAAAGCTTTTCGATTCGGCTCAGAAAACAAGACGTAGGCACGTGCTATAGATGTGAGCCACACCTAAAATCAGGAAGTATAAGACCAAAGCAGGGACAGAGATTCTCTCTGGTGAGGGAAGTGCAGAGAGCGGGGTGAATGATGGTCCTAACTCAGGACACAGCAGAGCTCAAGCCCACTGGACAACGGCAGACATTTTTTAACGCTAAAAGTGCCAATTCACAGAAGATGTGACACTTCTGAATACTTCCGTACCCAACAACGTGGCACACACAGCCCAGCTACAAAGCATCAGCTGCAGAAGACACAGGAGATAAAGACAGAAACGCACGAGTGACACAGACTTTACATCGCCACAGTCCGTACGAGACCCATTGAATGGACAAGAATAAGCAAGGATTCAGAAGACTGGTCAGCTTGAGCAGCAGGTGCGTGTTGTGGAAATCTATTAAGCTCTACGCCGTTCGGGAGAATAGGCCTGTTCTCAGGCACCCACAGCACAGTCACCAAGATTCCCCGTGTCACCACCGGACTGGCACAATTTTAAACAATCCTGAACAATCTCCCGCGGTGCTGGTGAGACGGGGGAAGGCGAAGCGACCCGATCTTCGGGAGGGGAGCCCAGCTCTTCCTAACAAGACCTCCTGGCAACTTTGCTGCGCCCTCAGCGGTGCGCCCCAGAACACAAAGACCCTCGGGCACAAGGTCATCCGGCGTGGCACAATGGCACACAAGTCATCGTTAAATGAAGGAATAAGCGGGGGGGGGGGGGGGGGGTGCGGAAAGGACGGAGGGCAGACAGCACCACCGCCACTGCAGGAGACAGCCACACGGGAAAAGTAGGAGCTCATGGCGTGATCGCCCGGCAGGCGCCACTTTAGCCAAAGGATCCAAGTCGCCACAACGTGACACGCTCAGAAGGGCACCTTATCCCTTTTGTGAATTCTAGCTAAAATTATGGAACGTGCACTTAATCGTGAGGAAACCCAGGATGAACCCAACTTGAGGGACTCTGTACCAAATGAGTGACCCCCACACTTCGTGAGTGTTGAGATCAGGAGGGAACAAGGAGCGACGGAGGAAGGAGCAAAGAGGGTCCTGAGTGACAACAGGAAAAGGTCCCCAGGGGGACGACGGGGACAATCACAGATAAAATATTTGCAAAAGAAACATCTGGTCAGGGACCATCACCCCAAACAAACTGTGCACACAACTCACAAAACTCAACAATAATAAACCTGAATGAAAAACGGGCCGGACACCCGAGCAGGCCCCTCACCGGAGAAGACGCACAGATGCAGACGGGCGCGGGGACAGACGCTCCGCATCACAGGTCGTCAGGGAGACGCAAATCACAACAGCGAGGCACCACGCACGCCTGTCACCGGGGCCCAAACCCACGACCCTGACGACCCCAGACGCTGGCGAGGGCGCGGAGCGGCAGGAGCGCTCGGCCGTGGCCGGCGGGAACGCACGACGGGGCGGCCGCTTTGGAGGCGAGTCTGGTGTTTTGCTACAAAACGAATCATAGTCTCACCGGACGAGCCGGCAATCGTGTGCCTTGCGATTTATCTACACGAGTCAGAAACTCGTGTCCACACGAAAACCTGCCCACGGATTTTTACAGCGGCTGTGCTCGCGGCTGCCAAAACTTGGAAGCGACCACGGCGTCCTTCAGAAGGTGACGGATAAACTGTGGCAGATCCACAACGTGGACCATGACTCCGTGCTCACAAGAAACGAGCTCTCGGCCGCGAAAACGCAGGGAGGAGGCTCCGACGCTCGTCACTAAGGCAGGAAGCCGATCTGAGGAGCCCCCACACGTGAGTCCGGCTACACGACTTCCTGGAAAGGCACAGCCGTGGACACGTAAAGGGTCAGTGGCCGTCGGGGTGGCGGCAGGTGGGGGTGACGGCAGCGGGGAGATGAACACGCGCAGCTCGGGGGGTCTCGGGGCCGTGGAACTAGAGCATGCGATGCTGTGAAGGCAGGGGCACGTCACCGCACGTTTGTCCAGACCCGCAGAACGCGCGACGCCGAGAGTGACCCCAAGGCGCGCGTGGACTCGGTGGTGATGACGCGTCTGTGGAGGCTCATCAGTTTTCGTAAATGTAGCCTCCGGTGGGTATTGACAGTGGGGAGGCTGTGCGTGTTCGGGGGCAGGTAGCACGCGGGAAATCTCTGTACTTTCAGTCAGTTTCGCTATGAACCTAAAACTCCTCCAAAAAACAAGGTGTATTATAATTTTAAAAAATTAAATTCTGAAAAACCAAATCAAATAAGGTCTTATGAACCATCTAAGCACACTGACGGCTCACTACAGGAAGCTGGGTGAGGGGTGTATAGAAATACTCCAATATTTACCTAACTTTTCCACGGGTCTAAAATTAGTTCAGGGGCGCCGGTGGGGCTCAGTCGGTTAAGCATCTGACTTCGGCTCAGGTCATGATCTCACGGTTTGTGAGTTCGTGCTGACACCGTGGAGCCCCTCTCAGAGCCTCTGTCCTGCTCTCCCTCTGCCCTTCCCCCGCTCACACGCTCCTGCCCTCTCTCTCTCTCTCTCTCTCTCAAAAATAAACATTTAAAATAAATGAATAAACAAAATCAGTTAAAAAAAAAGTTACTTTAAAAAGACATATCCCAAGGAAATAATCCCAAACTAAAAAAGAAAAAGAACTAAGCATTACCACTGATGAGGAGAGGCATATGGAGAACTTTTTAAAGTACGGATTTTATGTTAATTGTTATATATGTAACACATAAGCCTCCCTCTGAAGTTCAAAAACAGACAAAAGCAACAACGCATGAAAGAACCTCCCAGAACAGTGTTTGGCGACCTGCGTCTCTCCACCGTGTCGCTCAGGGTCCTCGCGCTCACCGCAAGCAGCCACCTCGTGCCCGGCCCTCCCCGTGGGGTTTGGAAACACACGCTCGTCCCGCTCCTTGGCGTGTCCTCCAGACACATCTGAACCCAGTCGGACCTTCACCCACGGGCCTTGCCCACCTGCCCGCCCCTCCCCCCAGCGCCGGGGCCTCAGCAGCCAGAGCGTCTGGGAGGCCGGGTGTGCTGAGCGAAAGACCAAACACATCGGCAGTGACGGCACTCGATCTCCCACGGACACGGACTCACAGGCGAGGACGGGGAGGAGGCCGGGAAGCCGCCCCTGGGTGCGGACCAGAAGCGGGGTGCCCGCCGGAGCGCGGGGACCGCTTCAGATGCAGAAGGGCCGTGCCTGCACACACCTTCCTCCGCGTGGACTGCAGAGGGGCCTGGAACCGGCGCGCACAGCTCAGAAGCGGCCTCCACACGCCACCCCCCGCGGGGACCGGGGCTCCTGGCCGGGAGCCCGAGGGCGCAGGAGTACCGGAGGCTCCGGATGCCTCTCCCGCCGGTAAAACCACGACGTGTCAACAAGGGTGACATTTCAAAAGGATATAGAAACAGCTTGAAGGAGCTTCCACTGCCCAATCTAGAAATAACGAGAGATTGATTACAACCCACTGAAGACCACGGGAGACCACGGCCCCGGCCACGGTGGCGAACAAACGCACGAACAAACGGGCGGACGGAGGACGCAGGGAAAGGTCTTCCTGCAGCAGAAGGCGTGAAGGGGACAGACGTCACGGCCTGCAGCCGCAATGACGCTGAGGCCGGGGTGGCCCGCGGAGTCCTGGAGCACCTCCTCGCTCAAGGCGAACAAATACTAACCAAACGGCGGTGACTACACGCCGGACAGTGTGGCCGAACCTGGTGACCACGGTCCGTATCAGTGGGAAGGTCACCACACGGGGTGCTTCCTCATGTGACAGACTGGACACAGTGCCATCGAGATGGAGGCGTTTCTGCCAGAGTCACACAGACCTAGGCCGAGGCTCATCCCGTGGACGGAAGTGCCGTCCCCTGAGTGCTGGTGAGAACGAGGGATCCGTTAACAGGCTCACGTGCAAGCCAACCAGATGCCCCACGTCCCTGCACAGACGTGGAGATGCTACTGGGGCCACTGGTGACACGGGGGCAGGCCCGAGGACAGGCAGACATCCCGCCTGGAGGTCTGTGCGGCCTCGTGCCAGACAGGGCCCGGCAGTAGCAGCACTAGGGGTGCAAAACACTCCATCAGAGGAACGTATACACACACACGTTTAACACACACACACACACACACACACACACACACACACACGAGACACCGTGACGGGGTCGGGGTCATGCAACACTCAGAACTGAGAGCATAAACAAAGAGCTGCGTGCACTCCTCCTACAACTCTTCTGTAGGTTGGAAACGATTCTCAATTAAAAGAAAGTGTATTTTTAAATAAGCACCGTCTGCTGGGAAGACAGCAACGGGGGCAGCAGTTTCATCTTCCCAAAGGCCCGTGTATGACTCACGGCAACTGAGCGGCCAAACCCAAGACCAGCAACTGCTATTTAGAGCAAACCCCGCGAAGATGAGCCGCAGGCGGCCACAAGCCCGAACGGGACCCCCAGAACTGTGCAGGCCGGGCTACCGCCGGGCTGGAGGCCTCAGGGGGCAGCGGCCACAGAGCAGCATCCCGTGGACGAGATGGGGAGGTGGGAAACGAGGTGGGCAGGACGGGGCGGTGGAGACAGGGACGGCCCAGGGGCGAGGCGGGGAGGGGAGCCGTGGATGCTGAGAGCAAGCGTCCAGCACACGAAGGCCACGAGAGAGGGGCTCCGCCAGGTTCGCAGGCTACCTCAGACACACACGCCCATCGAGTTCGAGGAAACGAAAGTCACGTGAAAAGAGCCAACGGACAGCACGAGGATTGAACCCCTCCCCCCCAAGTTGCTACAGGGAAGAGAGAAAACGAAGACGGGTAACATCCTTGCAGACAGTGAAAAACACCGAGAAGACGGAATCAACAAACAGACCAAAACTGTAACGGTGTACCTCAAAACAAGCTAAGAGACACTGGCGACAGTCGTAAAGAACAAGAGAAGCCGGAGTTAGCGAAACTCAGAAACGAGGCGCCAGAGTTGAGAAAACATTAGACAGAAAACTCAAGAAACCACGAGCACAAGAACGTGAGCGCAAGTGAGGCCGACAGAGGGTTCAAGAGGCAAAGGACGACACAACGGTCCCCGTCGGGGTCTCCAAGGAGAAGCCGGGGAAACAAGCCACCAAAGACGTTCCCGAACGAAAACAGACTTGAGGCTGCGTGAACGCCACCCATACCCGAGACCGCCAACCCAGACAACCGGTTCCAAGGAAAATTAAAGGCTCGTAAGAAAAAAAAAACAAATTCTTTGGGTAACTTGGGCTAAAAGAACACATGACGTGTAAGAGAAATAAAATTAGACTATCGTCAGGCCTGAACAGCAACACTTTATGCCAGGAATAAATATCCGGAGTAACACGTTCAAGATTCTCGAGGGAAGCAAATGGGAGACAAGGATTTCACAGCTACGCACACGGGCCTGCAAGCACACAGGGCACGAGCTGCTTCCGCGTGTAAGCACCTGCAGACGCCCTCCCCACGAACCATCCCGAAACAACCCGGCAGAGGAATCACAGAAAACCGAAACGACCACACAGACACCAACATCGAGATGAATCATCAGTGTGACGCACACGGTCCCTCGAGGAACCCTGCGGGAGGACGAGGGGGACCGCGGGGCGATGCGCTGCTGCAGCGAGCGAGGCCGCTACATGCTCGACACGCACGACAGGACGCGCCCGGCCGGAGCCCCGCCTGCCCGAGCGGGAAGACCCTGCTCCCACCCCAGCACCCAGCCGCAAGGCCACCTGCCCTTCCCCGGGAGCCACCTGGACGGGGGAGGCAGTGTCTACGGGGGGCGCACTAGGTCAGAGGGGCGTTCCACAGACCCTTACTGACGCCAAAGGGAAAAACAAAGCGCCCGACCGAGTCAGGATGAACCGTCTGCTAAGCGAGAACCCGCACTCCTGGAAGGGAGTCCATCTGCCGCCCACAATCTCCAGCACCGAGTGGCAATCGCTAGACACGCAGAGAAACAGGAAAGTGGGACCCGCAGGTAAGGAGAAGGGCAGCCAGCAGAGACGGCCTGAGCCCAGACCCTGGACCCGCACGGGCGTTAAAGCAGCCTTTTTTTTTTCTTAATTTTTTTTTTTTTCTTAACGTTTATTTATTTTTCAGACAGAGAGACAGAGCATGAATGGGGGAGGGGCAGAGAGAGGGAGACACAGAATCCGAACAGGCTCCAGGCCCTGAGCTGTCAGCACAGAGCCCGACGCGGGGCTCGAACTCACGGACCGCGAGATCATGGCCTGAGCCGAAGTCGGACGCTTACCCGACTGAGCCACCCAGGCGTCCCATAAAGCAGCTTTTATGAACAGGCCAAAGGCAGGATGTCCCGGGGGCTGTGGTCTCTCTCAACACGTGAGCAGACAGGGAACTTCAGCAAAGAATCAGAAACCGTAAGAAAGACTGGAAACCCCAGAACTGTGAACACATTGGCGGGCGCGAGCTTCAGTGGGTGGGCTCCACGGCTGCCTGCGGGTGACATGGCTCCCTGTGGTCAGGGGGCCTGAGGACAAACAGGGGAAATCATCCTGCCTGAAGATGAAAGAAAAATGAACAGTCTCAGACACCCAAGGGCAACATCACCAGGTCTCATGTACGTGTCGCTGGCAAGTCCAAGAGGAAAAGCAAACCAGAACCGGAAAAAATTTTGAAGAAATGAAGGCCACCATGTCCCCGATTTGAGGAGCTTCTTCTACGGATCAAAGAACCCCAAGCAGGCCAAATGTCAAGAGAACCAAGTCTAAAAAGAACCGAGACAAACTTCTCAAGTTTACAATGAAAACGTCAAAGCAGCCAGAGAAGGGAGATCCGTCAGGTGCGCGGCACAAGCGTAAACCATGTGGGGCCCAAAGACACCGGAAGCACGTCTTCCACGGGAGAGAGACGGTCACACATCCATCGCAGCTGCTGATCAGGTTAGGAAAAAGGGGTCTGCCATTTTGCAAAACACGCCAGGAAACCTCCCACCTTTTTTGTGATCCGGAACGAGACAGCACAGCATTGGGACGGGGATGCCCTCCGCAGCGTGAAGGACTCCAGTCGTGATACAGAGGGGCTCGGGGAGCAGGGGCATGACGGGTGCCTGGTCGTGGGGCTCCCACATCCCTCTTAGCACGTCCTCACCTAAAGTACACGGCACCCATCTGGACACGCTCAGCTCCTTCAGGAGCGTAGAATGCAAAAAAAAAGGGCTGTCTACCCAGACTTTTGCGTTCAGGGAAAGTACTGTTCAAAGTTGAGGGGGGGACGCCATCCCTTTCGAGTAAACAGAAGCTGAGCGAACCCCGCCCCGCCCCGCCCCCACCAGCGCCCCGCCCACCAGAAATGCCAGATGCGGTCCTGTGGGCCGAGGGAAACGCTGCTCGCGCAGGCCCGGACCGTGGCCTCCAGAAGCAGAAACTACACACGCCAACGGGAAACGCCAGGCTCTCTTTCTTCTCGTAACTTAAAACACAACAGACGGTAAACCAAGATAACAAAATCCTAAGGTTGGGTTTGCAACCGTGTGTGAAGGTATCACAACAAACAACACGAGAAACCAACAAAATCTGGACACACGGAAAGCGGCACGGGTCCCTCTCCCCGGCACCCGGACTCCCGGCCCGGCTCCTCGCCCGCCCCACGCACGGGCCTCTTCCAACAGCTCCTTCCGCGGGCGGCCCGACGCTCACCGCGTCCACGCACGCGGACCAAGCCTCCGTGTGGCGAGAACCCGGGCTCCCGCAGCATCCACGACAAGCTGACGTGAGCGTGAGGTGTCGGGCGCACAAGTACTCCAGGGAGGCCCGCGGGGTGGGGGGGGGGGGGGGGGCGCAGGGTGGTCGAGGATCCTGGGCACCTGCCCGACCTGGCGAGCGGAGACGCCCCCGGGGCCCCTCCAGCCCTCCTCGCCGCCGCCACGGTACCGTACCTCCGTCCCCGACCCTGGTCCCGGAGAGTCCACCTTCCGCTTCTTCCGGGGCCCGATGGCAGCGAGCGCGGTGAGGTTGGCGTCCCGCTGCCTCATCTGCGCCAGTTCCTGCTGCTGCATCTTTGTCGAGAAAAGGAAAACAAGGACCGTCAGGTCACACGCGTGGCTCTCGCTTTGCTACGAAAAACACAGAGGCGGCAGCGGGTCTTCGGAAACCGTCAAAGTTAAAATTCCTCTCACGTTTGGCTTCAACGGTAAGCTTATCCCGCAATCAGAAAAATGAAGCAGAAGCAGACGCGCGCCTCTCAAAGCCCGGAGGACGTAACGAGTTGAAAGTACAAAGGCTACGGCGCACCCAGGGGGAAACACCACCGCATCTGGGAGCGGGACGCGGGCTGTCCGCAGCCGCCTCGAGCAGCTGTGCCGGTGCCCGTCGCACAGAAACACCGCCCCTTCCTCACCCTTTCTTGTGTGGCACGAGCAGGTTACGTAAGACTCTATTCTCAAGCGTAGAGCAAAGACTCTCTGGCTGAAGACGCTTACCTCTTTTGCCTTCTGTTTCAACCTTAGCTGTTCCGGGTCTTCTTGTCTGGATCGAGACTATTTTTTAAAGAGGTAAAAAGAAAAATAAGCTCGGACCTAAGTGTTCATCGTCTAACAGACACGCTATCTTACTCACGATACGGTAACATCCAGATTGTATGACGGGACATATGTTACATTTTTCATTTTTCAACGCTTTTTTACGGCCCAAACGTAACAATTTAGGCTGCATGCCATGGGGAAAAAAACAGCCATCATGAAGGTCAGTCCCCCTGGAGAAGAGCTCACACGTGGCTTTCACCATGCCTGCCGGTCAAGGGCTCTGACGGACGGTGGGCCAGGTCGGCCCAAGGGGCTCTGGCTCAGGTCCGCAGCCCACCCGAGGCCCCCTTCCAAATCAAATGCGTCATGCCTTCGGGCCCGGGCCGGCCCCAACAGCACGCTGGCCTCCCGGGGCCTGGGGTGGGAGCGGCCGGCCGCGAGAAGCGCACACACTTGCCTTGGCCGCCCGCATGAGGATCTCTCTCTCTTGCTCGTCTTTCCTCTGCTTTTCAATTTGATCAAGCTGCTCAAAAAATTTGAGCTGAGCCCGGACATCACTTGCCTGCTCGTATCTGTCATCATCCTACAGAAAGGCAAGAACACGGTCACAATAAACCCGGGGACCGGGCCGGACGGGCTGCGCACACCCCGCTTCCCCAGAGCGAGTCCTACGGAGCCCCGCACACCCGCCCCCGGCCCGGATGGCCTGCGTGGGACGGGTCTGCAGGCCAGCATGCAGACGGAGTCTCAGTGAGCCGTGCTGGGGCTCACGAGGGGTTTCCACCTCAAACGCTCGTGCATCATTTGATTTTCACTGCCACTCTGAGGGCACGGGCCTCACGCGGCTGAGCCCCTCTGCACAGCTCCCACGTGAGGACAGAGGAAGGCAGACCCCACCCTGCAACCTGCCCCTGAAGGCAGGACCTCGGTGCAGGTGACCCTCCACGACACAAACGGGGCAGCGGCCCGAGTCACGGGAGCAGGGCTGGCTCGGGGCCGTGGGCATGCCACGGTGGCACTGGCAGGGGCTCCGGGACCCCCACCCCGGCCCCGGCCCCGTGCCTCATGCAGGCCCGGCCTGCCCTCCTCCTCCGGCCGGGCGCACGGCGCTGAGGCAGCTCCGTGGAGAATTCGGAGCCAACGCGACACCTGTGCGGCCCCGCGCGCCCGGTGCAGGAAGAGGCTTCCCGGCAGGACCGACCCGGAGTCCACGGCCAGCTCGGCCTCTTCAGGACGGCAGCGTGTTACCTTGTACGAGAAGTTCTTCTGCTGGGCCGTCTCTGATATTTTCTCCACGAGATTCTGTAGCCTCTGCTGCGTGGCGTGTGATACGTAACTCACAACGTCCGGATGCAACTCCGTGATGCCGTGTTTTTTACCTGGGGGTAGGCAACGCTTTAGCCGCCGAAGCTCCTTCTCTCCTCTCCGAGTCACCGTTCTGTCTTCCACGACTCACCGCTCAGAGCGACCGGAGGGCGGCCTGGACAGGCCCTCGGGGCAGGGGTGGGGGTGGGGGGTCGGTCTACACCCGCTGCAACTACCTGAGAACCACCGGCATCGAGCTCGGGGAAAGTACGGCACCGGTAACAGGCAGGACAAGGTACCGAGTGCGCTCCGCCGGGGAGCTGGGCAGAAGACGGCTCTATGTGGGGCTAGAGTCGCATGTGCACCGGGGGCCCCAGTGACGGCGGCACCCACGTACCGATCTCTAGGATTCTTCTCTGTAAAGGCGCTGGTAGGAGAAAGGTTTCATCCTTACAGGATCGCGTCAGGGTGCCCACTAAGTCAGAGTTCGTGGCTAATATTCGTGCACTTTCTTCCGACAGGTTTACTCCCGCCATCGAGGCCACGTCGTTGATGTCATCGTCATCCCTTCAGAGAGGAAGATAAGCTGACTGAGCGAGGGGCGCGTCGGGAGACGCTCGGGGGGCCTGACCCAGCGGTCCACAAGCGGGGCAGGGGACCCCGTGCAGAGAGCGCACGGACGCCCCTCCAGGCGAGCGTCCCGCCGGCGCCCTCCGGCCCTGCAACCGTCACCTGATCGAGGAAGCCCAGCGGTCTTCTTTGAAAAAGAGTCTGGTTTTTTTCTTCTTTTAATTTCTTTTAATGTTTATTTTTTGAGAGAGACAGAGACAGAGCACGAGCAGGGGAGGGGCAGAGAGAGAGGGGGAGACGGAATCCGAAGCAGGCTCCAGGCTCCGAACTGTCGGCACAGAGCCCGAAGTGGGGCTCTAACCCACGAACCGTGAGATCACGACCGGAGCCAAAGTAGGACGCTCAACCGACTGAGCCCCCAGGCGCCCTGGGAGTCCGTTCTTTTAAAGGAAGACCAGCTAAGCGTTAGAGCTGCACAGGAGTCCCAGCACGAGGATGTGTGTAGAGGGCTCCCCCACGGTCAGGACTAAGCTCAGAGAGCAAACCCAGCCACACAGGACCCACGGCTTCAAGGAGTTTGTTCCCAGTGAAACTTGGCTTAGAAAATCAAACAGCATTCTTTTCTTAAAATGGTCCCACAATTGTGGAAAAGGCACAATCGGGGGTGAAGGACTCTTTCCTTCCTGAATGAAGCTGCCGACCTGACGCCCCACGCCCCGGATCACCCCACACGTGCCCCCCGTGGAGCCGGCGTCCCCCGCGAGCAGGCCGCCAGCCACACGCACGGCCCTCCCTTCAGCCTCCCTAGCCTGGGACGCTCCTCAGCCTCGCCTTGGCTCTCGTGCCAGTGACGCTTCGAGGCCACGGGCCAGGTGTCCTGCAGCAGGTGTGTGTCCCCCGTCTGACTGACGTCCCCTCCCCTCATGACAAGAATGCCACACGAGCCCTGCAGAGGGCCGGGTCTCCTTGGTCCTTTCCTGATGCACTCTGAGCATCTGACCCCTCTGGGGTCCCTGCCGGCTTCCCCCTCGTCATTAGCTCCCCATTTATTCACCGTCACGGGCTCGTGCTTTCCTGTCTCACCCAGGGCACACAGTCTGTCACTACAGACACGCACAGTGGGAGGGAGCCCATCCACCCCAGCACCGCTCTCTGACCTGATGAGATGCGCTAGCTTGCCCTGCAAAGACCCCAAAACCAGCCTTTCTCAGGCACCTGGGTCACGGCGCCACAATGGTTTTTGGAAGCCGTGGTCCGAGCACTGGGCGGGCTCCCTGCCATCCAGGCGCTACTCCCAGGTGCCTCTGGTGCACACAGCAAGGAGCCCCTGCGATCTGTACGTGGACACGGACACGGACCCCACGAGCTAACCTGGCACCACGGGGCCTTTCTAGCTCGCCTCGTGCCTGCAGTAAAGTTTCCTTCCGTGGGACATACCCGGATTCCCCGTGGCCCTCATTCCCTCGCTTCTCTGCCGTACAGGTGGGCCCCTCCCTCGGGGCGGTCCTCCCCGCCCCCACCGGGCGCAGGCCCTCCACACCGGGCCATCCAGGCACAGCGCCCTCCTCACCCCGCTCGGGCGCCGACCCCGGCTCGGCACCGCTGACGCCAGCCCTGCTCCAGCGGCCAACGGTGTCAGGGACGAAGTCTGGTGGGGGCGGGCCCGTGAACACCCCGAGGACACGTGTCCTTTCCCGCTGCTTCATCGTGATCCACGTCAACGCCACGGCCTTCCCGCTGCGCGTCCCTGACACGCAGCTTTTTACCCAGCTGCTCAAGAGCCCAAACCACAGCATTTATTTCCAAAAGTCTGAAGTTAAAAGAAGGGCAGGTGAGGCGTCCTACGTGATGGTCACGACGCACTCGGAACACCAAGACCTAGCGTCACAACGATGGCTTTTCCGTCAGTTCATACAGAAAACAGCGGCTCATTTACTTCCTGCTATGCGTTTGCAGCAAATCTCCCTGCACTAACTTTGCGGGAAAACGCGTACATGGGGGTCAAAGGCATGGAAAGAAAGCGGTCCCAAAACCACAGCGCCGGTGCCCCACGGGCGAGGCTGCCACAGGCCCAGGCCTTGGCCCCGCCACCTGCTCAGCGCGGACAGTGCGCCCCATACCGAAACGAGCCTCCCCCGGGCTCCTTGAGTTTGTTTTTCTGCGCGGCAGCTGCTTGAGCCGAGACGGCAGAGAGCGCTTTGGTTCCAGGTAGCACGGCGGGCTTCACCACGGGCACTGCAACACAAGACAGCAGCGGTCCACGCGCCGCACGCGTGCCCCGCGCGCCCCCCCACCGCACCCTCCCCGCGGGACATGCGGGCGTGC
This sequence comes from Prionailurus bengalensis, assembly GCF_016509475.1. NCBI lineage: Eukaryota > Metazoa > Chordata > Mammalia > Carnivora > Felidae > Prionailurus > Prionailurus bengalensis. Next base: position 1,950,716 of record NC_057354.1, on the reverse strand, counting down.
CCCCGCTCCCCCGCCACACACATGGGCCCCACCGCTCGGGAGCCTGGCGGCTGAGGGGAGGGCATCACTGCCGACCCACCATGGTGACGCCCGTCAACATGTGGGACCCCTCGCCCGAAATCCTGGGCAAAGGCACGAGCGCACCCGTCAGGTGCAGGAGGGGCTCGGGACAGAGAACCCAGCAGCGCGAACTGGACCCGTTGCCCCTGAAATCACCCCGACGCGGCGATGGCCGCACGGCGCTGTGAACGCAGCAAAGGGCACCGGGACGTTTGGGGGGCGGTGGCGGGGAGCCCCGGGTGTGCGGCCCACGGCCCTCACCTGGCTGCAGCTGGTTCAGCTGGATCTGCTGAGGCGCGGTGAGCACGATGCGGCTGTGAGGCTGCCGGAGAGCGACCATGGGCGTCTGCGTCAACGTCACCTGCGGCGGGCGGATCAGTGCTCCGGGCTTGGGCGGCTGCTGGATGACCTGGGGCAGAGCCACGGGCCCATGAGCACCCACGCCCAGCCGGGGGCCCTGCCGGGACCTGGACGCCCACGTCCGCGCCACAAAAGAGGTGAGCTCTAGGGGCAGATCTGCACGTGGGGCCTGAGGTCGGTGCCAGGACGAGGCAGGCTGACCCGGCGGTCTGGCGTGGAACACGTGCCTTCCCCCCAAATCTCAGAAGGGGATACGGCTGCTAGCGACTGCAGGGCCCGTTTTCCCTCCCGCACAGGGTCTCTAAGAGATGCGCCGCCTTCTACCCCGGGGGCGGAGGGGGGGGGGCAGATTTCTCGCATCCTGCCCTCAACTCAGCCCTCTGCCTTCAGGGAAGAGCCTCTCCTGCGGCCTCCCCGTGGGGGCCTGCCCGTGCCCACCACCCGAAGCTGAGCTGGGGAGACACCCCAGAGCTGAGTCCAGCCCCAGCTGTGTCCCCTGCTGCCCCCAGGCCTGCTCGGGGCTGCATTGCCTGGAGCTCCATCAGCCAGAGCGAGCTCCTGCCTCTGCCTTTGCTCCAGGGGCCCCCCCCCACCCCGCCCCGTCTAACCCTGGGCCCAGCCCAGCGCCCCGCCCCACGCACAGTGGCACTCCCTGTGCCGGAGACACACTGCCCAGCCCAGAAGGTTATTACGTAGGTGACCTGATGGGCGTGCCCGGTATTACGAGACACTTGCTGGGGACACGGGGTGGTGCCCTGCAACCAAACTGTTTCTGCAACAAACCCACGGAAATTCACCCTCTAAAGGAAGAGTCAAGACAACTGCCTCAGGGTGGTTAGAGTCAGAGTCAGGTTTTGCCACGAACTAAGGGAAAAGCCACGGTTTTCATCTCCATAGGCTTCCAGGATCCAGGAATGGACCAGACTCAGGCCTGACCCCACTGCTGCTCCCCCACACCACCCCCCCCCCGGCGGGACTGGGAAACGCAGTGCAGAAGTGACCCCGTGGGTCACCACAGCCTCTGACCACAAACCAGGAACACAGGTCAGGTCACAACTACGCACCACAAGTCAGACCTTTCCAGGAAAGACCGGGACCCACGAGGTTCTCCTCAAGGGAACGCCCCTTTAGCACAAATTAGGCCGGGGGGGTAGGACGGCCCTGTACGTACAGACCTGCACCCTCGGCACGAAAAGCCCTCCTCTCGCACGCACCCTCAGCCCTCAGCACCGCACAGTGCCCAGCCCGCCAGACCAGAAGCTCTCACCCACCATCTCAGCACACCTTCCTCACCAGCGGTCAACGCGAGACAAAGGCTTCCCTGAGCAGGTGGGCAAACAGCCCCACGGACTCTGGTGGCTCAGCGGTGGCTCACTCAGTTACTATGTGGCCACTGTGACAAAACACACTCTACGACCCACTATCAGGTGACAAGGGAACCTGCACCGTGGGGGAGCTTTAATGGTCTGTAAAGCAACAAAATCCCTCTGAAATTAAAAAAACCAACTGCCCTTCCAGGTTTGGCGAGCACATTTAAAATGCAACTCCTGGGGCGCCTGGGTGACTCAGTCGGTTAAGCGTCCAACTCATGATCTCAGCTCAGATCATGATCCCACAGTTCATGAGTCTGAGCCCACATCGGACTCTGCACTGACAGCACGGAGCCAGCTTGGGATTCTCTCTCTCCCTCTCTCTACCCCTCTCCCACTCACGTGGTCTCACTCTCAAAATTAACTTAAAAAAAAAAAAAAATTTGAAATGCAACCCTTCCCAGCAAAGACAGCCCTCGTCTAGCCACGGAACTCAGAAAACTGGATCCACACCTTAAATCAACAATCGGTAGCCTGCAGCTTTGTGTCACCGAGACCCAAACTGGGGCTGCAGAGCTGGGCTCAAGGCCGTGAGACAAAAGGCCCACCGACCGCCTGCCTGATGTGTCCATCGCCAGGCACACGGTTTCCTGTCCCGGGGCCGCTGCTCCTGATCAAAGATAACGTCCCACTGAAGATTCACTACAAATGCCCGGTGTTCACTGGGGGCACAAACACCCCCGGCCGATACCGGGAATGGACAGGCCGCTGGGTAAGAGCCAACGGGCTTATCCCGTCTTCCCAGGAAACACGCGTGCGGGGCCTCGGCCCCAGTTCACGCCTGAACTCTGTTAGCGCCCCGGCCTCCCCCAGCGGGAGCCCTGCCGCCTGCCTGCGGGGACGCGTCCCTGAGCCGTGGCCGATCTGCGTGAGAGGTGGGCACGGGGGTGACGGGCGAGGCTCTCGCCTTCATACCAGCGGCGTGGGCTGCCCCCGCTTGCCAACGCCAACCTGTGTGGGCTGCGTGAGGCTGATGACAGGGGGCTGGAGAGCGCTGGTCACGGTGGCCGCCGTCTTCCCGGCCGTGCGCTGGACCGAGCTGCTCAGCACCACGGCCGTGAGCGCGGTGGTGGCCTGCGAGGCGGGCGGCGGCTGCTGCTGGCTCTGCTGGATGAAGGCCGCGGAGTCGGGGGTCAGCTGTCTCAAGGCGGGCAAGCTTCTCTGGGCGGGAAGACAGACACAGGGTCGGCAGCGGCACGCGGCCGGGCTCCCTCCTCACAAACCCAGAAACCTCCCGCTCTGAGGAGCAAGCCCCTCAAGCTCAACCGCGCGGGTCTCAGCGCCTTCACGCCTCTGGGCGTCGGCGCGGGCAGCCGGGCGCGCTAACCCGCAGCCCCACCGTCACCGAGCAGGATTATTCTCCGAAAGAACCGGCTAGAATTTGTTCAGAAAAAAGAAAAGGGCGGTATTTCTGAAAGGCTCTTAAGAATGTCACGGCAGCAAAAGTTACTTAAGAGGGCCGGCCTGATGCCTTTGAACTCCACCGCCAACGGGCGAGCCCCGTCCATCGGCCTTCCGGCCAGTGCTTCTGTCTGCTCTGTGCCAGCGGCCAGGCCACAGGCCAGGGGCCTCAGGGCTCAGAGAAAAACGCCCTGACGGGGAACGTGAGGAGCGTCACAGGGCACCTGAAACCCACAAGCCCACGGGGCCACCTGGGCGCCCCCCTCTCCCCTCCACCAGGCCCACGGCAGGCTGCCGGCGTGCAGTGCCGCAGGGGGTCTCCACATTTACCTTCAGGAAAGGCACAAGGTAAGGTTGAGGTGAAGAATTAAGTTCTCGGTATAACCTACTGGTGAAATCTTCCGCTTCGATTTTTCCATCCTTAGAAACGAAAACCACAACAAAATTCTCTCGTGAACACAAGTTAACACTCCTCTGGTTATTCAGCACTGCTCTGGTGCCCTGTTGGAATCAGCGTCCTTTCTGCCAGGTCTTGCATGGGGCACAGGTGACAGCATGGGGCAAGTCAGGGACGCCTTTACAAGAAGAGGCGACCCACATTGAGACCCCCCAGCCTCCAGGAGGAAGCCCGGGGTGGGAAGTGAGAACCCAGACAAGAGGGGGGCACAACCCTGTTCTGGAAACCGAAGCATGTGTGGTCTCAGGGTAGGGGAGGCAAAGAGAGGCGGGCAGGGACGGGATGTCACGGGCCATCCTCGAGAGGAAGCCCCAAGAGGGCGCGCTCTCAGCCAGGGCTGCCGACGTCTAGGGTCCCGCAGGGGAACTCGAGCTTCCGCCCAACCTGTCCAACCTGTGCCCTCCTGTTTGGGGTGTTACCAGCAGCCAGGCCCTAACTAATGCCAGGTTCAAAGAGGAAGCGGCAACGGCGTCCAGGAGACCAGGAGGGCCCATGAGAAGGTGGAACAGGGGCCCCGGTGCCCTGCCGAGAGCACAGCCAGGCGGGGGCAGGGGTATTGCCAGATCACGTGGGGAGCGAGGGACGTAGTGCCGAGTGGCTCCTTTGGCAAGAGGGGACAGACCACAGACAAGGGACCACGGGGATGAACAGGAGAGGCAGCTACTTCGTCAGCGATTTTCACGAGAAGGCGGAACTATTACAATTAAAACAAAAAGCTAGGAATTGTTGCTTCCCACGAGAGGGGAGATCGCTTTTCAATCTCTACGCTCCCTGAAAATACTTAAGTGCGTGGTCCAAGCAACTGCTTGCCTGCGGGAGCACGACTTCTGTCCTTTCCAGACCAAAACCAGGGTGGCCTGCGAGCGGGGCAAGAGCCAGCCCCCTGGGGAAGAGACGGCGGCTCCAAGAGTGGCTGTCCCGCCACCCGTCACCCCGGGGGAGGGGTCCCCCCTCTACCCCCCACCCGGCTGCCTGCGTCGAGAACGGAGGCCCCGGGCAGACACATCCCTCCAGCGGAAGGACGGAAAGCATCCAAGAGCCCAGATGTCGAACCACCAGGCTTCCTCAACAAAGAAACCAAAAGGAAAGCGAAGGGCAAGGAGGAGGGACCTGAGACCAAAGGAGACGCAGAGAAGACGGCCGTGCCCGCAGAGAGGTGCAAGAAAAAGCCTCGAAAACGCTCTCAATCAGGTGTGTTTACAAACACTCCTGAGGTGGACAGAACGCTTTCAAGTGGCCTTCGTGTGAGTGCCGTGGGAAGCAGGACGGGCCGGGCGCCGGCCTCCACCCAAGGGTGCAGGTCAGTCCCCAGGAGGCCACCACAGGCCGCGCGCGCCTCTGGCGGGACCTCCCCGCGTGTCAAACAAGTGCTCAGAGCCGCATCCTCTTACCAGTAGGTTCTGGACCAGCTCTTTCACGTTAGCGGCTGTCTCCGTAGACTGTTTACCAGATGAGGCCAGTTTTATTAATGTAGATAGAAAGTTTTTACATTTCTTCACGTTTTCCATGGTTTCCTGGATTCAAGTTAAAAAGATACAAGTGAAAAAGTCTTAAAAACGCAGGTTTCCATCAGAGCCTCTGGGTTCACCGGAACGTCTACAAGAAACTCCTTTGCAGAAAATGCAGCGACTCTCAGGGCTGCCGAGGGGTGGAAGCCGGGACGTGTGCCGTGTGGCCACACCAAGCGAGGGGCACAGCAGAGCTCACCCTGACTCAGCCAGCAGCTCAACGCCCGGGGACGTAACCGGGCGAACAACCATACGGGTGACCGTGAGGAACCTGTGGCACGTCCCCCATGACGTGGCTTTACCATAAAGAAAAGCTGGCGTCTACGTAAACACGCAACAAAAGGAATTAAACTATGACCCAGCTACGAGAGGTGCGGAAAAGCCTGAGCAGAGCAGCGAGAGGGAGTCTAAATAAAGCAGGACCCCGGCAGGTGACCGACGCGCACGTGCGCAGGGAGCCACTGGAAGCCTAGCAGGGACGTGGCTCTGCTCTGGGGACAGTCGCTCCTGTATGCTGCACAGGCCACGGCCTCAAATGCCACCTTTTGGGCTTCTGTCACCGTGGACCTCTGTGCGGCCTGGAGCCTCAAGCAGGGGGACAGGGCCTTCCCGCCGCCCTGCAGAGCCCGCTGGCTCACAGCCCGCCTGGGAGAGGCCGAGGTCCCCAGGCCGTGCTTGCCCCGCGCAGCTCTACCCTGCAGGAAGGGGGGCTGCGGGCGGGCGGAGGGCCCCTCGAGGCTCCCGTCTCCCACCCACGGGTGGCACTCACCGTGGCAGCCGTGGAGGTGGTGGTGGCCCCTGGCACCGTTCGCTGAGGTGTCCCCGTCTGAACAGTCGTGGCCGTCCCGAGGGAAGTTGTCTGGGCAGCGCCACCCAGAACCAGCTGAGGCTACGAGAGTCCAAAGGCAAGGTAAACAGAGGGTCTGCAGAGACGGCCCTCATATCCCCCCAAAAAGAACGAGACCCACAGCAGGCGGAGCCCTGGACCCCGCGGACAGCGAGCCTGGCCGAAAACTGGGGACAGGGAGCCCGGGCAGGGCAGAGCCTGGCCGGCGGAGGCCGGAGCCAGGAGTCCCATGGTCACCAGTGTGAAGTGTCTATCCTCCCAGAAATGAGAAGCAAAACGAAGAAACTACAGCTGAAAACGTGTCACCTGGCTTGTGCAGAAGCCAGTGACGGGAAAGGACCGTCCTCCCGCCGGGTCTCCACCCACATCACCTCTGGCGGGGGCCCCAGCTGCGCCCCCGCCACCAGGCCAGCCTCTCCCTGCTCTCCATGAGCGAGCCTCATCGAGAAACATCACAAAACGAGAGCTTTCCGAGCAGATTTGAGCAATCCGTAGGGAGTGGGTGCGAGTGGGGAGGAGCCGGAGACCCCCACGGCAGCCCCTGGGGGCTCCCGGAGCCTGGCTCCACACGAGCCGTCGCGACAAACAGTTACTGCTCTGTGTATTACATTCTCCCAGTTGATGCGTGTAGCCTTCGACATTCCCTCTCTGGTTTTCCAGACCTTGCTGTCTGTGGCCCGGCGCGCCGGGAGGCCTCCCCTGAGCATCTGCGGCTATGCCGGTGGCTGGCTCAGCCCCCAACCCCCCACCCCGCGAGGGGACGGAGCTAGAGACGGCGGGCCCTCTCCTTACAACCCGAGTGTGCTCGCTCACTCCTAAGGTTCGCTTGCAGGGATTACTGAGAACATCACATGACCCTTGGAAGGAAGGCCGCGGGGAAGGACACACGGAGCCACCGTCTCGGGGCAGCTGGGGGGACCGCTCAGAGGCTTCCGGACGCCCGGAAACGGCCAGGGCACTTGTCACCCCCTGCAAGTCCCCTGCACCTCAAGCCACAGTCCCCACGTTCCCTTCTGCGGGCCTGACGCGTGCATAGGTCACCCCGTGGTGCCGACACCGCGTCTGCCTTCCACCTGACCCGCCAGCTTCAGGGCCTTCTCAGGACAGCTCCGCTCACTGTGAGCAGAGCTCTAACAAGCCCACCGGACTGAACCCAGGCGGAGCGCGAGTCCCAGGACAGCCCCCCTCTCACGGGCGCTCCGAGGACACGAGTCTGCCGCTCTGCTCCCACCTGTCCAGCTGCTCCGAGGAACAACCTCCCTGCCGCAGACGCAGAAGGAAAGACGACGAGGTGCAGCCAGAGGGCAGGGCGCCCGGCGCCAGGAGGCTCCTGGGCCTCCCCCGCCAACCGTCCACACCACTCTTGCCTCGGCTTCCTCATCTGCGAAACCGGCACAGCGCCCGCCCCACAGCAGCACAGGGGGGAGTCACACGACAACCAGCGACGACGGAAACGCGGTCCCTGCACGCGGCAGACGCCCGACACAAAGTGGCCAACGCCGCACAACCTGCATCGTGACGGACGCTCGAAACACCTCAGGACCGAACAGCTCTGAACCCCTCTGCTTCCGGCTTTCCAGCCTGGCCGCCCAGCGCCAGCCGCCACCCTGCCCGGGGGGCTCCTCCCGGCTGACGGAAGGGGCCAGCCTGCCCTCGGCTTGACCAACCAGAGGCAGGCTGACAGGGGAGGGTCACCAGGGCACTCTCCCCACCACAGCCTCGGACACCCGGGAAAGAACACACACACACACACACACACACACACACACACACACACACACACACCAACCCCAGAAGGCTGATGGGGAACGTTTCTGGGACCGGGCTTGGTTCCTGGCAAAGGGCACAGGCCTCGGGGATGCAGGGCAGCTGGGCAGCCGCACACGGGCCCAGGGGTGCGTTCCAGAAGCCCCCGACCCCTCACCTGTCAGTGCCTCACCAGGAGGAGGGGGTTGTGGAGATCACACCCATCAGCGCACACGAGCAGCAGGAGCCCCGCTCCCAGAAGAGACGTGCATCCTCGCCCCCGCACTTACAGGTCGGCGGGCACCACGCCCAAACCGTCCACGCTACAGATTCCTCTGCTTTACGGTCAAATAGTAATAAGGCGATTGTTTCTGGGGCGCCTGTGTGGCCCAGTCAGTCAAACGGCTGACTCTTAATTTCAGCTCAAGTCATGATCTCACAGATCTTGAGTTCGAGCCTGTGTCTGGCTCTGTGCTGACAGTGCAGAGCCTGCTTGGGATTCTCTCTCTCCCTCTCTCTCTCTGCCTATCCTCCCCCAAAATAAATAAACATTTTTTAAAAAACAAGGCGGGGGGCACCTGGGTGGTTCAGTCGGTTGAGCTTCTGACTCTTGATTTCGGCTCAGGTCATGATCCCAGAGGCTGTAGGATTCTCTCTCTCCCTCTGCCCTCCCCCGCTCGCATGCACTCTCTCTCTCAATTTAAAAAAAAATCTTTTTTTTAATTAAGGTGATTATTTGTAATTATGCTTCTGGCACAGGGAGAAGCTTTTTTTTTTTTTTTAAGTGTATTTACTTATTTTAAGAGAGAGAGAGAATCCCAAGTAGGCTCCACACTATCAACACAGAGCCCGACACAGGGCTCGCTCCCGTAAACCACAAGATCATAATCGAAGCTGAAACCAAGAGTCAGACGCTCAGCCGAGTGAGCCACCCCGGCAGGCGCCCCAGGGGGACGTTTTAAAAACACTGCTGGTGTTGGGGCGCCTGAGTGGCTCGCTTGGTTGAGCGATCGACTTCGGCTCAGGTCACGATTTCGCGATTGACGAGTTCGAGCCCCGTGTCGGGCTCTGTGCAGAGAGCTCAGAGCCTGGGGCCTGCTTCAGAGTGTGTATCTCCCTCTCTCTGCTCCTCCCCTGCTCATGCTCTCTCTCTCAAAAATAAATAAATATTTAAAAAAAAAAAAACAAAACCCACCGCTGGTGTTCAATCCCATGCGGTTTAAAGAAAAGCCTGACCTAGCCTGGGTAGGCCATCAGAGACAAAACAGTCCTCAGGACACTTCCTCCCGAAGCCCACCTTTGCATCCGACCTCCCAGCCCGCGAGGCCCGACCTCCACGCAGAGGGCGCTGCTCCCACGGCCTCCTCACCTGCACTCCGGGCGAGCGCTGCAGTGCCGTGGCGGGCTGTACCGTCGTCTGGGCCTGAGACACTTGCTTGATTATGGTTGTTGGGGTCACCTGCCGTGCAATAATAGGGGTCCCAGGTGCCTGAAAAATAAGCAGGCATCATCTAAAAGGAGCAACAACTGACACGGTTCCCCGCCCCCAACACAGCCGAATCGCCCGCTACCGCAGAAGGGGGGGCTCGGGCGCACCGGGCCGCGAGCTGCAGTCAACAGAGCCACCCCACTTCAAGGGGGGAGCGTGTGACCGGAATCTGTGCGTACGGTGGTAACACCACCACCGAGCTCCTTCACCCCGGTCTACCAAACGTGGACTTTAAAGAACGCGAGTATCTGGGAAATCAGTCCTTGTGTGGATTTCTAGTCATCTTGTTCGTAAGCACTGAAACGGTAAGAAGCGTGCGTCCCCTGGGTCTAAAGATGGGTCACGTTGCTGCGGAACAGGAAGTAAAGGAGACAGCGGTCCGAGCGGCCCACTGACACTAATCCGGATAGAAAGACGGGGCCAGTCCTGAGCACAGTGGTGCAGACGCGGGCTGACAGCGGCCACGCTGGCGGCCAGACGGTAACACACACGCGTGACAGTGACAGCACGGGTGTCATCTGCCTGCATCTCGCTTCACACGGCCCCACAGGCCTTGACAACACTGCTCTGAGCCGCCCTGGACATTCGATGAGGGGCACGGTGTCTCCCTGCACAGCCAAGTCCTCCGTCCACAGTGCAGGCCTTCACCTCCCGAGGGAACGCGGCTGAAATCACAGGAGGAAGAGACCTCAAGCCCCTTCCAGCCTCCACTTGAGTTACTAAGCAGCCAGCCAGTCAGGACGGCAGGGTCACGGCACCGGGCAGAAAGGCATCGGGAGACAAGACGCGGGTAGCGTGCTGGCACGCGCTGAACGGAAGTCAGGATGCGGACAAGACACGCCAGCACGGGGGTCCCGTCCCCCCTCCAGCCAACCTCCGGGCCCAGGGTGCTAACCCCCAAGCACGTGGGGCGGGGGTGCCGTTCAACGCAATCTCCTGACGCTCTCACGCGCCTCCCTGACAATAACACTAACGCACGCAGGGTTCACTCTGCAGAAGAGGAGACTGAGGCACCGGGGGCGGAGTCACGGGAGGGGAGGGAACAGACAGGACGGAGTCCAGGCAGAGTTTTGCTGAGCATGGACGCGGAGCTGGCTCCCCTGAGCCTCCCGAGGGTGGCCGCGCGTGGCCGCCCCTCTCCGCCCTCGCGGGACACCTGCCGGAAGGACGTCCCTCGGGCTGCCGCCACCTGGCGCGCGTGCACTCACCTGTACGGTAGAGATCTGGACGGGAGGGGCACTTGTGGGGGTTGCAGGGCGGGGCGCCATGGTGGTCTGAGGCTGGGTCTGCACGTGGGCCTGGGCCTGCATCTGGGCCAAGGCCTGCTGAGGAATCATTAACAACTGCCCGTTCTCGCTCCGCACGAGGACCATACCTGGGGATAGAGGAGACCTGGCGTCAGGAGACGTGCCCGCCCCCGCCCCCCCTCCGCCACAGCCGGGGAAGGTGCCGACCCTACCAGAGGGGAGACCCTACCAGAGGGGAGCCGGTCGGCTCTGAGAAGGAGAAAGGAGGAGCGGCAAGAGCGCAGGGTCGCACGCTCGCCAGGAAAGACGGCGTCCGGGACGGAAAGACGGCGTCCGGGACGGAAAGACGTACGAGGTTTTCCTCGTGGGATTCAAGCAGCAACTGCGTCTTGGAAAGGAAGCCAGGCGGCGAAGCTCCCGCGGCCACAGCCCCTGCCCCGCGGCCGCCTGCACGGCCACTCGCCAGCCCCACGAGGCGGCCCGGCGCTCGCCACCACCCCCAGCCCCACCGGCCGTCTCGGAGGAGGGAGGCCTGGGGTCCTGGGGGCCCGAAGCAGGCACTCCTCTCGGGAACACGACTCCCGGGACTGCCCTCGGGTGCGGGGGCCGTGCCACGCCCGCGGCTAACCTGGGGCGCCCGCGACACACACGCAGGGACAGGGACGGCCACCCGTGCTTGGCAGCTCCAGAGCTCCATCACCAGGAAGCAAGTGCCATCAGCCAGACGCGGCATAAACTGCAGCTTCAAGAACCACAGAGCACTTACGTCGTCGATTCCACCAGAAACAGCAGCCTATCCCCACCTGGGGATAAGTCTCCCACTTGGTGGGACAGGGCGAGGAAGAAACGCTCCGCTTCGCACGAGGCCCGGTGCCCGGCGCTCCGGGACAGGAGGCCTCCCCCACGCGGCCCGGCCTCTTGCAGGCTGCACGCAAGGTGGCCTCTCCGAGAAGAAACGGCCGGCCGGCCTCACAACGAGCAGCATCAGGGCTCTCCCTCCCGAACCAAACGGGAGCTCGAGTGACCCCAGTAACTCCCAGAGGAGCCCCTGAACCCCCGGGTCCCGGCTCCTTCGACACCCAGCATGACATCCAGAAGTAACAGGCCTCTCCCGGGCCCACAGCTATAATCCCTCATTTCAAAGAACCACGTTCATCCCCATTAAGTAGGAAGCTTCCTTTCAAAACGTCCCCGTTATAATAAACCGTGCTGAAATGTAAAAACAAAACAAAAACCAGCTGCTGAAATAACACTCTGCTGAACTCTCCCAGACCCTGGAGCCCGTTAGCACACTGGGGACCCCAAAAGAGGAAACCTGGCCCTCCTCCCAATGCCAGTCTCTCAAGCCCACCATCCCCTGTCACTAGTCACTAGAGACCCCCTCCCCCTCGTTAGGGTTCTGGGAAGCCACTTGCTGATGTCGCCGAGCAGCGAGGAGGGATGGCCAGGCCCCTGGCCACGTAAAGGGCCCGGCAGCACCCGTGACTTAGTGCCCCAACTTTAAGCCTGTTAACGTGGCGGTGCATGAACGCGCTTTGACTACCAGCTGCTTTTCTGCTTAAGAAATCACACCTACAGAAACTTAGAGTAATATTTAAAGGGTAAACACGTACGAACCGGTGACGTGGTTAAGATGCTAACAAAACAGAAGTGGTGCCCTGGCCCCACAGACCCGTAAGAAAAGGTACCATGAGCCACGCAGCAGGCCTGTGGTTTGAACAAAATTTGGAGAAGTGACCACGTAACTTTAAGCAGGTAACGTGACTGGACTCGGGCATTACAAACACGTCCAAGTGGGTATGTACATGGAGCAGTGAGATTGACGGACACAGCTGGACACGAGGGAGGCGGGCTGCTCGTAGACCCCGGGACCCCCACTGACCGCGAACCCGAGAACAGCCACTCGCTCCTGAGGCGGAGGGAAGGCGGAGGGAAGGCTACGTGCACAGGAGGGCAGGCGCTGTCCTGGGGCCGCACTTCACGCCCAGTCTCCCCAGCTACGGTCACTGATCGGGCAACAGGCAGAACAGCCCGAGGACGGTCACCACACTGACCGCCGCGTCGAACACCCCGTCTTAATGACGTTATCGCAGCCCCGGATCTCGTCAACTCTGGCTGTGACCACTCATCTCAAACAGATAAGCAGCTGTACAGCGTCTACTCCTGCCAACGCTGAGACACACGGGCCTGGCCCACAGTCACACCGGGAGGCCGCCCCTCCCCACCCTCTGCAGGGGCAAGGTGGGCCCCTCCCCCCCCCACAGACGCCGCCAAAGGCCCCCCGCACACCCGGGCCCCCCGGCAAAGCCCTGACACGGAAAACACAACGCCCACTTCAGGAGACCCTTCAGAGCCTGTCTGGCCCGTGCAGCCGAGCCCTACAGGCAGTCACCAGGCAAGCCGGGGGCCCCGGACCGGCCTCCCAGGCCTCCTGATGGAGCCCGGCCCCTCCCTCGCCCGGGAGCCGCCGCCTCCCTTCTACTCCAGACACGTTAAAGCCAAAACCAGCCAGTCCACGGAAGCCACAACCCTGATCGGGCAGACAGAAAAGAACTTGGGTTTTCTTTTTTAACAATTTTAATATCTTTCCCAGAGTCGAGTTTGTACGGGAAACTCGAGGAACTCAGAGACGCACACGGAAAACAAATCTCCTGAAATCCCGCGTCCTCTGGTGACCGTGTGCGTGGAAAACACACCAAGGCCACTGTGAACACAACTGAGGCTATGGCGTTGCTACTCAGCCCGCGTCGTCTTCTCACTTCTTGTAGCGTAAGTTGTTTCCGTGTCATTGAACATTCCTCAAAAACACAATTTTCAGTAGCTACGTAATATTCCATCCACAGCGTATTTATGATTTCTTTATTGGTGAGGATACTGGACTATTCTCTATCTTTTGCTGCTGTGAAAGCTCAGATTTTAAAATGACAGCGCACGGCAAGAACACCCTGCCGGTAGTTCCAAGGTCCGTGCCATGCAGCGGTGACCGGCCTCCCTGTGCTCGCCACACGAGACCCTGACCCCGCCCCTCCCTGGGAGGCAGGGCGCCCCACACAGCAGAGCGGACCCAGTATTGCGCGGACCGCCAGTTCCTAAGAACGGATCCGACCCCTCCTCGAGCACCAGAGTTCAGGATAAACTCAAGGTTTTCACCCAATGTTAGCTGTCATGATCCCTCTCCTACAACATTCCTTATCGTTTTTTTAACCAAAATGTAGGTCAAAGCTACACTACAAATTAAACAGGCACTTTTGGATTCCGCCGGGAACCCCACCTGCCCATTAAGTAAGCTTCCCTCCAAAACGTCTCTTTCATAATAAACCATGCTGAAATTTAAAAGCAAAACAAATTTGTTTCAATTCTGGGGAAGCCAGGGGGCTCAGGACACGGCCCTTCACACGCGGGCCTGGGATAGGGGGCGCCTCCCCGAGGGAACAGCGGGAGCTGGAGTGACAGGAGCAGGGAGCAGCAGCCGGGGTCAGGGGGACCAGACTTCCACCACAAGGTCTCCACCGGGCCGTGGTGAGAGTCAACACAGACAGCGGCAGGAAAGGCAAAGCCGTCCGCGATCACACACGTGCAGAATGAGACTGTGCTCGGAGCCCCGACGCTGATGCTGAAGAAGCCGGAGTCAGGACGTGCCCAAGAAAAGGGCACAGTCTGTCTGCACCTCGCTGGATGCTTCAGTTCTGAGTGCCGCACACCCCATGCTCCCGCGCCAAGAGGAGGAGACCGTGGAGGGGGAGGGCCGGGAGGGCCGGGGAAGAAGGGAGACGGTCCCTGGGGCCCTCCCACCACACCGCCACCCGCAGCCCCGCCGGGAGGAGCAGCAGACCAAGCAAGATGCTAACAGGGACACCGGTAAAGCTGGTGGAAATTAAGGCCCAAGTGTTCCTTTTACTCTCATGGCTGTCCGCCTCTTCAAAGCACAGGGACGAGGATTCGGGGCACAGGGTCAGACAAGCGCGTGGGCGGGGCTCCCGCGTCCTGGCACCACCCCCCGCCACGCAGGCCTAAGCAGGGAAGGGACAGCGCACCAACTGTACCAAACGGTGCTGCTGAGCCCAATCCACACCCGACTCACACGTGAGGCCAGACACGTGGCCCTGGTCCCAGGGTTTCAACCCTTCACGAGCAGCTGGTCAATGTCACATCTCACCACGCTCATCCATAAACTGCACAATCATTTCTGGAAAACTCCCCCTGGGCCCCTGAAGTGCCAGCAGACAGTGGTGCAGGACCCACCGGCCAGCTGAGCTGGGGCGCCAGCTCCGGGGTGAAGAAGTCCCCAACCAGAGTGCAGGGCCCTGTTCGTCAAGGCTCATCCTGTGTCTTCCGGGGGGCATCGGTGTTTAACAGTGCGCACCGAGGGCACCTTTCTTTTAAGACCTGTTTACTGTTGCAAAGTTCAGTATTTTCTTTTTCATCTGCACAGGGGGGCAGTTCACGGCTGGAAGCAAGAGCAGCACAGGAGGAAACGCTGCTGCTCCAGGGCAGGGAGCAGTGGCATTACCGCATTTCTGAATATTTAGCTGGAGATGAAGCTTCTGACCCGATTCATGTTCCAGCTTGTGCAGCTCCCTGCACAACACACATGCCATCATCATGAACTTTAGTTCATCTGAGCATACACCGCCAGCTACAAACACGGCCGAGAAACGTTAAGGAACACGTGACGTGAAGAGCTTCACCAGGCCAGCGTGGTTAGGATGTCAACTCCCCGCAAACGCCATCTGCAGACGTAACACAAAACCCACCCGAACCCCCGCAGGCTTTTGTGTGCAAACAGACAAGCTGATTCTACAATCCACAAACACAAGGTCCTAGAGTAACCCAATCAAGCGGGAGTAAGGACCGAGTCGAGGCTAACACTGACCTTTTCCAGAGGCATCAGAAAGCTGCAGTCACTGAGGCAAAGTCGAACAGATCAAGGAACAAAACAGTCCAGAAATAGGCCTGCACAAACACGGACCAGTGGTGGCTACAAAGGCAACTGGACGGGAAAAGGGCAGCCTTTCGACAAATGGGGAACCAGCGGACATCCACACGCGAAAAGCATGGACTTGGATCCATGCCTCACGCCATGCACCGAGAGCAGCTCCAAGCAGATCCCAGACCTAAACGTGAGCCCTAACACTCTAAGTTTCTGGAAGACAATGTTGGGGAGGGGGGGGGGAGGGGAATCTTTGTGACCCTGAGTTAGGCAAAGATAGTCTAGACACAACACCAGAAACACAACCCATAAAAACAAATTGGTAAACTGGACTTTATCAAAACTAAACACTTCTGCTCTTTGGAAACCACACTCAGAATGAAAATAGAGGCCGCAGGATGGAGTCCTCGCAGGGCCCACACCCAAGGACAGGCCTGCATCCACAACAATACAGAATTCAAGAAAACACATAAGAAACAACACATTTGAAGAGACCACTCACCAAAGATACCAGATGGCGAGTGAGCACACGTGAGGGTGCGCCACACCAGTCATCAGGGAGCGCACATCAGGTCCCCAGGGCGACACCTCAACACACAGACCCACACACACATCACCCGCAGCAGCTTTGTGTGTAACAAGGTGGGAACAAACCAGAAGTACACCAGCACATAAAAGGACAAGTGACTCTGGAATATCCATAAAACAGAAAAGTACAGCTGACCAGGGATGAGCTACTGGTACCCAGCAGCATGGTCAACCTCCCTTCACCATGGAGCGATGGTTCGGAAACCCTCCTACCAAAGAGCTTGCAGGGGCTTCCCACAGCTTTTGGGGTAAGGTGGCCCTCCCTCTGCAGCCTCACCTCGAAGACGCCAGCCACAGAGCCCCTGCCTACCATAGGGCCTTGTTCTAGAACATTCCTTCTGCTCTGCTGCCTCCAGAGCCAGCTCGAGGCCCACATCCTACGACTGTGGCTCCCGGATGGTGCCTCCCTCAGCACAAGTTCCCTGGGGGCAGGACTGACACCCTCAAACGTCTGCATGGAGAGGCAGACAAAGAGAACACAACCTCCAGCCGCACTCCACGGGCCAGCTGCAAACAAGCCCAACCATCGTAAGGACAATGAGCCAAGAAAAATACAACCAGTGGCTAGTGTGCTATCTGGTGGACGTGCATGTGAAGACCTGTTTTCCTGGGGCACCTGGGTGGCTCAGTGGGTTATGTTTCCGACTTCGGCTCAAGTCATGGTCTTGCGGTCCATGGGTTCGAGCCCCACGTCAGGCTCTGTGCTGACGGCTCAGAGCCTGGAGCCTGCTTCAGATTCTGTGTCCCCCTCTCTCTTTGCCCCTCCCCTGCTCATGCTCTCTCCCTCTCTCTCTCTCAAAAATAAATATTAAAAAAAAAAGGGAACTGTTTACCCATGCTGTCAATGCTTTCAAATGCGAAAGATTAGAAAAAATATCTGAAATGTTTGATGAAAACAAAACACCAAACTCGGGATGACCGTGACAGACATGCCAATCGCCACGTGGTACGTCGTGCATCGTGTGCTGAAACCAACATACCGCTGCAGGTCCCCGGCGCTTCAATAAAAAAGAAACACAAAAAAGCCTCAGGGCAGGTGGATCCCCCGCCAGTTCAGGGTTCAAAGCGGATGGCGGCCTGAGACAGAGTCAGGACTCCACAACCCATCACGTTTCCCTCTCCTCACAGCGTCCTGGGACTTTCCGAGTCCTGATGAAACTTAGGACGTTAACGGTTTAAAGTAGCGTGTCCCCAGAACTCTTCAGACACTGTGTTTTAGACGCATGTACACACACGTACACGTGCGTGCACACACACACAGACACACACACACACACCCTGTGAAACCATTTGCCATGGGCTGGGCCGGTGGAAGAGGTCGTGGGTGGGAGGTGGGGTGGATCAAACACTTCCATACAGGTCGAAATTTTGTAATGAATGTGTTTAAAGCATAATTTCTGAAAACAAAATTCGGTCCAAATCTTGACAAAATTGTCGTAATCACAGCTGTCCTATCTACTTTAGAAAGTGCCCAAGGGGCGCCTGGCTGGCTCAGTCCATGCAGCATGTGACTCTTGATCTCAGGGTTGTGAGTTCGAGCCCCACAGTGGGTATAGAGATTACTTAAAAATAAAATCTAAAAACATTTTTTAAGTAAATATCAGTGGCCAAAAAATGTATCAAGTGATTCCCAAAAGCAACACAAAGGGCCAGGCAGCAAGGAGCTCAGCCTCACTAACGAAGACGGGCAAATTACTAGATGACTCTCTTCACCTACATCTATCACAGCCTGGGGTGGATGCAGCGCTTAAATTCTGGGCAAGGGTCTCTTCTCACAGCACCAGTGCTGGAAGGCGCATCCCTCGCCCGGGAGGCACTGGTGCAGCCAGCGGGCCACGTCCGCACCGAGAACCGCACATCATCCAGGGGAATGTGCTCCGACTGTGTGCCGGGAGAGACGCATGTCCTTGATGTGTGACGTAAAAATGCACCTGCGGAGCAACACAGGGGGCCGACCCGGGTGACAGTGCCGCGGGCGTGCTCAGCGGTGTGCTGAGAGCCGAAAACCACGGTCTGCACACGGCTCAGGGTGTCTGCACGATGCCCCACCATCTACGGCCCTTTACGTCAGTGTTACAGTCCCCGCGTCACTTAAATCCACAGCGAGAAAAACAGGGCCAGCAAGGGCTGGGTGACGGGCTGTGAGGAGGGCTGCCTGCCGCCACCTCTGCCCCCCTCCTCAAGGTCCACCACCACTTCACCCCGGGACCCACGCACCGTCCCCATCCCTGTGGCCCCATCGCAACCCTGGGAGCCGAGGCGCTCTCTCCCATGGACGTCTGCCCAGCCCGGTCCCGGACGCTCCATGCTGCACGTGTCCGGGGGCGGCCGGGGCCTCGCACTCAACAGACACTAAACACCAACGCACCAGAGGGTCCAGGCGGCCCCGCCCTGCGGCTCCAGCACTGTCTACGTGTCACTGCTCTTCTGGAAGGTGGAGAGAAGACACCGTCCCCAGGAAAGACACGGCCGGCGCTCCGACAACAGGGC
Source organism: Prionailurus bengalensis (assembly GCF_016509475.1). Lineage (NCBI taxonomy): Eukaryota > Metazoa > Chordata > Mammalia > Carnivora > Felidae > Prionailurus > Prionailurus bengalensis. The sequence goes on along the minus strand of NC_057354.1, from coordinate 1,932,223 downwards.
AGGACGGAGGACACAGCCTCCCTAACCGAGGGCCAGGCTGCCCTCCAACATCATGGCCCCAGGCCTCCCCACTCTCAAGGGGCCGGCGGCCCGACCTGCCTGGCTGGCGGACAAGCACCGGCCCAGTGCACTTCACCCAGTGTCCCTGCCCCTGCCTGGGAGGGCACAGCGCGTGGGAGAGGAGTCGTGGGCTCTGCGCCCGGCCCTTCCTCTGCTCAGCCAGCGCCACCTTCTCTCCTCATGTTCTCACTTCTCTAAAACCCCTGAAATCCAGGGGCGTCGGCCACTTGTCTGCACTCCGGCTCCGGGCAGCCTCCCCATGTGGGCAGCGAGCACCCCCACTGGCCCAGGTCAACCCCTCAGCCTCCCTGAACTCTCAGGATCGAGACGGAGCGCAGCTACCTCTTCCTCTTCAGGCTGAAATCCTAAACGCCCTGCATCACCCGAGAGCCTCTGCACACACACGTTACCACGCTCTTCCAGGTGCGGTTCATGCACTCCTCTGGTGCTCACTCAGCCTTGACCGGGGGAGGCTCTGCTCCCCACCCGTGCCCCCGGCGCACCCACAGCAGCGGAACAGCCCGGGGCCCCTCGTGCCCTCGCCCCCAGTTCATCCTGCCTTTCCTTCGTTTCCCCTACCCCCTCTCTCTGGACTTTGTCTTCTCCTGTGAGGGACACTGCTGTTATTCACCCTAAGTGCTTCCCAGTGTCAACCGTGTGTAGACAAGAGTAAACGTGCACATGCTCCCGGCAAAGCCTCAGGAACGCAGTCCCAAAGCAGACGTGCAGAGCAGCCCCAGGCAGGTGCCGAAGAAGCTGCCTCCGCACCGCCTCTCTCACAAAGCTGTGTTGACGTCCAGGGTCCCGAGAGCAGCTCTGGAAATAGGACAGGTGGCTCTGCACGAACACCGAGGCGGAGAATGCACAGGATGCTCTGGAAGAACGTTCTGGGTCTCCGTCAGGATCAGTAAGCAGAGAGAAAGGCACTTTCCCTTGCAGGGTCATCCCCATGGCCTTCTACTCGGCAAGGTCTACGTCCTCGCACAGTCAGTATCATCTACTGTACCCTCAAATCCGCACACTCGGCCACCCTGAGGTGAGCGTCTGTGCCCTCACACGTGTCCAGCTGGCTGGTGAGCCACAGAGGCCGCAGGAGAGGGACTGACCTCAAAGCGTCAAAGGCGCCGTGCCAGTCAGAGCCGCCCGTGCTGCAGGACTGGACTCGGGGCAGCCAGGCTGGAGGCCCGTCCAGCGCCTGGGGCCGTAGCAGCTACACTGAACACTGGACGCCCTGCCTCTTGTGGAAGTTTTCGTGCAAACGCTGCACAAGTTCAAGGAAACGGAGGTCAGGTGGCAGAGGCCCTGACTTTACGTGATTTACGGCAGAACGTCAGCCCCGGGCAACCCCGCTTCTCAGAACACTGGAGTCAAGGAAGCAAAGCAGGGGCCCGAGCCCATCCCTTCCCGCCGTCAGCCAGCAACTCACCCACGGAGGACCTACTACGTGCCAGCACGCAACACGCACCAACGAAAACCAGGAGCACAAGGCGGCACCCGCTCCTGGGGCCTCCCGCGTGGTGGGGGGAGGGCACGAGCCGAGCAGCAGACCCGCGCGGGTCCACCCAGGCCGTGGAGGGGGGCCACGCAGCACTGCAGGAGCCCGGAGCCAGGGGGCCTCCGCACCTCATCTGAGGGGCCTAACGGGCTTCACGGAGGAAGCGACACGGTAAAGACGCGGGAAGGAGTGGGGCCTCGCTGCCGGGAGGGTGAGGGGGAACACACCTTGTCCCAGAGACGCAGGCGAGGACACCGCGAGGGTCAGCTGGGAAGGGCACAGAGAGGGGACCCAGGAGGCTGAGGTCCAAGCACAGGAGAGCGAGGCCCCAAGGGCCCAGGCAGGAGGGGCCGGCACTCGGGAAGGAGAAGCCGGGGGCTCCTAGCTGGTGGCTTCAGAACTCTCCGGAAGTGTGGGTGTGGGGGTGCGGCTGGAAAAGCCGGAGAACGAGGAAGGAGAGCGCAGGTGGGAGGAAGAAGGTGCTGACAAGAGACACTGTGCAGTTTTCAGTAACATGAAGGCAATTCCCACAGTTGGCAGAAAAAGCATCTGATAAACTCAACATCCACTCATGACTACAGAATAAATATCCCCGCCAAAAAAAGCAAACAACTTCGGAGAATTAGCAGTGGGAAGGAGCTTCCTTAACTTGCTGAAGGGAATCTACAAACTATCATCTCCAATGGCGGATCTTTAGAAGCATTTCCTTTGAAATCAGGAATAATTCAAAGAGGCCAGCCATCACCTCTTTCACCCAACACCGTACCCAAGGTCCCAGCAAGCCGACAGCCCAGAGGACAGGTCAGGGAGTGGGAGCATAAGGCTCTGATGAAATGAAATTGTCATTAATTGTACAGGATTCTTCACATATAACACCCAAAAAAAACCAGCACCCACAGGGGCGCCTGTGTGGCTCAGTCGGTTGAGCATCTGACTTCGGCTCAGGTCATGATCTCACGGTTCTCATGGGTTCAAGCCCCACATCACGCGCCACACTGATAGAGCAGAGCCTGCTTGGGATTCTCTCTCTTCCCCTCTCTCTCTCTCTCTGATCCTTCCACACACTCTCACTCTCTATCTCAAAATAAATAAAATTTTTTTAATGGCACACACATTTTTTAATGAAAGCATTCGATAAGATTGGTAGACACAAGGTCAATATCCAAATCTCAACTACAATCCAATGTACCATCACCAAAAACTAGAAAATGCAATTCTTAAAAACTACTATTTAGACAATCCTAGAAAGAATCTAACAAGACCTACATGGAAAAAAATACATACACTTGAATGAAAGATCTTACAGAAGATCTAAATAGAGTGATAAACCAAATTCGTGAATACATAGGCACTATACCGTAGATGTCAATCCTCCCCGAACTGACCCAGGGACCAATACAATCCCAATCAAAGCAACTCTGGGGACTTTCACAAGCTTCAAAGATTTGGCTGAAAAATGTATAAGCAAGATCAAAATACCAAAAAACAGACAATTCTCTGGAAGAAGCGAGTGAGGTACTGCCCCAGTGTCAGCACAGAGCTACACTATGGACACGATGCTACCGAGGAAAAGGCAGATAAACCAAGTGAGAGCCACCGAGAGCCCAGAAACTGACCCCTATGTAATACAAACTTGAAATACTGCAGAGGGACGTGCAGACCAGTGGGGTAAGGAAGGCCCATTCAAAGAAACAGTGCTGGGGCAACTGTCTGCTGGAGAAAGAGGAGAGAGTGACCCCGAGCTCTACCGCACCACACACACGCACACACACACACACACACACACACACACAGCTGATCCTGTGGGACGGAAGCCAATGTCAAGATGTCAGAAGAAAATACAGGAGAATATCCCTGGGACCTTGGGGTTAGGAAGAAGGTATTAAACATGACTCAAAGGTGTTTACCACGAAGACAAGACAGACAAATGCTGCTACAGGAAAACCAAGAAACCCACTCGTCGCCATGAAGAAAAGTACAAAGGCTGGCCGTCAGCTGAGGAGCACACCGGCCACATACGTGACCTCCAAGGAATCGTAACCGGGATAGAGGTTAACTCTTACCAATTAGAGAGAGACGATTCAGAGCACGGCTAGAATGCAGCAAATCCACGGCATGGAACAGTCGTCCACGATGAAAGGGGTGCGTGCGACACCCCGCTAAGCCTCAGGAGCGTCCCACTAAGTGCAGGAGGCCAGACACACAAGACCACCACTGTGCAAGCTCACGTTTACGGAACTCCGGATGAGGCAAATCATAGTGACAGGGTGCCAGGGCCAGTGAGGGGCCGCCGGGGGTAACCGCCAACAGGCCTGGGGAGGAGTCCACACCTTGACCGTGGTGGCAGTCACACGTAACGTATGTGTTTGTTAAAACTCACAAAGTCAGACGCTCAACGGGGTCGACGTCACGATATGCAGACTAAGTCTCAAGAAAGGACCGTGAAGCCAGATGGGTGGGGCGCCACCACACACCCACCGGCAGTTAGAACGCAAGAGGCCAACCCTGCCACGTGCCGGCACAGGCGTGCGGGGACAGGAACTCTCCTGTTGGATGAACAGCACATTCCCACAACCACTTAGGAAAAGTCTGGCCTGAGCCTGAGGAGCCTGAACACAGGTTTGCCCTGTGACTCAGCAATTCCGCTCCCAGTATTTACCCTGGAGAAAAGAACACGCACGCGTACGTCCACACCGAGCCCTGTCCACGAACGCTCAGAGACGCTTCATTCATTACTGCCCAAACCAGGAAACCGAACCGCCGGCGCCCGGTGGACTGACGGATACGGTGTGTGCGCGACCAGGGCGAACCCAGAACACCCCGCGTGAAGCAGCCAGACACGATCGCGACGTGCAAGTACGTTTCCGCGAATTGTGACACGGCAAACAAAACTACAGAGACGCGAAGCGGGGCGCGTGCCTGTCAACGAGAGGGCAGGAGAGGCCCTTGGGGGTGAATGGAGCATGCGCGTCCGGAGTGTGAGGGGGCCGGACAGATGCACGCACTTCTCAAAGCGGGTGCACTGTGCTGCATGTGTCTTATGGGCGTCTAACCCCCAAGAAAAGCCTTACGCGTGCTGAGCTCTATTTAAAGGCGAGCCTCCTCACACCCGGCTGGCGCGTGGCCAGGAGGCTGAGTCACCCGCTGGCGACAGCACAGCAGCCCGGGGGGAGCTGCCTCTCACCTCGGCCGGCGGGACCGCCCGGCAGGCCCCCACCTGCAGCCCGGAGCTCCCCGGCTTGGCCGGCGTGGGCTGCTGGGCCTCGTCGCTGTGGCAGGAGGAGCTCAGGTGTCCTTCTGGACCATTCCTTCCAGAGGTATTCTGAAGGTTTTAGTGCCTGCACCGTGCCGGAAGGTGTCGCTAGGAAAAGTAATTTTTCTCTGAGTGGGCCAGATATAAAAGTCCGTTTCTCAGTTAACACAGAATGCCAGCACAAGATGATCTCCAGGGTACATCATCAAGGAAAACAGGGTGCAACTCCGCACACGTGCACTTCAGGTGTGAACACGAACATGCTTATTCTTACAAAAAGAAATACTGGGGCGCCCGGGTGGCTCAGTCAGTTAAGTGTCTGACTTTGGCTCAGGTCATCATCTCGCAGTTTGTGGATTCCAGCCTCACACGGGACTCTCTGTGCTGACCGCTCGGAGCCTGGAGCCTGCTTCGGATTCTGTGTCTCCCTCTCTCTCTGTCCCTCCCCTGCTCATGCTCTGTGTCTCTCTGTCTCTCAAAAAATAAATAAACATTAAAAAACAAAATAAAAATAAAAAGCTGTAAAATAAATAAAAATAAATCAGTTCTCATCCAATTCTCTTTCGTCAGTCCCTTCCCCATAAAAAAGCCTGTTGAAAGAGGAAAAAGAAAGAAAGAAAGAAAGAAAGAAAGAAAGAAAGAAAGAAAGAAAAAGAAACTGAATGAATGGCCCAGAAACCAATGAAAATAAAAACTTTAAACTGTCTCTGGGGACAGGCAAGAGAGAGGGGACAGAGGAAAGGCTTCTGCAGACCCAGCTCTCCTGCCGCGGGCAGAGAACTAAAGCGTGTATCATCAAACTGGTAACAAAGCACACAGAAAAAGGAATTATTTCAATGGAGTTTGAACACACAGGAACTTCAAGAAACCTTAAACTCCACTTTTACTGTTTAATTGTGAAACTCTAAGTGTATGGTACGATACACCAAGTGAGTAAACAGGATTGCATTATCAGACCCATGATTTTCCGAGCCAGGGAAGAGCTACAAACACAATTTCAAAGAATTTAAGGGACCCCTGCTGGGTTAGCAACCTGAATCGGAAGTACCCTGCGGTTGGCTCCCTGACCCCAGATGCGGGGCCCTGCCCAAGCCACGTGCTGACACTTCTCCGGCTGAAGGAAGGGGGCTCACTGCCAACGGGGACAGAGCGACAGCGCGGGGCCATCCCCCAACGCCTCCTCCCACGTCCACAAACCCCGCACGCTGACAGCCACGCCGCCGGCACACAGAAGTTAACTCCAGGTTCAGGCAGAGGCCGGGAGGAAAAGGATGCTCGGGGCACGTGGAGGAAGACACAAGAGAGCACCTGGGGACAGGCAGGCGGGGACCATGCCCAGCCACACCGGCACAGAGACCGCAGAGCAGCGCGGACGACACGTAAGCATGCTCGCGGACGACCCAGCATGCTCGCGCCCGCCACCTGCCACAGCCACACCCCTGGGACCCCACTCCCCACTGGCTGCTCCCAGAATGCAGGCTCAGCCCGCTGTCTGGAAAGTTCCGCAGGCGCTCTAGGGGCCCCCTGTCCTGTCCCTCCTCAGAGTGGCCTCCCTGAGCACCCGTCTGAACAGCACCTCCTACCCCGCCTCACTTGTGCAGCAGACCCCGATGTGCGCGTGCTGGAACTTCGTGTGGCGCACGCGGCCCGTCACCCCTTCCGGAAGGACCCCCATCACATGTAACGTGCCGGCACAGAGCTGGCACTCGGTAAGGACATGGCCATTAAAACCACGGAGTCTGTAACTCCCCACAGTAGTGGAGGACCGGGGAACTTTTAGAAAGGAAACAGTGCATCAGGGACAACCACAATGATCGCCTGGGGACAATAATATGGATCACCCTTCACGTCTTTCCCGTATTTTTTTGTCCTTATCAAATCTTGCAGGATGAGCATACATCACGGCAGTTACCCCCTCATCCACGCTGGGCTCCCGCCGCTTCCGCGTGGGAAGCAGAGGACCCTCCCCTTGACTCGAGGTCGGAAGGTCAGGTGCAGCCTGGCTCTGCGTCACGTGCCGCGCCCTTCACGTGACGTCCATCCCCTGGCGCGGGCATCTCGTCCCGTCACCTGGGCACGAGGAGGGTGAGCCCAGGACAAGAAGGTGCCCCGGAGAGAGACCACAGTCACACGACGTGTGTCACAGCACATTGTCACAACCGTTCTGTTTCACCGTTATTGTTAATCTCCCGCTGCGCCCGGTTAGGGTTTATAAACCGCGCTCGACCAAGGGCGGAGTGTGTGTCGAGGAAAACACTTGGTGCGTGTAGGGCTTGGTGCCCCCACGCCTTCGGGCTTCCGTGGGGGTCTTGAAGCGGATCCCCCTGCAAATAAGGGCGGGGGGGGGGGGCTGCTGTATTTACATGGAAATACGTTCTGTATTTACATCTGTTTAAAAACCAAATGTTGTTTGTAACTATGGACAAGGGGAGCTGCACCTTCTAGCGGCCACTACGGAAACGGCCAGGCCTGGAGGGAAGCCCCAGACGCATCAGTGGGGTTCAGTGCACAGCCAGCCCCTGACGGACACTCAACTTTCTCTAACAAAGACCACGCGACGCTTCCGTTTGAACAAAGCCAAGATGGACCCGACTCGGGTGGTGCCCACGGCCCCCAGCACGTAACTGCTCACACAGGTGCCCGGGGGGGCAGCGGCCCTTCTCCAGGCACAGCCAACAAACCTCTCCCCACCGCATGCAGACGCTTCCAAGCGCTCTGTTTTAGCCATAAGAAAAGTGCGTACGCATATCAGACCCGATCGACCATTAACGAAGCCATTTCAAACAAGCCCCTGAACACCAGAGCCAGCTTCTTGGCCTCAGGAGACCGCAGACGCTGGCACTTTATACAAATGACAACTACCCTCCCTTCCGGAACATGATGCAGCACCGAGGCAGACAGAGAAAGAGGCACCATAACCTTTCAGGTGCGGCTTTACTGAAATCTAGTTTACAAAGAATAAAGTCCACCTGTTTTAAGTGCACAATCTGGGAGCTCGAGCAAATAAACACACTCGAGTAGTCACTCCTGCAGTCGAGACCTGAAACATTTCCATCAAGTTACAAAGCGCCCCGGCACCACGTGGCAGGCTCCCCAGAGCAGGCAACCGCTGTGGGCACCACGCGGCTTCTCCTGGGGTCTCAGAGACCTGGGATCGTGCCACGGCCGGTCCCCGGGGCCTGGTTTCTTGCACCCGGCAGAGTGCTGTGAGCCCCTCCACAGGGCTGCAGGTGTCAGCGCCCTTTCCTCCACGTCACCAAGTACCGAGTGCGGACGGGCCACACGCCGTGCACCTCACGGACATTTAGGTTATTTCCAAGTTGGGCTCTGGTGAGTAGGGCTGCTGCAAACGCTGCAGGGAGTCCCTCGCGGACGCTCACCTCACGCCTCCTGGACAGGCTGCCGGACGCAGCAAGGACTCAGTGCCGTTCGAGCACCTGCCACATGCTGTTTCCTCCTACTGGGCACTCACCCCCGGCAACCTGCGGGCTCCGTGACCCCCACACCCACCGGCTGGGGTGCAGCCTGTTAGTGGGCGTGGAAGCGATGGGGTACCCACTGGACTCTAACGTGTCCTTCTCTGATAACCAATGACGTGAGCATCTTCTCATATGCTTGAGGGCCATTTTTATACCTTCTATTGTGTCTGTTCAGACCTTCGGCCCGTTCTTTTTTTATTTTAAATATTTTTATTTATTTTTGAGAGAGAGACAGAGCACGAGTGGGGGAGGGACAGAGAGAGAGGGAGACACAGAATCTAAAGCAGGCTCCAGGCTCCGAGCTGTCAGCACGGAGCCCGATGGCAGGGCTTGAACCCACGAACCGTGAGATCGTGACCTGAGCTGAAGTCGGACACTTAACTGACTGAGCCACTCAGCCGCCCCTCTTTCTGCCCATTCTTAACGGTCTTCCGACCACTGCTCTGACCTGCCTCCCTGTGCTCTACATAAGTTCTCCGTCAGATGCACCACCCCACTCCGAAGCCTGCCTTCCAGTTTATCAACGACGACTACCACCTAGCAAAAGTTTCCTTCTGATTCTGAAGTCTGGTGTATCGATCTTTTCCACTGTGGTTCGGGCTACCTGTGTCCTACGAAATCTCGTACTAACTTAACCCGCGGTCATAAAGATCGCCACCTGAGATTTCAGTGTCACGGCCAGAGGGCCACACTGCCACTTCTGGGAACTCTGCGGCCAGCGTCTGCACCCGACAGAGGACGATCCCAGAATGCATGATCCACTTCTGCTGACATCCTTTCTCTCCGGAGCGGCACACCAGGTGTGACGGAGCGCGCACGGAAGCTGGGCGCTATTCGCTCCCACCTGACAGTCTGTCTGTGAGGCTGCTCGGCAGAGACCCACTGTGCTTCGCCTTACCTCCCCCCGCCCGCCCCAAAACGGGCGCCCTACAAGCGCAAGGGGGCGGGTGGAAGCTGGAAGCAAGAACAGTGAGGACCAACCAAAGCAGAGCAGGGCCATGTCTTGGCCGGACTCGGTCTGAAGCCACACCCACAGAGCGCCGGGGCCAGTCTCGTTCTAAGGGAACTGACTCACAAGTGTGGGGGGTAAAATCTTAAATCCTGTGCTGAAAACGGAGCACGCCAGCCGCCCCCAGAGTGCTTCACTCTGCTTTAGAACAAGTCCGGCTTCACCGTGAGAAAAGCGACCCCTGGTTCCCACGGTACAAACGCAGTACCCTACAACCTACAAACCCATGCTGCCCCGTTTCAATCACGTAGAAGACGACACAGCCGAGGGAGCCTGAGATCTCCTGTGTCAATGCCGGCTCCCAGACCTCTCCCTGCCAGGACACTCAGACAGAGGGGCTGCCTGGCGAGCAAGCATCAGCCAGGACGCTGTTCCCTCGGGATCCCCCACGGCCAGGGTGGCCCCCAAACCTTTTTCCCTCCTACATGCGCCCTTCTGCCAAGGCTGGTCTCCCGTCCACCCCGACCACCCCGACGTGCACTCATCACCACGCCCACTCTGTTCCACCACCAAGGTGCCCCCTCACTGCGGCGGGCTGCTTTCCAACACAAGTACCAAAAATCACCCCTGAAAGTCCCCTAAAGCCCCAGGAGGTCTTGGGCTGAGCGGGTTCCCTCCTGCAGTGACATGGCCAACTCCTCCCAGGTACTGGAGCACACGGGGGCCTGTTCACCTGAACCCCAGACCAAAGAGGGGGCTTGCCTTTGAGGAGTCTGATGTACCGAAAATGCTTTTGTAGAAACACTGAATCGTGCGTGGGGGCTGAGCAGAGTGACATCTGTTGCCGTACCAAGACTCCCTGGGGCACACCTCCTTGTCCCCCTGAGGGGCACTGCTAACCATCCGTGTTATGGCTCCGAGAGCTGGCACTCAAGGGTTGAGGGGACCTCCACAGCCAGTCAGCAGTGGAGCCTGGCTGCACAGAGTCCCACTACTGGTTGTCGCTGTGTGGGCCCGTCTGACCCTGGCTCAGGAGGACAGCAACATCCAGAACCACCTGCAGAGTCGAAGGGGACTTCCCCCCGCCCAGGGTTCCCAGGGCTCGTCCCCCTCCCGCACTCCCCTTCCCCAGGCAGCCAGCTCTTCGGCCCCGCACACACTCATCACACCGGCTCCCGCTACGGCAGTTCTGACCTCCACCTCCGCACCTGTGCCACCCACCAGGCCAGACACAGCTGCTGCTCCTCTGGACACAGCAGGGCTAACGCATGCCCCCACCAGGCCACCATCATGACCGGTCCCCAGGCCAGGGAGGGGCAAGCGGGCTCAGGATCAGGGAGGCCCCGGGCAGCGTGCCTCACCAACCCGAGCCTCAGCCACCCATCTGCAAGAGGGCAGTGGGGGTGCAGGAGACGTGCACAGGGCCTGACTTCTACGTCCCGCCCCCGGCGGGCAGAGAACTCATGGGTGCCCTTCTGGGTCGATCCTATCCTCCTCCTGTGCCCTGTCCCCTTGTCTGTCACCTGCCCTCACAAAGGTAATGTCTCTTACTGCCCCCGTTCCCACCTGGCTAGACCAAGACGCATTTCCTGAGACCGGGATATGGCAGGAACCTCCTAAGGTCTCCCTGCCTGACTCCCCCTTTGACCTCCCAGGGAAGATGCTCACTGACAACTCTTCCCAAAATACCTCCATTCGTGAGAAAAACTCTTAGTAAACTAGGAATAAAGGCAACCCCCCGACCTGCTAAAGACTGTCCGCCAAAAACCTACAGCTAACATCCTACTTCACGATGAGAGACTCAAAGCTTCCCTAAAAAGAGGAACAAGGCAAGGAGGTCTCTCTTCTCACTGCTGCACGTCAACACGGCACCAGGCATCCCAGCTGGTGCAACACAGAAGATGAGATAAAAGGTACACAGATTGGGAAGGAAAAAATAAAAAACTGTCTTTGTTCACAGGATCATCTACGTAGAACCCCCCCCCCACCACCACCACCAAATGACAGAAGGGGCGCCTGGATGGCTCACTTGGTTGAGCACCTGACTTCGGCTCAGGTCACCATCTTCTGGTTTGGGAGTTTGAGCCCACACTGGGCATGCTGCTGTCAGCGCGGAGCCTGCTTCGGATCCTCTGCCCCACCCCACCCCCCCCCCGCACCTCCCCACTTGCACGTGCTTGCTCTCTCCCGCACTCTCTCTCTCTCTCAAAAACTAAGTAAGCTTTTTCTTTTTAATGACAAAATAAACTCCTGGAACTACAAATGATTACAATAAAGTTGCCAGATATAAAGTTAACTTACAAAAGCCAATCACTTTCTCATAAACCAACAATGAATAGAATTAAAACACGTTATCATTTGCGTTAGCATCCAAAAAACATGAAATACTTAGTTATAAATCTAACGAAATACAAGACCAAATAAAGCCAACTAAAAAACTCTGATGAATTAAATCAAAGAACCAGATAAATGGAGGGACAGTCCATGTTCACAGACAGGAAGACTCGATATCGTCGGGATGTCAGTTCTTGCCAGCTTGGTCGGTAGCTTCACTGAAATCCCATTCAAATCTCAGGAAGTCACTTTATGGATATTGACAACGGACGGGAGGCCACGGACCCAGAGGAGCCAACGCAAGAGCTGGAGGGGGACTGCCCGACGTCAAGCCCCCCGCGAAGCCACAGCAATCACGCCGCCGTGTCCCGGCGGAAGAAGGCACAGACCGTGGGACGGAACGGAGCCCAGAAACGGGCCCCAGAAACCCAGTCGACGGACGTCTGACAAGGGAGCGGAGGCGACACGACGGAGCAGAGACCGTCTCTTCAACAACCGGGGCCGAACCCGCCGGCCGTCCGCCTGCAGAAAAACGCATCCAGACACGGACCTTACCCCCTTCACGAAAATTCACTCAAAGTGGGTCACAGACTTAAAGTAAAATGCGAACCCTGATCTCCTCGATGACAACCCGGGAGAAAGTCTCGGTGACCCTGGGGATGGCGATGAGCTTTCAGACACAACACCCACACAGGATCTGAGAAGGAAAGCTGGCAAGCTGGACTGCGGTGGAATTAAAGACGTCTGCTCTCGGAAAGACTGTCAGGAGCCACAGACTTGGAGAAAATAGGTACAAACGACATTTGATAAAAGACAGTCATCCTAAATATACAAAGAGCTCTTAAAACTCCACAGTAAGAAAACAACCCAATTAGAAACGGGCCGGAGACCCGAGCAGGCCCCTCACCGGAGAAGACGCACAGATGCAGACGGGCGCGGGGACAGACGCTCCGCATCACAGGTCGTCAGGGAGACGCAAATCACGACAGCGAGGCACCACGCACGCCTGTCACCGGGGCCCAAACCCACGACCCTGACGACCCCAGACGCTGGCGAGGGCGCGGAGTGGCAGGAGCGCTCGGCCGTTGCCGGCGGGAATGCAGGACGGTGCGGCCGCTTTGGAGGCGAGTCTGGTGTTTTGCTACAAAACGAATCATAGTCTCACCGGACGAGCCGGCAATCGTGTGCCTTGCGATTTATCTACACGAGTCGAAAACTCGTGTCCACACAAAAACCTGCCCACGGATTTTTACAGCGGCTGTGCTCGCGGCTGCCAAAACTTGGAAGCGACCACGGCATCCCTCAAAGGTGACAGATAAATAAACTGTGGTAGATCCAGAATATGGACTGTCAGTCAGTGATAGGAAGAAACGAGCTCTCAAACCATGAAAAGATGGAGGAGAATCATCAACGCACATCACTAAGTGAGAGAAACCAATCTGAAAGGCTCCGCACTGTGTGACACCAACTGTAGGGCCTTCTGGAAAAGGCACAACTACAGACATTAAAAAGATGGGGTCGGGAGGTGGGGAGGGGTGAACAGGTGGAGCACAAAAGATTTCAAGGGTAGTGAAAATACTGTTTGACACTATAAAGGCAGATACGTGTCTTTCTCCGTGTGTCCAAACCTCTGAGATGAAGCTAATGTAAGCTCCCTAAGGGATGGCGTGTCAGTGCGGCTCATGCCCTGTGACAAAGGTACCCTCCGGTGGGAGACGGCCACAGTGGGGAGGCTGTGCTGGGGGGGAGGAGGGGACATATGGGAAATCTCTGTACTTTCCTCCTAATTTTGCTGTGAACTTTAAACTGCGCTAAAAAAAAAAAAAAAAAAAAAAAAAATTAAGCTCTTTACCAACAACAAAACAAAACCCAAAAAACACGTCATCTGCTTTTGTTGGTACCTGGAGACTCAAGTGCGGTACCCCAAACCCCCTAAGAAGTGGCCTGTGGACAGCTGGCTGACCAGCAGAACGTTCCCATCTGCCACACCTCTTCCCCCGCCAAGAGCCCACTAAGCCGAGAGTCAAGGAATGGACGTGGCCCCACACCCCCGACACGAGGAGCCACAGAAGGACGAGATGCCCGCAGAGGCAGAAAGAGGGAAGCAGACTCTGAGAGAACGGGAGGGGTCTTTCTGGCACCCCCCAGGGCTCAGGGCAGGATGTCCACGCTCTAGGCAGAAGAATTTTTGGCCACGAGGTCCTTTCCTCAGAAACAGAGGACGGCCCTGCGTCAAGGGTCCCCTGTCCGGTCCCGCCTGACCGCTACGAGGGGAGCCAGGGCACCACGATGGCTCTCCACCCGTACGGCGCTCACATGAGCCAGAACTGGCAGACCCTCATAACAGGCTCCAGCAAGACAGAGACCTGCACACTGCTGTGTGACCGGCACCATCCTGGGCACCAGGCATCCGTGGGGCTCCTCCCTCAGGAAGCAGCCTGGGGAAGAGCTGAAAGTGCCAAGATGGGGGGGGGGCATGCAAACAAGCCCCCCAGACACAAGAAAATTGACAAACTCAAAGGAATTTCAGAAAGAGAACAGCAGGACATTACTTAGAAGGGAGGAAACCCCCCCCCCCAGAGGGGACCTGGAACATCAGGTGAGGAAAGGACCTCTGGCACAGACCGGACCCGGCAACGCCGGGCTCCGCAGGTGCCTCCTTTCCAGCCGGTGCAGGTGTCTCGGGCATGGGGACACGTGCTCGCCACGCACGGACAATGCTCAGGCACACGTCGGCACCCGGAAGGCAGGCCGCGGGAGGCTCGGGGGCGCCGCGGGAGGCCTCCCCAGCCTGCCGGCTGCACCCTCTGGCCCCAGGGCCACGCTGCGAGAACAAGCCATTTACACGCCATCTCGGCTCCGTGATCCCACATCCGCCCTCCACTCTCCAACCACCCCTGCTGATCAGCTACCTTCATCCCAGGCAAGTGTACACCTGACCCTCCAGCCCTGCAGGCGACCCACCCTCCCGCCGGGGTGCCCCTCTTCCAAGAGAACCCCACTTCTGGTTTGATATGGGACTCCGATTTCTCAGGAGCACGCAGCGCTGTGTGGCGGTCGGGCCACAGGGCACACCGCCCAGCACAAAGCCCGGGGACAGCCTCCCGCGCGCCCCCGGCCCTCCAGAGGAAGGCGGCAGGAAGGCCACCTCTGTCGTGTCCCCTCCCTGCCACCCAGCGGCCCCCACCTGTACCTGCTGCCCCCACCAGGGCAAGCTCTCCCTCTCACCCCCCAGTGGAGGTGGGGCTGGGCCACTCCAGCCCCTCACCCTCCCTCATCCAAGAGGCTGGCTCAGCGTCCCTCCTCCCCAGCTCCCGTCCTCTCATTCGGCCACCCCTCCGGGTGCCTGACCGGACACCTGGCATCCCCCAGCGGCTGGCACCAGCCAGTGCCTGCTGGCTGCCCCCTGGGCCCTGCCCCCCACTTTCTCTCTCTGTGGCAACCGCTGACCCGTGCGCAGGTACATACAGAGCAGCCACGAGCCCCGGGCGGCCAGCAGGCACCTGAGCGAGCCAACGTGCAGGCACGGCAGCCAGAGGAAGCGGGAGGCCAGCGGCTCTGGACACCGTGCACGGGGGCAGCATGTCGACCTGGCAACACCTGGGAGGCGGGGTTGAGCCCCATGCGCTAGCACGGACTTCACCTTGTTGCGCTTTCACATCCCTCGCCCTTTTGAAGGCGCTACCAGAAACTTCACACTGTGTGTGTGGCCCGCATCACACTCCTCCTGGAGAGCACGGCTCCCAATCTCCCGTCTTCGGGAAACGAGTCCAGAAACAACAAAAGGAACTGTCCCTACACTCCAAGCACGTGGCTCTGCTCCCCCTCCGAAACCAGCATCCCCAAAGGCTGTCCCCTCCCCACCTTCCCCCCGAGGCCCGGCCTGTCCCGGCCTCCAGGGGCAGATCCAAAAGCAGGTCTGTCCCCTAACCTCCTAAGCTGGCCACCGACACACAACAGGTACAGACACTCACCGCCCTGACACGCCCCTGACCCCCTGACCTGGCACCCTGCGCCCCACCCCCCCGCGGGCCCCCCATGGGCCCCCTGCTTGGGCCTGCTCCCCTCTGCTGGTTCCTCCTCTGTTCCACCTCTAGGTGTCACATGTCCCCCAACAGGTCTCTGGCCTGTCTTGTCTTCTCTGGGCTGTACTGTCCCTCCTCCAAACCCGGTGAGCACACCACCCTCGTGGTTTAAGATGACATCAGCCTTTTTTTTTTTTTTTTTTCCAAAGTAAACTCTACACCCAATGTGGGGCTTGAACTCACGACCCCGAGATCAAGAGTCCCACCAGCTGAGCCAGACACGTCTCCTGAAATATCATCAGGGCCCCCGCCCCCGATCCCCAGCCCTGAACCCACCTCTGAATTTCAGACGCAAATCTCAGGTCTCCCTGACCCCCTCCCGGACACCCGGTGCACGACCCCCGCGTACACATGTAGAACCAAGAACGTGAGTCTCTGTAAAGAGACCGGCCTGTTCTCAAGATCTCTCCTGTGTGCGGGTCTGTAGACGAGAGTCTGCCAGTGCCCCCTGGGCTGGCCACCCCTCCCCAGGCAGGAGACCCAGGCGCAGTGTGAGGGCCCTTCTCACAAACAACACAAGAGGGGATGAAGGAGTCCTGCTTGTCTCCACGTGACAAAATACCACACAGCACAGGACGGAAGCATCACTTACGGCCAAGGTCCCAAAGGACGCCTCACAGCACGGTACCCTTTCCACACGCTTGAAGCTGAAAAACCCCACACACTCAACGATGCTCAGGGAGGCCACGGGCAGTTAGGAAAAGAGAAGCAAAGGCGTGGAGGCCGTGGGGTCAGGACGACGGCGGCCACAGGCTGGGGGCGGCGGGGGTTGGACGGTCCCGTGGGATGCTGGCAGGCTCCCAGCTGTTCTGTGGGGTGGAGTTTGCAGGTGCTCGTCACATACAGCAGGTCACGCGGGGACTGGAGACTGTGACTAACTCAACTCTGCGCGTCTAAGATCCAAAACATCCTGTCCCGCACTAGTCTTCTGTCTCAGTTAATGGCTTTTCAAAGTCGTGGCCCGTCCACCAAGCGGACAAGACCACAAACGCCTCCAGAAGACTCCCTGACTCACGCCACAGGCATCCCCGCCACACGAGCGCCACGCTGATGCCGAGCTTCAAAAATGAACGCGGCACAAGCCACGCTCTCCGACCTCAGGTGCTCCCGCTTCGCCGGCAGGTACAGCCTCGCCTGGACCGACTCACGGCCACCCGCCCACTGCCAGGCCCCGCGGAGACGGGCCTCGGTGGGACACGCCAGTCCCGAGGAAGCGCCCCGCTCTACCACGGGGGCCATGAGGCCGGCGCCCAGAAGCACTGCGGCAGCCTGGGCCTGAACGACACGCAGAAGCACCCAGAAAATAATGCTGTGAGGTGCAGCCGCGACCTGGCGCGCTGCCCACTGTGGAAGCGAGCGGGGGGGGGGGGGGGGGGGGGGGCGCGCCACAGCAGGCGGGGAGGTTGTGAACGCCCCACGGCCAGACCACCGTCAGGAGTCTGGCTTTGTTCTAGAAGTAACGAGGGACCCGTGGAGGTCCTTGTGTGCAGCAGTCCAAGCAGAGGGGACGTAGTGAGGAATGACGAGGCGCGACTAACAGGTAGTGCGACGGGGTGGGGACAGTGAGGCACCCAAGTGACCGACACTACACCCTCCCGTGCCTGCAGCCCCACCTGGCGCCTGCCCACGACCCCACACTGGGCATCTACTGATGAGGACATCCAGGAGCTGCCTGGAAAGTTCTAAACTACACACAACTGCAAGAGGAAACGCTCTAGGGGTCCACCCCCCAGAACAAACAGTCACTAAAAATTCTCATAGTGGCCTCGGGTCTCTTTAAGAGAAATAAAACGTTACAGAGAAAAGTGGAGGTCCCGTGCGCAGGCCCGTACCCCCACCGCCCCAGAAGCAGCCACCTGCAGGGAACGAGGGGACACCCTCCGGCCACCTCCCACACTTGGACACCCACATGCCCGCGACACGCAGACCTGAAGAGCGTGCGCCCCCTTCCGCCACCCCCAACCTGCCTTCCGTGCACAGCGCACCTCTGCCGTCCAACATGCCAGCACTGAGCACGGAGCGTGCTTCTGCCCCCGCCGCACACCGTCACACGCAGCTGCTCGTGCCCGGGCCTCCGAGGGACTGAGGCTGACGGTCTCAAGAAGGCCAGGCCAGCAAACTCCCCGAGCTGACGGCACAACAGTGTCCTCGAGGGTGGCGTGTCCCCAGCAGGTCGGCAGCCCTACCCACGCCGGGAGACGGCCAGCTGTCCCGGCGGTCACCAAGCCAAGTACGGTCAGAGACCCCTACGGAGGTGTGTCTGGACCGTGGAGCCCCCAGAGTCGGAGAGGGGCTGGCTCCACCATCAGTTCCAGGATCGGGACCCCAGAGAGCGGTGTCCAAACCACTCAGCATGAAACGCCAGCCGGGGCTGGCCCACCGGGCACCCGGCCCAGAGCGGTCGGGACCCTGGCCCAGACTCGCAGGACTCCCAGTGAGCGCCGCGCCGGGCTCCCACGGCCCACTTGGAGGCTGTCTTTACTATGTCACCTAGAGCTTGGGAGACGCTCTGAACAAAGTTTCTCAACTGTTAAATACGTACCAAAGTGGCAGCAACCCTGACTTGTTATCTAATCAGTCCAGAGCAGCAGAGAAGATGCTGGAGTGTCCAAAATGGACTATAACAGACAGAAAGCTTATTTTCAGCAATTACCGCAGGAAAAGGAGTGGCTAATGAGATTCCATTTCAGAAACGATGCTGCATTTATCCCCACCTCCTCCCCTTGCAAACCCATCTTCTGTGGCCCACCAACAGCCCCATCAGAAAGTAATTCCTGAGGACGGGGACTGCCCTACTCTAGCACAAGTCTGATCTGAAGTTGGTGCCCAACGTCTGCTCATCGACCGACTAATCAGACTCACGAAGCGTGGCTCTGCCCTTCGAGGCCACGAGCAGGGCTGATGGGTGGCCGCCCGGGCACAGCTCCGCAGTCAGGAGAAAGGGCCTTGCACCTGGAGACCAGGGGACCTCCCGACCACTCACCCCTTCGCGCCGTCGGGATGGCCCCAACCTTAATGCCCGCAGCCACTCGGAGAGGAGGCCGGGGGGCCGTCTGGTAGCACGAGGCACAAGCCCCCGCCGACCCCAGGAGTCCGGCGGCGGCTGGACACACCCCTGCCTTCCTACAGCCGGGTCTCTGGAACAGACAGCACCAGCGTGTCGGCCCCTGGGGTCAGCCAGCCTCTTGCCGTGTGCTCGGGACTCGCCGGGCTGTGGATCTTCTCGCGAGAAGGCCCGGCCCTGTGTCAGCTGCCTCAAGTAGGCACGAAGACAAGAGATGCGGCAGGAAGGAGTGATCGCCCCAGGCCTCCCACCTGGCTGGCCTCTCTCTGGGCCCAGCCCCTCGGGTAAGGGGCTGAGGAGGCTCTGAAAAGCCACTCACCTCCTTGTGTCTCAGCATCTTCACTGGGACCACCCGGCTCTAGAATCCTCAGACTCACGAGTCTGTCCATCGGCACACGGCAGGAAGCCCGGGGCGGGCACACAAGTGCAAAACCACGTGGGCTGCTCGACCGCAGCACCTCGTCACCTCATCGGAAGTGCTAATGTCCCTCCCCAGCCATTTCCACACATAAAAAGGCAAAGAAGCCGGGAGGAATTTGCTGCCTTAATGACAAACACTCCTACTTCATAAAAAGCTCCTAAAACAACAACTGCCCCGTGTCCACTTCCCCGAAGGGCAGGTGAAAGGCAGGTGGCGCTCAGGGTCGCCCCTCCTTCCTAGGCCTCCTCCGCCCCCCCTACCTGCAGCAGGGGGGCCCCGCCTGCTCTCCCGGCCGCCCCCCCCCCCCCCCCCCCCCCCTGCTCCAAGACAGTCCCCCAGGAGGCGGCCTCACCCTCACGGCCAAAACTTCCATCAAATGCCACGGGACTCCCAAATTCTGACCCCTCGCGGCCTCTGCCCCCAGCCCACACCTTACGCTCAACTACCCCTGATGCCTCCTCGGAAACGGCACCACACGCTTCACGTTCCAGACAGGCCCGCGGCCCTCCGCCCCCGCCCCCCTTCACTGCAGTCCTCGGTCTCAGCCACCCCGTGATGCCTCCTCGCAGCGCCGTGGATCGGCTCCCCGGCCGGCGTACGTCCTGGAGCAAAGGACCTCGGTCTCCATCCACATCCACGGGAAAAGGCTCACCTTCACTCGGTCAAAGAAATACACCCTAGAACCAGACACGACCTTCTAAACGGAACCTGTAGAATGGCAGCGATCCCTAACAAGTCGCCGTTTTGGCCGCGGCTCCCAAAACCACGGCTTTAAAAGCGCAAATGGTCGAGTCCTCGAGAAGGCAACTTGTATCAAAGACCCACGAAGGCTCGATCCATCAGACGCCCGCAGAGCTGTGCACGAAGACATCCACCCGAGGGTCACTCGCAGCCGACCAGGGGACGGGATGTGAGCCACAGCAGCCCCTCCCAGGGGCCTGTGGGGAAGCTCCGGAGGAGGGGACTTCAAAGGCCACCAGGGCGGGGGCACCCCCCACACAGGCTAAGGCAGGAGGCGCGGCAGGACCTCGGTGACCGAAGGTCTCCCCCCGCACGTGCTTCAAGCAGGCGGATACAGGTGGTGACCAGCCGGGCAAGGCGAGATTATGAGGAACTTTATTTTCTCCCTCACGGTTTTCTTTTCTGCCCACACTTCCCATAATGAATAAAACTTTGTAGCAGGAGGAAAAACGTGGGAAAGGAGCCCCTTTCAAAGGACCAGTAGTGTTACGACGCTGTGGTTCTGCTACAACACCCACCGGCAGCACCCGCCTCTCCCCTTCCCCGACGTGGGGGCGCCGGGGGCGCCCCGACAAGATCAAACCACGCCAGGCCTGGCCCGTGACCTGCTGTGTTCCCTAACCCACGGCGTCGGGCTACGCAAATCCCTACACGGATTATATTAAAAAGCACTCGACAAAGCTCCTCTGTGAAAGGCGTGACGGCCCCTTGGAGAGCTCCCCTGACGCACTTGCCCCCCACACCGTGGCACAAAGATTGAGGTGGAAACGCTGCCTTCCGTCCCCTTCCAGCTGCGGTGGCAACACAAGACGGTCCACACAGTATGGCCACCCCACGCCCCAGCACCTCCCCCCTCCCCAAAGCGCCGGGCCTCATCGCTGACCCCACAAGGCCCCTCTCTGCCCTCTGCAGAGTGTCCAGGCCAACGCCGGCCACTCTGAGTCCAGAGGGCGCGGCACTGAGGACGAGGCCCTTGCCGTTCTGGCTCCTAGTGTCCTGCTCTGTCCACTCCGTGTCCACTCTGACCGCTGACTGCCCAAAACAAGTCACTGCACAGCAACAGAATCTTCTCACTGCTTGCTCCTCAGCTAACATCTGCTGTCCAATGCGACGTGGTCATAAAGACCTGTTTTAGGATTTCCCCAACCTTAAGAGCTGGAAAACATTTCAAAACATGCCCTCGGGATACAAGTTCCCCGATGTCAGCGAGGAGGTCCCATACCACCTGGTCACACCCTCCTCAGGAGCTCAGTGGTCAAAGAACCACACACACCCATCACCCCCTTCCCAGGCCACATGCAAGAGGCAGAGAGGTCCCATTAGACTCCAACTTCGGGATAAAAGACCCAGCTGAGGGGCGCCTGGGTGGCTCAGTCGGTTAAGCGTCCGACTTCGACTCAGGTCATAATCTCGCGGTCTGTGGGTTCGAGCCCCGCGTCGGGCTCTGTGCTGGTGGCTCAGAGCCTGGAGCCTGTTTCAGAGTCTGTGTCTCCCTCTTTCTCTGACCCTCCCCTGCTCATGCTCTCTCTCTGTCTCAAAAATAAATAAATGTTAAAAAAAAAAAAAAAAACTAAAAAAAAAGACGACCCAGCTGAGAAGGCCTGCAGAGGGGCTCTGAGCCTCCAGCCCAATCTACACTCACTCACACGCCCACACTGGGAGGGCCTCCGTCCACTCACATGCAGGGGGATGTGGCCAGGCAAGTGGCCACAGAGGAAAGCTGGACAAGAAGGGGGCAGGCGGCTGGGTGGCTCAGTCGGTTAAGCATCGGACTTTGACTCAAGTCATGATCTCACAGTTCATGAGTTTGAACCCCGCTTCGGGTGAGCTCAAGACCTGCTTCAGGTGAGCCCCGCTTCTCTCTTTCTCTCTTTCTTTCTTTCTCTCTCTCTCTCTCTCTCTCTCTCTCCCCCTCGCTCATCTGCACTCTCTCTCTTAAAAAAAAAAAAAGGAGGGGGTATCCATGCACTTTTCAAATGTGGGGGCGGGTGCCTAAATTGTGGACAATGTTTATACCTCTTTGTGTTTTGAAGATTTCGTTCCCTTAGTGCAGACACCCGAGGATGTGTAAGAATCAAAAATTGTACTTGAAAGGGTTCCCGGTTCTAGCATAGAAACATAAAGTTCTCAATTTCCAAACGAGGCTACAGCACTTGATCTACTACACAGGGTGTTAAGAGGCACTGGTCAGCAATCTACTGCCCTGAAGTCCGCGTGTTTCTAACCTACAGTGCCCCACGCCGTGGCAATCTCACCCCCAGCTGGAAACAACTGTCCCTCACACGCTGGTGCACGGCACCCAGGACAGAGGCTCCAGTGGCGAGAAAGGACCTCTCTCCTTCAGTCTTCTTACTATCAAAGACCTGATCACATAAAAGACTGCCAGCCTCCAGTCGAAGACAAGTTTCAGAGACGAGAGCCCTAAACAGTAACTATTTCCCAGGACGATCAAGAAAACCTGAGACTCCTGCTTATCATCAACATGAGGAAAAGTAAAAGTGCTTTTGAGAACTTTGCAAACTCCCCAAACCTAAGGCAAGTTGCTCCAGAGTCCTTTTAAATCTCTGCTTCAAGATTTTTAAAACCAGTTGTTAATTCTGTCTTGATCAACTCACACACGACCAGCTATTTCTCGAAAAGCTTTCTTCAAATGTATCATTTCAGACAAGGAAAGCTTACATTTACACACCGAAGCCGAAGCCGGGGTTAGGAGCACACCAGGAACTACCTTTATTTTGATTTCAAGGAAACAGCCACGTGCACGCCCCGCTGCTCTGCCCCACCAACCTGCTTCGTTTCTAGGGCAGGGTCTGAACTGGGTCAGTCCCGTTCTGATCAAACACCGCTGCCCGAGGGGACTCAGTGCCCACTCGTCAGCAACTCCTACAGCACAAGCGAGGGCACTCACTCGCCATGGCCCGGAGGTGACAGAACTCCTGGGAGTCGGGCCCTTTGGCCCCTTGGTTCATCGGCCACCCAGGTAGCAAGATCCCGCTTGCTAACCACTTCCTCGTGGGGCGCTAAGAAATACGGATCTACCCTGGACCGGCAAACGCAAAGGACTCGGGAAGTCTCGACTTTTCAAACTCCAGTAATTGTGCCATATGCGCACAGCACGCGTTGCCCTCCGGCACGGTAGGCAGCAGGAGAGAACAGATGCCCCAGGAGGGTCTGAGGGACCCCTTTCCTGGTTATTGCCAAAAGGTGAGAACCGCCAGCTCCAAAAGACCCCCACGTACGCCTGAAACGCCACCCCACCCCCAGGCGCCAAGACGGCTTTGTCCTCCCTTAAGGTAGTGGTGACAGTCAGGGGCGAGGTGCGGACAGAGGATGGCCTCCCCTCCAAGCCCACGGTGTGGAAGCTCAGAGAAGCTACCTCTGTCCCGCCAAGCAGAGCTGTCCAGTGCCGGCCGCGTGTGGTTCTCCGGGAGTTCTTTTCCCTTTCTCTTTATGAACATCACCATTACACAAGTACATCAAAAGCAAAACCCCAAGGCCTTTGGGCTAAAGCAAACCCCATGCCAAAGCCCACTCTGAGCAGGCAGCCGCGCCCACTGCCCCCACGGCAGCAGGACACGTCTGCCGGGTCTGTGACCGGCCTGTGACGGCCCGGCAACTTTCCCACTCACACAACCAGAGTCAGCCACCGCACCAGGTTCCCCGGTGACTGAAAGCGCGTCCAAGGCTGCTATGGTTTTGATGAGAATAAAGCTGTCTTTAGACCTGGCACCATCTACAGCAACAAAATGCTTAAGACCCGCAAAAACCGTAACGTCACTGGGACGGCGCAAAAATAACAGACGTTACACGACGGAGGCGTGTCCCATTCGTCCCGACGGGATTCCACAATGCTTTGCAAAATGGTCAGCGGCACTTTCTAGCTGGGGCAACTGGGACTCCAAGCAGAGAAGGCAAGAGTGCACTCAAGTAACAAAATCTAAACGTGCAAACGCACCCCTCGGGCCACAGCACCTGCGGGCAAGACCGGCCACCAGAATGTCCAGTTCCTTTAACGTCAGTGCTGGGCTCTCCACACCCTACCGCCCGGCTCAGGGTCAGCCCTCCGGGAAATAACCCGGCCCAACAGCCCAGTCGGCTACCGCTGGGTTCTTCCCTTCCCTACCAGCAAATAACTGCGTTCATCATGGTGGGAGCCATGTTTTTACGAGCAAGGATATTAACAGCGATAATATTCACTTCCAATAAGGAGCATGCAAATGTTACCAGACCAAGGCAACTACGCTGATGGAGAGGAAACGGTGCTCCGTCCCGGAATGAGAACCTACGCGCTGGCCAAACCTTCAGGTGACAGGAGAGCATTCTCTGCAAAAGCGGGACAAACAGACGTCCGCTGCAAAAAACACTAACCTGCCACGCCAAGAGATAACCTTTGGAAATGAGCATCTTTAACGTAGCATCTACCTGAAAAGATCTTTTAAAACCATTTACGCACATGCTAATTTGGGTGTCATATCACTTTTTTTTCTCTCAATGATGATCACAATATTATCGGGATGTTACGACTAACAAGCTGTATGAAACGAGAGCTTTTCGCAGTTCTTGGAGAAGTGCCTTTGCGGCAAAAATCTCTTATCCGTTCTTGCTATCCCCATAGCGGACAAAACCGACACTCTGGTACCTTCAAACGAGCAAATCGATTACAACAACGTAAGCGTTTCTTTACAAAATTGTCCTAACAAAGAAGATCAAAATGGAACTCGCTAAAGCCAAAATCCACATGGGTTCCAGCGCACGATGATGAGAAGGCCTGGGGCCCCGGTGAGACCCCCGTACCTCCTCTCCCCATCTGGAGCTCGACCTGCAGGAAGGAGAGGAGCTGAGGGGCCAGCCTCGTTCATACGCGCTCACTTGACACCTGTGTGCAGCCCGGAAAGGCCTCCCGCCCCTGATCCCTTCCCGAGTGTCTGCGTCTCTGAGTTGTAGCAAGAACGAGCTATTAGCCGAGCACGGTTATTTGTATAAGTCACTTCTACCTCCGCTGTATACGTCTTTGGGATGAGAGATTTCAGTGAAGAGGGAACGTCAAGGAAGAGAGTTTAGTATTTCCTGATCGATTATACAACTAGAACATTCATAACCTGTCATTTTGGTTTACAAAATTGCACTATTTAAAAGCGAGAACTTTGTTTCGGGGTGATACTTTTTTTGCTCCCGCTGTTATAAAAAGGAGGCGATGTACCTATTCAGAGTTCCCAATCGGTGGGGGCCGGGGTGTGGGGAGCGTCAAAGAAAACACGGACACACATCTTTTATACTCTAGAAGACATGTGTCACCCCAATGTCAACACGGGCTGCTCTCTGCTCTCAAATCCCGGGGACTTAACGCAAACGCTCATGACAACTCGTACAGCTTTTTTCAAGGACTGGTCTACTGGCACACGAAGACCTCTGTGACAGCAACGTTAAAACCAAAGATGAAAGTGAGTCCAGAGTCACTCGTGGCAGAGACGCCCTTTCCCAACCATGGCTTCCTCCCCCGGCACAAAAATAAGGAAGGGGTTTCGCCTGCGCCAAGGCGCAGACCAAGGAGACCCAGCCATCCCCAGACCACCGCACCTGCAGGCGTCACACGGGCCCTGCCGGTCAGGCCAAGCGCCTGCCTCGCCAACTACTGACCAGCTCACACCAGTTCCCAACAACACGAGTGCGGCACGGGAATGGTCTCTGGCAGGAGTAAAGCAGGTGCTGAGCTGTGCAGGACCCCCCGAAAGGGAGTTTTATACATAGGGAAAGGATATTCCCACGTTTTACATAATGCACCACAACCCCGAATTGCCTTTTTCAAAGGTTACTAAAAGATCAGCCCTATTCTCCACCGAAAAGTCAAAACACACACAACGAGCAAAACAGAACCTTCAAATAAGCGCCCACTACAAACTCAAAAAACAAACCAGACGCGTCCTAAGGGGCATCTCGACACCTCTCCAGCAACTTCTTCTGCGTCACCTTGTCCCCTCCGAGCACGGCAAGCCCCACTCCCACCCCGGAGACGTGGGTCTGGGCTGCCCACTTCCCCTGCCCCTGCCGGCCTAGGAACACCCTCACGGGCTCTGACAAGAAAACCCTCCCTTGTTAAGACGCTGAAATTCTGTCAAGGTGACCAACGGCTCTTTCCCAGAAAGCACGCGGGGACACGGGAGGTGCTGTTTCCGCTCCCGCCACCGCGTTGGCCGCTACAGCAGCACATGTTACTACACAGCCAGGGAGGAGCTCTCCAGAAGCTCCCGGTCCTCGCGGGCGAGGCGGAGGGGATGCAAGAGGAGACAGGGCTTCTCAGTGCTCGAGTTTCTCTCTGCTCAAGAATCCCAAAACACAGCAGCATGAGCTGGGACGCTGTGGGGTACCTTTCACTGTCAGACCTGAAGAACCCCAACTGACTGCCAGGGATGACCCAAGAGACCGGGGAAACGCACAGGCTGTGGCCGCGACTGCTCCCCCTCACTACGCACCACCGTGTGCACCTCTGAGAGACCCGCTGATCTCACCGGATGGCACTAACCAGAGCGACTGAGCATCCTTTAACCCGCAGCACGGCACTGCTGGACGCTGTGGCCGAAGCAGTGCACGACACAGTGGGAGGCAGGGACGTGGACCAGGAAGGGTGCGTGTGCCCAAGGATCCCTCCAGGGCTCACCTGGGATCTCTGCCATCCTGCCGCTAGCAGGGAAGCGGAAGCTTTCCATGCACGCTTGCCCGGCCACAAGGAAGGGGCGTCCCTACTCTGCCTGACCTCACCAGCTGGGGGGAGTGCCCAGCCCTCCATCACAGCCCAGAGTAACAGAGGAGCAGACGAGTTCCGTTCACAGGCCCTAACACAACCGATCCCCAAAACCAGAAGGGGAAAGCACCAGACCCAAGAAAGCCATGGACCCAGGCTGCACAACCCAGTAAGCCGTTCCAGCGGAGGCCGGCAGCCAGAGCGCTGCACGGCGGGGGGAGGGGAGGAGCGGGACAGGGGCACAGGGAGCCGGGAGAGCAGAAGGGCCGCTGCTGCACGGTGGGAGCCCAGAAACTTTGCAATGCAAACAGCGAGCTGAGGCCAAGCGCTGCCCCAGGAAAGGGGACCCCTGTTGCCACAGCACCCGGGGGCCGTGCCCACAGACACACACACAAACACACACACACACGCATGGCAGAGAGCTCTCCCGCACCCAGCAGGGGAGCACCCCGGCTCCTCCGCTGCAGGCCCGCGCAAGACCCGTGACCTCAGCGCCCTGCCAGCCCCACAACTTCCTGGACTCCCCGCGGGGGCAGCCAGGCCCGCCCGGCGCGGCCACTCACCTGGGGGCAGCTGGAAGTTCTGGATGTTGGTCGGGTTCTGAGGCGGCTGCGGCAGGCGAGGGGCGAGGACCGTGGGCGTCAGCGTGGCCCGGATCCCGCCGGTGGTGGCCGAGGGCGTCCTGGGCAGGCTCTGGGGCCCCGCGCTGGCCGAGCCTTTGGGCAGCCCGGTGGGGGTGCCGGGGGCCGGCGGCGGCGGCAGTCCGGCGGCGGCGGGCAGCGCCCCTTGCATAGTTGGCCCGAGGATCATGCCGGCCCCCGCGCCGGCCGGGCAGCTGGCCGCCAGGGCCTGCGGCGGCGCGGGCGCCGGCTGCACCGCCGTCTTGGGCGAGTCGGCCTTGGCCACCTGCGCGGGCGCGGCGGCGGCGGCGGCGGCGGCGGGCCCGGGCTGACTGTTGGCGGCGGGCGGCGGGGCGGGCGCGGGCGCAGGGGTCGGGGCGGGCGCGGGGGCCGGGGCCGGGGCAGGGGCCGGGGCGGGCGCGGGGGCCGGGGCGGGCGCGAGGGCGGGCGCGGGCGCGGCGCTGCCCCCGTTCTGCGCCGCCGCCGGGGCTCCGGCCGGGGGGCCGGGCGGCCGGGCCAGGCTGGCGGCGGCCGGCGGCGGCGGCGGCGGCGGGGCGGCGGCGGCGGCGGGGGGCGCGGCGGGCGCGGGGGGCGCGGGCGGCGAGGGGGCGCGGGGCGCGGGCGCGGCGGGGGCGCCGAGGAAGGGCGGCGTCTGGATGACAGTGGCGGCGGCAGCGGCGGGCTTGGGCGGCGGCGCGGGCGCGGGCCCGTTGTGGAGCAGGCTGACAGCAGGTGCGGCGGCGGCGCGGAGCGAGGTCCCCAGCGCGGCGCTCCCATTCAAAGTTTGCGCGGCGCCGGGGCCGCCGGGCGGGCCGTTGCGGGCGGCGGGCTGGGCGGCGGGCGCGGCCGCGGCCCCCGGCGCGCAGGCCCCGGGCCCGGCCCCGGCGCCGGCGCCGGCCTCGAGCGCGCTCAGCTTCGCGGCGGGCCCTGCGGGGACAAGCGGGATGGCGCGGTGAGGACGCGGGCCCGGCCGGCGCCCGCCCGCGCTCAGGCCGCGCCGCGCTCTACCTGCGGGGGGCGGCTCCGGCGCCGCTGCGGGCGCGCCCTCGGCCGGCACGGCCGCTCCGGCTCCGACATGGTTCCCGAGCGCGCCGGCGGCCGCGGCCCGCGCCTCGGGCGCGCGGGGCGCGAGGTGGTGGTGGTGGGCCGCGCTGGCCGCCAGCTGCGACTCGAGCGAGCCCACCAGGTCGCTCACCACTTTCTCGTCCACCTCGCTGTTGAAGAAGACCTCGTCCAGCAGATCCGAGCCCGCCGCCATCTTTCCTCCTCGGCCCGCCGCCGCCGCCGCTCGCCGGCGCTGGGCGGGGAGGAGGCTCCGCGCGGGCGGGCGGGCGGGCGGGCGGGCAGGCGCGGGCGGGGGGCGGTGCGCGCCTGCGGGGCGGGGGCGGCGGCCGGGCGGGCGGGGGGCGGCCGGCGTAGGGGGGGGGTGTAGAGGGCGGTGACGGCGCGGTGCGCAGACGCGGCGGCGCGCCCGCCCCCGCCCGCCGCCCGGCGCGTTGCCATTGGTCACGGCGCCCCCCGCCCGGCCGCTCGGCGCCTCGTCATTGGCCGCGGCGCGCGCTTAAAAGGCGCGGCCAATGGCTGCTAGCGGCAGAGGCCGGGGCGCGGGCGGGCGGCCTGGGCTCGGTGGGCGAGCGGGCGGCATCGGGTCGGCGGGCTGTGGGGGTGCGGGCGGCCGGGAGGGCCAGGGACTGGGGCAGACGGACGGCTAGGCGCGGCAGGCGGGGTCCGCACCCCGGGCCTGCTGGGGGGGCAACGGCGGTGACTCGCTCTTTGTCTGCACTCGTTCCAAAATGGCTGCGGCCGGAGCTGACGGGAGCGCCGGGCGGTCGAGGGAGGGAGGGAGGATGGGAGGGAGGCCGTGCTCCCGAGGCCCGTCCGCCGCTGCCTTCGCGGGGCCGGAGCCGGGACAGGCGGGCGGCGGCGGCGCCACGGCTGCGGGCGGGCCGGGCCTGGCCGAGGACTGGCCTCGCGGCGTCGGTTGCGCGACTGCCGGGCGAGGCGGTGCGTCCTGGGCCCCGCGCGTCCCCGACCCCGTCCCCGTCCCCCCGCCGCGGCCCGAGCTTCCCCGGAGGGAGTGGCGCCCGGCCTGGGGCGGCACGGCTCCCGCACACGGGTATCCATAAATCACTGGGGGAGCCGACAGCGCTTGTGGCGACCGGCAGTCCCGAGTCGGAGCGGTCCTGTGTGGACGGCCTCTTCCTGTTTGCTCTGTTCCCTTTGACAAAGTGCGTGACCTAAACACTGTGCACGAGCATCTCCGCTGTAGAACTGACTAGCTCAGGTACAGTGCTCTTCGTGCCGGGTTTTGCTTGTTTGCTTTTTACCAACAGACGGTGTTCGGGGACGCTTGGCGAGGACAACCGCGGTCTCCGGGCAGCGTGACCCAGCCCCGCGCGCCTGGGGGCGGGGGACCCGTGCACCTGCACCTCCGCGCGCAGGAGGAACGGGACGCGCCGGGTGTGGGGGCGGGGGGCTGGGACCCGCGGCTCCCGTGCCCATCTCCTCCAGCCCCTGGAGCCCGGCCCGGGCTGGGGTCTGGCTTTCAAATAGCGGAAATGTGGAATTCTGTATAAAATCGTAATCTCTAAACGCTTACAAATAATTAGAAAAGCTTAAAGTAGGCCAAGCAACAGCATTGGCAGGCTGATTTCAGGCCCCGTGTGATGACATCTGTACCGGGAAACAGATGTGAGCCATCGTCCACACCCTCAACGCTTTACGATTGGGGTGGGGGTAGAAAGTGAAGCCCACTGTTCTGTTCCGCTGCACCCTGGAGGGCCGGTGTGACTGCGGGGGAGGGGGGATCCCCACTCTCAGGTCGCCCCTGCTACATTACTGTCGTCTTCCCTGAAGGAAGGTTGGTGGTGCCATCTCAGGGCACCCCTGCTTCTCCACACAGCGGTGGCTTCCTGCGTTCTCTGACGGGACCCCCCTCCCCCAGCCTCGGGTCAGCCTGCACTCTTGGACGCAGGCCAGCATGGCTGCTCTCCTCTGCATCTGGCCTGCTCCCTGCAGGGGCGCTGATCTCACCCGCAGACTGCTCCAGGGCACTGTCCTACAGGAAGTGTGGGCGGTTAAGTCTGCACCCCACCTCACCCCCTGTGGTCCCATTTCCCTGCCAGGGGAGTCCCCGTCCCCTGCCCCCACCCCAGGGAAGATGGGAGCCACAGTGCTCCCTGGAGCACTGCCCACCTTGAGAGTGAACAGGGGCAGTGAGGAAGCCATGGGGCCACCTTGTGCGCCTTTTCAGTGTCTCTTCAATAAAATAGAGAAAGCATCAGACACACTCAAACACGAGAGTAAATCATTTCCGCGTTGCTCTGGCCGTGTGAAAGGTACGCGGTGTTGGTTGTGTTCCCTTTGCTTCTGTTGTCTACCCTCAATACTACATAAGAAAACATTTTTTAAAGACCCAGGCCTAGGCTACCAGAGTCCCATTCACCTGGGGGACCTCCCCACCCCAGCGGATGGTGCTCCTCAGCCCCGTGAATCTGGCAGGGTGTGCCGGTCATCAAGAATGGATCCCTGGGGCGCCTGGGTGGCGCAGTCGGTTAAGCGTCCGACTTCAGCCAGGTCACGATCTCGCGGTCCGTGAGTTCGAGCCCCGCGTCAGGCTCTGGGCTGATGGCTCAGAGCCTGGAGCCTGTTTCCGATTCTGTGTCTCCCTCTCTCTCTGCCCCTCCCCCGTTCATGCTCTGTCTCTCTCTGTCCCAAAAATAAATAAACGTTGAAAAAAAAAAAAAAAAAGAATGGATCCCTGACCCGGGGTCAAGTGCAGGAACACCTAACTGATCCATAGATGTAGACACATCCGCTTCTTAGGGCTGTCAGCATCATCATAAACAGGGACTTACAGAAACGACAGAAATTCATTCTCACAGTTCCAGAAGCCAGGGGTCCAACATTAAAGTGCGCAGGGTCCTTCCCACCTCCTGCCTCTGGTGGCCCCTGGGCTTGCACCAATCTGTGCCTCTGTGGTCACACGGCTTCTCTGCATCTCTGTGTCTTCTCATCTTTTTTTTTTTTTATGTTTATTTGTTTTTGATTGGGGGCGGGGGGTCAGAGGGTCTTAAGCAGGCTCTGTTCTGACGGCAGAGAGCCAGAAGTGGGGCTCAAACTCACGAACCGTGAGATTATGACCTGAGCCAAAGTTGGACACTCACCCAACTGAGCCATTCAGGCACCTGTGTATTCTTTCATCTTTTTTATTTTTTAATTTTTTAACGTTTTTATTTGTTTTTGAGAGAGACAGCATGAGCAGGAGAGGGGCAGAGAGAGAGGGAGACAGAATCCGAAGCAGACTCCCGGCTCTAAGATGTCAGCACAGCCCAACGTGGGGCTTGAACTCACAAACCGTGAGCTTGTGACCTGAGTCAAAGTTGGACGCCCAACTGACTGAGCCACCCAGGTGCCCCTCCTTTCATCTTTAGAGGATACTACTAACTGAATTTAGGGCCCACCATAAATTCAGAATGGTTTCATCTCAACACTGTTAAGCAATTACATATGCAAAGACCCCATTTCCAGATTGTCATGTGCTGAGGTTCTGGGTGGATGTGAATTTGGGGGAACACTTCAACCCAATATAACAGATGACTAGTTTGTTCACTTATGGAAAGAAGACCGAAATTTCAGATCAATCAGAAGGCCGTCATCAGCCCGATCGGCCCCTTTGCCCCAGAACAGTAGCCTGAGAGTTGGTGCATCTGGAGTGGAATCCACTAGCCAAGGCCACCCCTCCCTGTTCTGCCTCGGAAAGAAAGTGTGGTGCTGAAGTCTGCTCCGTGGCCACAGGTAAGCGACACCGACACACTGAGCTCTCCCTCCATGCCAGGCCAAGCCTGTGTGGCAGATGAGGGGACTGACGCTCAGGAAGGATGTCATTAGTAGCCCAAGGTCTCTCCTGGTGGAGACAGAAACCTGGGACTCGGACCCCAGAGCTGACAGACACTGGCAATGCTCCTTTTAGACTGGCAAGGTGGACCGAGCCCTCGGTACACTGATTAGATGTCTGCTCCGAAGTTAGAGTCAGGCCTGCCTCCTCTCGGAGCTTGACCTGGATCTGCTGGATGCAGGCTGTCTACAAACTCTCGAATGACTCATTTACGACGGTGTCTTGGCTGACTCCCACAAATAGCTAACTACAGCTGTCACGGATGGATTTTACTAGTTTAGCTCAGGGAGGGGCTTATTTCGAAGTTTAGGTGGGAACTCCGATAGGTCAGCCTTCCTGGGCCGTCTCCCTCGCCACGTCAGAGTACAAGCAAGAAACAGCCTTCCTATCAAGTCCAAGGAGTCTGCTGGTGTCTTGAGTCCCCGTTCCCTGGAAAGGTGAGGCTGCCGAACTCCATTTTCTGAGTATGAGGCCCCTCAGAGGGTTTTTTCAGGTAGAACTGCCTATTGCTTTGGTTAATTCCTAGACACAGCTTGCCCCTCATTCAGCTTAAATGCTCAATTCGTAAAGCCCCAGCCTCCATTCCTGAAAAGTTACCTTTTGAAAACTTCATTGCAGGTGCTCTGGGAGATGGACCAAACCATAGGTTTTGTCGCTGGAACCTGTGTCATTAGCATTAACTGTTTGCACAAGATACATAAAGCTAAGGTTTTAGGCACTGACCATTAAATGCCAGTGAGAATGTAAAAATTTAAACTTTGAAAGTTAGACCATTTACAAAAGCATCAACCAACCAAACACCTCAATGTAAAACTAACAAAACAAAGCAAAAGACCGACAGACAGAGGGGCACCTGGGTGACTCAGTCAGTTCAGCGTCCAACTCTTGATTTCAGCTCAGGTCTTGATCTCACGGTTATGAGATCTCACAGTTGTAAGATCAAGCCCCATGTCAGGCTCCGAGCTGGGTTTGGAGCCTGTTTTAAGATTCTTTCTCTCTCTTCGCCTCCCCCTGGACCCTCCTCCGCTCATGCACGCACACGTGCTCTCTCTCGCTCTCTTTCACTCTCTCTCACTCTCTCTCAAAACAAAACAAAAAACGAGAGGAAATTGTAAAACACGATTGAGAGAAATTACAGAAAAAATAAGTATGTAGAGGGATATACAAAGTTCAAGAATTAGGAGCCTGTCCTTTCTTCCCAACGTGATCTACAGATTCAATACAAAACAGGTTCTAAGATCCCAGCAGGGGTTTTTTTTCACAGAAATTGAAAGCTGGGCTTCCATTTCCAGTGTGGTAGAATAGTAACCTCCTATTGAACTCACCTTCCCACAGACAGCACTCTGAGCTCGGGACAAAATACAAAACACCTTTTCCTGGAGTCGCCAGAGTGAGCAAAGGCAGGCAGATGCTGGGGAGGGGGGCTGCCTGTCTCAACACTCCTGGCCTAAGGCCAGGCTGCAGCCCATGCCACACCGACCAGATAAAGCACCAACATACTCCTGAAATCGCTGTTGCACTATACGCTAACTAATTTGGATGTAAATTTTAAAAAATTAAAAATTAAAAAAAAAAAAAGCACCAACAAAACACCTATAGTCCTTCTGCCTAAGGGGCTAGGAGACGGAGCCGGGCCAATGACACCCTCTGGGAGATGCAGGGACATCCCAGAAGGGAAGGAGTAAGAGAAACAGCGGCCTGAGTTCTGTTTATAAATAGGGCCTAAATCCCCAGGTGACGCTGGACCACACGCATGGGGCCGACTCCAGGCAGGTAGGCTGAGAACAAAAGAACCAAGATGAGGTCTAACATGAGATCAGAGCTGCTGCCCACGGGTCGTTGTTCGTAGCCCGAGCACTGCCGAGTCTTAGCGTCACAACAACACGAACACAAAATAAAACCAACTCTGGGGATGTGTACATATGACTCCAAAGTCAACAGAAAATAACAATGTGTCTAGGATACAATCCAAATTTACTTGATATACAAAGAAAAGGAGAATGTCAGAGCCATTCTCAAACCAAAAAGGGTAAGTAATGGAGATTGATCCCTGACGTGACCCGTATTGCGGAATTAGCAAACAAGGATTTTAAAGTAACTGTTATGACTGTAATCACTGATATAAAGAAAAATATGCTTTTCATGGGGGAAAATATTTTTTAAAAACCACAAGTGAGAACTAGAAACTATATGTATATTTTTATTTATTTATTTTTATTTGTTTTAATGTTTATTTGTGAGAGAGAGACCGAGTGCGAGTGGGGGAGGGTTGGGGGGGGTGACACAGAATCTGAAGCAGGCTCCAGGCTCCGAGCGGTCAGCACAGAGCCCGACGCGGGGCTTGAACCCACAGACTGCAAGATCATGACCTGAGCCAAAGTTGGACGCCTAACCAACTGAGCCTCCCTGGTGCCCTTAGAAACTCTTTTTAGAAAATGGAAATTGTAGAACTGAAAATTAAAATATCATAAATATAAAGTTAACTAAATGGGCCTAACAGAAGAGTGAATGACAGAGGAATAATCAGTGAGCTTGAAGATCTATCCATAGACTTTATTCAATCTGAAAGAGTGGGGAATAAATAAAAGAGACCAAGGATCTGTGAGACCATTTCAAAAGGTCTACATACGTGTAATTGAAATTACAAAACGAAAGGAGAGAAAGAATGGGGCAGGAAAAAGTATTTGAAAAAAATAATTTCTAGAATCTTCTATATGTGGTAAAAGACATGAATCTACATACTTGAAGTTCCATGATCCCCAACCAAGATAAACACAGAGAAAACCATGCATAGGCCCAGCATAGTCAAATTGCTGGAAGGCACATGTAAAGAGAAAACTCTTACAAGTAGCCACGCGGTCACAGCCATCCAGGGAACGACACGTGGAGTCTAATGACTTCTCATCAGAAACTATGGATGCCAGAAGAGAGTGGAACTACATGTACAAAGAGCTGAAAGAAAGCCTGTCAACACATTTGCAGGACGTCAAACCAGCTTTCAAGAATGAGAGTACGTAAATATATTTTAACATAAAAGAATATTAAAAGAAATCCTCACCAGCAGACCTGTATTACCGGACATGCTAAACAGGAAATTCTTCGGGCTGAAGGAAAATGATACCAGCTAGAAACTCGATCATCAGGAAAGAATGAAAAGGATACATAACTGAATACACACACAAGAAGCAACAATCGTAACATTGCATTGTAGGGATCTTACTGTATGTAGCTGCGAGGCACACAACGACCTCAGACAATGGGCCTGTGACATTGGAAGGCTCTACATCTGGGGTACACTCTGCTATATTGGCTCTCAGACACTGTGCACTGAAATCGCCAAGGCCATTACTAAAATAACAAACAAACCACAAAGGAGTACACCTCGAAATCCAACAAATAACTAAAGCAGAAAGGTAAAAAAAATATTCAGATCACCCAAAGGAAAGCGGAAGAGGACATTTTAGAAGAAACAAACAAAACAAATAGATTAGAGACCTAAAGCCCACCAAATCAATCATATTAAGTGTAAGGCATTAAGCACCTCGATGAAAAGGATATAAAAGCAAGACTCTACCATATGCTATTTTCACAGGAGGCATAAATTTAAAAATCTATCATGCCAACAGTAAGCCTGCCAACGCTGGAGGAGCCGTGTTAACATCACATAAAATGGGCTTTCACAGAATACTGTCAGAGATAAACAGAGAGGCTGCCTCATGAAAAATGGTGACTTTATCAAAAAGACAAAAATCGTAAATCGGTATGTACCTCATAACAGCTTCAAAATACATAAAGAAAAAATTGACAAAATTAAGAAGAGAACAGATAATTCAGCAATCGTTGCAGATTTTAACATGGGTCTCGCAGCACTGCATAGAACAAATGAACTAAAAAACTCATGAAGGACACAACTGATCTGAACACTATATAAACTATCTTGAGCTAGTATTTTTCAAACACACCTAACACATTCTTTTCTCATGTATACAGTATGTTTAGCAAGATAAACCAAATGCTGAGCTATAAGACAAGTCTCAATAAATATAAAAGGACTCAAATCATACAGAATATGTTCTCTGATTATACTGGAATTAAATTAAAACCAATAACAACAAGATAGCTATAAAAACCCCAAATATTTGGAAATATCCAACTAATCCCAGGGTGAAAAAAAAATCACAAGGGAAATTTGAAAATATTTTGAGGGGCGCCTGGGTGGCGCAGTCGGTTAAGCGTCTGACTTCAGCCAGGTCACGATCTCACGGTCCGTGAGCTCGAGCCCCGCGTCAGGCTCTGGGCGGATGGCTCGGAGCCTGGAGCCTGTTTCCGATTCTGTGTCTCCCTCTCTCTCTGCCCCTCCCCCGTTCATGCTCTGTCTCTCTCTGTCCCAAAAATAAAAAAATTAAAAAAAAAAAAACGTTGAAAAAATAATTAGAAGAGAATATATATTTAAAAAAGAAAAGAAAGAAAATATTTTGAACTGAATGCTACTGAAAATACCACCTACCAAAGTGTGTGGGTTGCAAACAAAAGCAAAGCACAGAGGGGGTTTTCATTTATAATATCCTTGTATTAGAAATTGACACGTTAGGGACACCTGGGTGACTCAGTTGGTTAAGCTCCCAGTTCGGCTCAGGTCACGATCTCACAGCTCGTGAGTCCGAGTCCTGTGTCGGGCTCTGTGCTGACAGCTCAGAGCCTGGAGCCTGCTTCAGATTCTGTCTCCCTCTCTCTCTGCCTTTCCTCCACTCAGACACTGTCTCTCTCTCTCTCTCACTCTCTCTCTCTCTCTCTCTCTCTCTCAAATATGGGTAGCTCAGTTGGCTGAGTGGCTGACTTTGCATGAGTTCGAGCCCCTCATCAGGCTCAGATCCTCTGTGTCCTCTCTGCCCCTCCCCTGCTCTCTCTCTCTCTCTCAAAAAATAAACATAAAAAAAAGAAACGGACACATTAGTTCTAAAATTCATGCAGAAATGCAAAAGGTCAAACATAGCTAAGATAATTGCAAAAAGAGAAAAGCTGAAAAAAAAGGGGGGGCACCTGGGTGGCTCAGCTGGTTAAGCATCCGACTTCAGTTCAGGTCATGATCTCACAGTCTGTGAGTTTGAGCCTGCGTCGGGCTCTGTGCGGACAGCTCAGAGCCCGGCGCCTGCTTCAGATTCTGTGTCTCCCTCTCTCTCTGCCCCTTCCCTGCTCGTGCTCTGTCTCTCTCTGTCTCAAAAATAAATAAAAACATTAAAAAATCATTATAAAAAAAAGAGCAAAGCTGGAGGGTTACCCCACCACATATTCAGCCACTGTAACTGGAGTATTTAAGACAGTGGGGTATTGGTACAATGGCCGAACAGGCCAACTGAATGGAATAGACCGTCCAGGAAAACCCTCGCACGTAGTCAGCCTACTCACAACAAAATGGACAACCACCTGCAGTGAGGAAACGATGGTTTTTGGTTTCCAATAATTAGCACTTCGTCAGTTGGCTACCCACAAGCAAGAAAAATGAATTTTCTTTTTAAATTTTGATCCAAAAATTTTGATCCAGACCTCACACCATACAGAAAAATCAAGTCCAGCTGAACTGGAAGAGCTACATGTAAAAGGTGAAATAAAACTTCTGGAATGAAACATGTTTAGGGGCGCCTGAGGGGCTCAGTCGGGTAAGTGTCCAACTTTGGCTCAGGTCACGATCTCAGGGTTCCTGAGTTCGAGCCCCCAGTTGTGCTCTGTGCTGACAGCTGGGAGCCTGTCCCTCTCTCTCTGCCCCTCCCCTGCTCATGTGTGCGCACGCTCTCTCTCTCTCTCAATAAATGTTGTTTTTAATTCTAAAAAGAAGGAAACATATTTATGATCTTGGAGTACGGTTTTGGTTTTTTTTAGTAAGTGCAAAAAGCACTAAACCTATAAAGGAAAAAAATGATAAATTGGACCACATTAAGAATTTCTCACGAAAAGGCGCCACCAGAAGAACGGGAAGCAGCCCACCGGATGGGAGAAGATCTGAACAACACGGGAAAATGGACAGAAGACATCACCTCTGACAGAGAGGATAACTGGGGCGTGAGAGGTGCTCGGCCTCACCGGTCACCAGGGAAATGCAAGTTAGGCCCGCTACAGACCTCCCCCACCCCGAGAGACCAAACTCGGAAGGGCTGACGCTACCTAGTTGGCCAGGAGAAGGAGCACCTGCCGATGTGAAGATCCTGGCCAACTTCCACAGAGCTTTGAGCAGCCTCAGCCCCCCCAGCAGGCCTCCCGCACACGTGCCCCACAGCAGGGCCCCGTGTGCACCAGCGGAAGGTGCTGCAGGGGCCCAAGCAGCACTGTTCACGGTCACCCCAAGCTGGAAACAACCCAAATTTCCATCAACAGGAAAATGGGTAAATAAACGGCAGTCTATTCACACAATGGCATCAAACGGGTGTGTTCGGTTTGAGAGAATGTGTTGATGCGTGTAGTTTTTTTGTAAATGTCACACTTGAGTGAAAGTCAATGAGGGAACGTGTCAGACTCATTTGTGCATGCTCAGCTTTCTAAGCTGGAAAGCCTAAAACAAACCCCTCGTCCCGTAAGACAAGGACGTCAGGGCTCGGAGATGGTGAGTGACTTGCGTAAGGCCACCAGGAAATAGGAGAACACGGACCCAAACCCAAGTGTCCTGCGTCCCCAGCCAGGGCTGTCCCCACCAGCAATCTGCTGCCATCAAAATGCCTTCTTTCCTCCTCTCTGGTCGTGGTTAAACAATAACAATGACAACAACATAAAATTTGCTATCTTCACCATTTTTAACTGTACCGTTCAGTGCCGTTAAGAATTATTTGCACTGTTGGGGCGCCTGGGTGGCTCAGTCGGTTAAGCACCCAGCTTGGGCTCGGGTCACAATCTCACTGCTGGTGAGTTCGAGCCCCGTGTCGGGCTCCGTGCTGCCAGCTCAGAGCCTGGAGCCTGCTTCGTATCCCCTGTCTCCCTCTCTCTCTGCCCCTCCCCTGCTCACCCTCCCTCCCTCCCTTCCTCTCTCTCTATCTCTCTCCCAAAAATAAATAAACATTAAAATTAAAAAATGAGTTATTTGCATTGTTGTGCAACAGATCTCCAGAACTTTTTCAACTTTTCAAACTGAAACTCTACACCCATTAAACAGCTTCCCGTTTCCCCTCCCCCTGGCCCCCAGCAACCACCAGTCTGCGTTCTGTCTTCATGATCTTGACTCTGCGTCGCTCATGTGAGTAGAATCATACAGGGTTTGTCTTTTTTGTGACGGGCTGACTTCACTGAGCATAATGTCCTCAAATTCATTCATGTTGTAGCAGGTGTCAGAACATCCTTCCTTTTTAAGGCTGAATCATACTCCAGTGTAGGATGGACTACATTTTATTTATCCATTCATCTGTCAATGGGTACCTGTGTTACTCCCCTCTCTTGGCCGTTGTAAATAATGCTGCTGTGAACGTGGGTGTGCAGATGTCTCTTTGAGACCCCGATCTCGGTTCTTTAGGGGATATACCCAGAGGGGTTCTCGTCAACATTCTTAAGTTATCTTATGCTTGTAGGTTTTACCGCTTCCACTGAACTTGAGGTCCTAGAAGTCAGGGATGAACTACCCAGTTAGGCGTTGGTGAATGTTTGATAACTGTCTTCCTAAGTGGGTGGGGGAGCCTTGATTTATAACATTTGCCAGTTTCCTTGGTGTACGGACCAAGAAGGCACTGGAAGTCCCCAGTGTAGCTGGACCCCCTGTTGCTACCCAAGCCCCATCCCACACAGCCAGGCAACACTACCCCCACCCCTGGAGAGCATAAACCAAAGACACCCAGACTCAACGGCAGGAGCCAAGCAAGGCGGCAGTGGAAGGGGACTGAGCGATGGTCTCTCCATTGAAGGACACCATTAAGGAAGGTTTCTAGGGCTCGGAGGTGCTGGTTAAACTCTACTTCTTGGGTTGGGAGGTGGGCACGTGGGCTCCTGCTTCCTTATTATGAAAGGCACACCATGATGTATACATTCTTGTATATACATGAGACATTAAGCACCTAAGAAGTCAAATAAAAACACACACAGACTCAGGTGCCGTGTGTGCCCGCACAGGTAGGCACGCAGGTGCACCCAGCCTCTCTCGGAGTTGTACCCACAGGTTTCAGAGGGACCCAGTTACCCGCATTCTGATGAGTCGCCCATCCCCTGAGGTTACGACTCTGTGCTCTAACACAAGAGATGCCCACACTCCCGATCTTTTCCGTCAGGATTCCTGAAGCGGGGGAATGGTTGGGATGAGTCACTTGCCCTTCTCTCGGGAAGCCAAGGAGAGTAGCATGTGTCCAAAGTGTGAGGTTGGAAGTCATGGACAAGCCAGTGGACCTCTTCTTTAGGGGAGGAAGGCTTGTCTTCTCACACGTTAAAACCTTTCCCCAAATCCATGCCAATAGGCGTTTTGATATTCCCAGTCTACCAGAGGGGGTTGTTCAACTCGGAAACAGTTTGCAAAATTAAGGTCCTGCCCTGAGAACCCATATGCTGTTTCTGGAGCTCATGCAGAAACTTGGTCGGTGGAACTAGGCAGAGTTCACGCTCTTCCACTCCCAATGTTTTATTTTTGTGAGGGGTTGATTTGTATTGTGATACAACGCACACCACATGAGATCCACCACCGTAACCACGTCGAAGTATACGACTTAGTGGCAGTGAGTACATTGGCACTGTTGTGCAGCTGTCCCCTCTCAGTCCGGAACATTCCATCATTCCAAAGGAGACTTGGAAACAGTCAGTCCTTACCCCACTGTCTCCCCAGTCTCTGGCAACCACGAGGCCGCTTTCTGTCCCTGTGGATTTTCCTGCAAATGGGATCATACGACGTGTGTCCTCCCGGGCCCGGCCTCTCTCACTCTGCACTGTGTTTTTAAGGCTCGTCCACGCGGCAGTGTCCATGCCTCGCTCCTTATTGAGACCGAGTGACACTCCGCCGGTGGAGAGACCGCGTTTTGTGGACCCGTCCGTTGGTTGGCGGATGTTGGGTTGTTCGATCTCTGGAACGGTGCTGCTGTGCGCACTCGTGGGCGGACACAGGTTGTCGCCTGTCTTGGGCACCCCCTCAGAGAGGAGCGCCAGGGTCGCGGGGCGACGCTGGGTCAGGC
Organism: Prionailurus bengalensis; assembly: GCF_016509475.1. Classification (NCBI taxonomy): domain Eukaryota; kingdom Metazoa; phylum Chordata; class Mammalia; order Carnivora; family Felidae; genus Prionailurus; species Prionailurus bengalensis. Next base: position 1,890,961 of record NC_057354.1, on the reverse strand, counting down.
TCACGGAGCCCCAGACTTCTCTTTTGTGTTGGGAACCCTTCCCCGGGCAGGTGAGGCCTGCGTGCACGGGCAAGCTCTCAGACGGTTCTCCACTGGCTGGATACCCGCCGCCTGTGTACCCGCCCTTCAGGTGGCAGGGCCACAGTGAAGAAAGCTGCCGCGAACATTCCCTGCCAGACAGCGGGGACAGAAACGCACGTTTCTCCCGGGAATGCAGCTAGCTGCGAACTTTGGCACACAGGCGCGCAGCCCGTGCCCTGGGGGCCTGCGGCAGGGGCCACCAGGGGCCTCCCAAGCAGATGTGGGGGGAGGAGAGACATGGCTCCAGGGACAGACTTCCACAGGGCAGGGACTCCACACGCAGGCATCTCCTTCCACGATGTGGGGAGGGAAGCGTGTTCCTCGATTCCTTGGCCGACGCCTCCCGGACGCCACCGTGCGCCAGTCCTGTGCTGGGCTCCGGGGACACATGCCGGCACGGGAGGGTGACAGGAAATCAGAAAGGCCGTGAGTCAGGGAGTCAGAGCCAGAGTAGCACAAGGACAGTCAGCAGGGTGATACAGAAGTGTTGCTTTGGAAGGGAGCCAGGAGGGCTTCCAGGAGGCAGTGTCGTGGGAGCAGGCCTACTCAGGCATGGCAAGGTGAGGGCCCAGCAAGGGGTTCTCCTGCAAAGGCAGGGCAGCTGGGCACTAGGTATTACCTGTGCTGGGCTGGTCTCCTCACTGTCCCACTGGCTAGTGGTGTAGACACAGGGCCAGGCAGGTAATGGTCACCCAGAATGGCTTTGGTCCCTCCTCTGTCCCCTCCTGCTGCATGGCCTCGGGCCGGCCTGGGGCTCAAGTTTGTCACCTCTGTGCCCTTCACTCTGTGTGCAAGGACAGGGCGTGGGGAGGAGCCAGCCTGGCCTGATCCACAGAGCGGGAGGGACACGTGAAAAGAGACACAGAGCCTGTGCGGGACGGCTGTGCAAATGTCCTGGGCGGCACGGCCAAGGACGAGGTGCCTCGGGGCACACAGTCCCAGCGGCGTGTGGAGTCGGGGCCCCCCAGGCCGACCGGCAGACTGCAGGCCCCTCAATCCGCCCTCCTGTCAGGAGGGTGAGAACATCCCAGTAACAAGGACACTGCTAGGCCCAGGCCCGCCGGCAGCGGTGGCATGGCATGCGTCCCCGCCCGTGCCACCCGGGGGAGGGGAAGCAACGGGCATCTCTCGGAGCCTGAGCAAAAAGCACGGTTGCCGCAAGGCCTCTCTGGGCTTCCTCACCGACCTGACACCCTGCTGGGGACACTGGCCCGCTTCCCAGCTTCCGCCCCCAAGGCCACCTTCCGGCCAGCCTGTGGCTGTCCGGTGTCGATCCTGGCTCCATCCTGGCACCCAGCAAGGGTCTCACATGTGGAAGGCCCCCAGTGGACGTCGGTGGCACAAATGCATCAGTGACCAGGGGATTAATCAATCAAGCAGTTAATGAAAGAATCGATGGTGTGGTGACCCGAGGGTCCAGGGCCACCGGTTGTGACAGCCTCGGGAGGGCCCATTCTCACCACCTGGCCATGTCTGGACAGCACAGCCCACCCATCCCTGCGTGTCCCATCAGCACTGCCTCCCCTCAGACGCACCGACCCCTCTCCCGGATGGGGGCAGGGTGCGGGCAGAAGGCCGTCTTCCCAGTTCTCTTAGGACGGACTTAGCATCGGAGCAAAGTCGGTCTTAAGGAAACATAGCCCACCTCTCCCTCCTTCCCACCCCGGCAGGACCCCCATCTGCGGCCTGCCCGTGGCAATTTCCTAATGTCTACTTATGGAGTTGACACAAGAGTGTGGGGGCTCTGCCCCTTTCCGGGGCCCTCCACCCCCCATTTCCTCCACTGGCCACCCGGGGGTGCATGTCCCTGTGCTGGAAGGGGACCCCATGCCCCAGCTCTCCCGGTGTCAGCGAGCCCTGCTTGGCTTCCGTGCACCCCTCCACGGGCCCCCTGCCCACTCTTCGTGCATCCTCCGGCAGCTTCCTGGGACAGGTGCGTGGGGCCCCTTGTCACCTGCAGGTGGCCCTATGCAGCCCTCTTTCAAGATTCACTGCGTAGAGCTTCTGGGATTCCAAACGCAGCTTCTTCAGAACTTCGAAGGCCGTGCTGCTGTCACCTGGGCCCACGTGTGATGGCTGCCAGATCCAGGGCCAGTCAGATCCGGGGCTCTTCACAGGGACCTGGCCTGCTCTCTGGAAGATTTAAGAGTCAGTTTGATGTGCCCTGGTTCTAGAAATGTTGCAACACCCTGTCTGGGTGGGTTGTCATTCCTTTGGCCTAGAGCCTCATGTCCTCCTGTTCTAGGACATTTTCTGGTGGATGACTGCCTTGATGAAGCTCTCCCTTCTGTGTTCTCCTAATTCACTAATTATATGTTAGATTGTGCCTAAACCGGTGGTCTAATTTTATATTTTCTCTTGTATTTTTTCATTTTGCTTTTTTCTAATTTGTGGGAAACTTATCTTTGAGTTTTCACTTTTGCTATTTATATTTTAATTAAAAAAAGAGCTCTTTCTAAAAATTTATTTATTTTGAGAGAGAGAAAGAGAGCACACACGCACAAGCAGGGAAAGGGCAGAGAGGGAGAGAGAGAATCCCAAGCAGGCTCCATGGTGTCAGCACAGAGCCCAATTCAGGGCTCGATCTCACAAACCCTGAGATCACAACCTGAGCTGAAATCAAAAGCTGGACACTTAACCGACTGAGCCACCCAGATGCCCCCCAAATGAGCTCTTACTTATTCTCTGCCTGTTCCTTTTTCATAACATCTTGTTCTTAGGTCATGGGTGTGGTATTTTCTCTTAGAGATTTTTTTCTTTTTTATATGATCTTTTGCTACTCTTATTGTTTCTGTTTCCTTAGGGCTCCTTTATTTTGGTAGGTATGGAATCTGTCTTTTGTGTTAGATGCTCTTACCTCGAGGGGCTGGTGATCCTGGAGGTTTGCTGGTCTTCATGAGAGGTACTAGGTGCTAATACGAGCAGTGTGGCTGGATGGGGTGAGGGTAGACCACTAAAGTTAAGCAGCGGGGTCCAGACACTCGGCCAGAAGTCTCGGGAAGCCAGGCCAATTCTGCAGAATCCCCCCATCTCCTGCACAGGAGGCAAGCCTGGCTGCCAGAACTCTGGGAATTAGCAGAGTCAGGGCCAAGGTCGCCTCTCAAGATGTGCCTGCGAACTCATCTCCCTGTTCCTCCCTGGCCGGTGCGTGTGGTTGTGTCTGGGCCCCCTGATCCCAGAGCCTCCTGGCCCTGACCCCCGAGAGAGAACCCGGCGCCTCCGGTCTTCTGCCAGCCTCTGCAGCCTGGGTCTGGGGTCATAACTGCTCGTGCTTGTTCTAAACCCCCCTCCACGCCCCACCCTCAAAGCCCCCTGGCGTGCTGGAGCCTCTGTGGCTTTCCCTGGTCCAACTGTCAGGGCCTCCGCGGCACCTGTCTTCCAGATGAGGGAGAGGAGGTGCCACAGCGTCCCTCTGTGGTCCCTGCTGGGTCCTGGGAGGGGATAGCGGTACGTGTGCCCGCTAAGCTAGGTTGAACCGGAAGTCACCCCCTTACATTTGGATTTGTCTGAAAGGCACTTTTGGAAGGAGCTCTCACTGTTGCTGTCCTTCATCTCCCGCTACCACCATACGTACCTCCAACTACTCAGTAGAAACACTGGCCAGAGGTGGGGAGGGCGGGGGAAGTCTTCTGGAAACATCAAGAAATGTCACTTGAATGCCTGTCTGCGAGAGAAGGAAGAAAAGCCGTGTCTGACCCAAGAGCTGAAAGCTGGGGGGTTGTGGTGAAGGGGCCAAGAGCACCTGCTAGCTCCGCCCCCCCCCCCCCCCCCCCCCCGCCGCTTCAGGAAGAATCTGGGCACAGTGTCATAGGACAATTACATGAGTTGCTGACAAATAAAACCAGGTTTCTCATGAAATCCAGATTTCTAGGGGCGCCTGGGTGGCTCAGTCAATGAAGCATCTGACTCTTGATCTCAGCTCGGGTCATGATCTCACGGTTTGTGAGTTCCAGCCCTGCTGGAGGGAGGGATTCTCTCTCCCCCTCTTTCTGACCCCCGACCCTGCTCGCATGCTCCCTCTCTCTCAAAAATAAACAAACATTTAAAAAAAATCTAGATTTCTAACTCCTCTTGAAAACCGGCAGGCCTGGAAGCTCTGGAGACAGCACTGCATCGGGCACTTAAAGCCAAGTGTGCTTGACAGGCCACTTAATTTTCCTGAGTTTCTATGTATTTATCTGTCAAATAAAAATTGACTTTAAACTTTTGACAAACCACCTGGGGCGATGGCCGTCCCTCCCCCCCAAGAAACATGATGTCCGAACCCCGCCCGCCACGACACAGCTCTCCCCACCAGTGAGTGTGCGAGCCCCGGGCCTGGAGAGTAGGGCAGCAGTGGGCGGGACCAGGGCCTTGGCCTGTCTTCTCCACCCACCTGGCAGCAGTCTGCCCTGCACATCTGGACTAGGTGCTCACACCTGCTGCAGGCACTGGGGACCAAGGCTGCCCTCACAGGGCTGGCATCCTAGGGGGCAGAGCCAAGGGCACCTATAGGGATAGGATGTGGGGGGTAAAGTAGGGAGGGATGCAGGGGATGCGGGGGGGGGGGGGCTGCTTGGCCATTTTCACGGAGTGGCTGGTGGCTGCAGATGGCCCGTCTGATTGGATGACATCAGAAAGAGAAGGGAGGGCTGGCCCATAGGAAGCCCAGAGGAAGAGCATCAAGGAAGTGGAAACCGCAAGTGGAAGACCGACCTCCCTGGCATTTCAAGCCCCTCGGGAATGAGGATGTGGGTCACAGCCCCAGGTAGGCCCCCAAGACCTGCAGAGGTGATAGCAGAGGTGGGGTGAGGCTGGCCTGGCCGGGAAGGCTGGACAGCGGAGGAGGGAGGGGGTGAGCACCAGCTGAGCCCCGAGACCAGATGTACCAACTAGGCTGGTTTGCCTACCTCCTCTATGAGACCTCCCTCCAGGAAGAGAGGCTGGGGCAGCCCTGGAGGAACGGCCACGTGCAAGGGGACGGCACCTGTGGGCACAAGGAGGGAACTGCGGCCACCCAGATCTCCTTTCCTAAAGGGACTTGCAGTCCAACTGTGAGAGGCTGAGCACCTGTGGCCTGAGGCTCTGACTCGCCTTTGTTGAGCCCAGCAGAGATGGTGGGAGGCAGTGGCACCAGGGCCTGGCCATTTCTGCCCAGTGTGGGGCTCCTCCCCCAGACTCTCTCTCCTCAGCAGCAGCTCCTGCTGGGTGGGCAGAGACTTGGCCAGGCCTGCAGAGTGGCTGACAGCTCCCAGCCCAGCCTGACTTCCCCGACCTCCCCCATGGGTGTTACTCCCAATAATCCATACCATCCCTCGTCTCGGCACCTGCTTGCCGGAGAAGCCAGCCTGGGACCCTCTCGCTTGGACTTTGTGTGATGACAGGCAGGGCAGCCGGGACAGCTCACCTATTCACTCAGCAAACGTGTGGGGTGGATGTGTAACGGCACACTGGAGACCGTGGCTTTCCCAGCCCGGGTGTACACTCGGGCTCTGCTCGGACGGTGGGCACGCTCCCCACCTGTCCTTGTCCTCAGTCTCCTGTTTGTGAGACCACTCTGGAGCGTTGCTGTGCCTGTCAGGCTGCTTAGCACGATGCCCGGAACACGCTCAACAATTACAAATCTCAGCTGCTATGGTTTCTCCTTCGAGCACTCGCTGCAAACTATTTACCGTGTGGGCCTTATTTTTCTGAGAAATGAAAACACGTGGTCTGCGTGCATCAGGATGGGGCTGGGAACAACAGGCTTGAAGACCTGGAACTGGAGATCAGGGTCTCTGGGCTGCATGCCGGTGTCCACTGTGCTGCGTGACCAGCCAGGCTAAGAGGCTTCTCCCAGGGGTGGCCAGTCCCCTCCCAATGCCAAGCTTTGAAGAAAGTTCTACCTGCCCTGCTCATCTGAGCACAGAAGTCTGCCCCTCGGGCAAATGCTGGCAGGGAGTGGACACTTGGTGCCGAGGCACTCGCCCAAGCAGGGAAATGAGTCTCATTCCCGGATGGAGCAGCAGCACCACTGACACGCGGACACCCTGTCCCCAGATAACATCGGGCCGGGGCCGGTTGACCTCACATGCTCCTGTGGGAATATAGAGTGGTACGGCCACTTTGGAAAACAGTCTGGCCGTTTCTCACAATGTTAAATATGGAATGATGACGTGCCCAGGCAATTCTACTCCTAGGTATATACCTGGGAGAGATAAAAACATAAGTCCTCACAAAAACTTGCACACAAATGTTCATAGCTGTGTTATTCGTGGTAGCTGAAAATTAGAAACCTGAGAAAACACAAGCAACTTCGTACGGTGGAATGTGACTCAGCCATAACAAGGAAGCACCAATCAACACTGCAATGTGGAGAAGCCTTGAAAACGTGTATAAAGGATGCCAGGTGAAAGAAGCCGTCACATAAGACCACGTAGTGTAGGGGCACCTGGTTGGCTCAGTCGGTTGAGAGTCCAACTCTTGATTTTGGCTCAGGTCGTGATCCTAGGGTTGTGGGATCGAGCCCTGCATTGGGGTCTGTGCTGAACATGGAGCCTGCTTTATAGTCTTTCTCCCCTCCCCCACTCATGCGTGTGCGGATGCTCTCTCTCTCTCTCTGAAATAAAAGCCAAAAACAAAACAAAAAAAAGGACCACATAGTATAGAATCTCATTGCAGTGAAATTTCTAGAACAGGCAAACCCACAGTAATTGCCTAAGTCTCAGGGAGAGTGGAGCGTAGTGATTACTAGTGGCTAGAGGTTTCGGATGAAGTGATCCAGGAATTCACTGGAGGTGGCTTTACGCCTCTGGTGCTATGCTAAACCCCACTAAACTGTACGCTTTGAATTTTCTTAATGTTTATTTTTGAGAGAGAGACAAACAGAGCATGAGTGGGGGAGGGGCAGAGGGAGGGAGACACAGAATCCGAAGCAGGCTCCAGGCTCCAAGCTGTCAGCACAGAGCCAGACATGGGGCTCAAATCCATGGACTGTGAGATCACAACCCAGGTTGAAGTTGGATGCTTAACTGACTGAGCCACCCTCATGTCCCTAAACTGTACGTTAAAAAAAAAAAAATTTTTTTATGTTTATTTTTGAGAGAGAGAGAAAGAGAGAACAAGTGGGGGAGGGTAGAGAGAAAGACACAATCCAAAGCAGGTGCCAGGCTCTGAGCTGTCAGCACAGAATCCAACGTGGGACTAGAATTCACAAACTGTGAGATCATGACCTGAGCCTAAGTCAGACTCTTAACCGACTGAGCCACCCAAGCGCCCCTAAAACGTATGCTGTAAATGGGTGAATATTATGATATGTAATATTTCAAAATTTTTATTTTGTTTCATTTTTTTTTTGTTGATTTATTTTGAGAGTCAGCGAGTGAGCACACGTGCATGCACACGCAGGGGAGAAGCAGAGAGAGAGAGAGGGACAGAAGATCCCAAGCACGCTCTGTGCTGACAGCAGCGAGCCCAATGTGGGGCTTGAACTCACGAACCGTGAGATCATGACCTGAGCCAAAATGGACGCTCAACCACTGAGCTACCCAGATGCCCGTCCATAAAACTTTTAAACAAATAAGGAAGTGAATAAGGCATGAATTCCAGTCCAGCCCATGGTGGAGACACCAGACTCTGGAGTGATCATCCTGAGGTCCCGCACTTCATGCTGAATGCTGTCTGTGAAAACACTCTGCCCCCAAACCCAGCAAGACTCCCAAGGCAAACGTGGCTCTCCTGGCCCAGAGCTTGAGAAAGGCAAGTATGTATTCACGTAGGTCTGTGATGGCCTGTAGGAACCAGATGGGCCACGGGCTGTGGTTTCGGGCACCGTCCTCTGTGTAGCCGCTGGTACCCACTGGAAAAGCTGGAAGCGGTCTTGTACTGAGGAGCCATCTTCCTGGGGTACAAGCCCCCTTCCCAGCCCGGCCCACGTGCTGCCTTGTGTCCACCTGGGCACCTACAGGCTCCTCATGCACATTATTTCTTTCCACCCGGTGCATGAATCCAGCCTTTGCGTTCAGGATGTTTAAGGCAGCAGCAGAAGGGAAGGTTTATTGGGGTAACACCCCAGACCTTAACGCAGTGAAAATACCCGTGTGCCTGGCTCATCTGCACGCTGCAGCCTTTTACTGGGCCGTGAGAATGTCTTAGTAAGTGTACAAGGGGCACCCAGGCTGGCTTACGGAGCGCTGTCAGCGGAATCCAGGCTTTGGGAGCCTGGGCGGTCTCTCCCACTCCCTCTTTACTTCGTTCTTGGGGCTGCAGTTCTGCCCCACCAGCACACAGGGCCCAGCCTTGGAGTCGACTTGGAGCAGGCATCCTAGGACGCTCCGGGTAAGCCTGTGGGTTTCCATGGCAACTGCCGAGGATGTGTGGTGAGGACAGAGCCTCGAAGAAGTAACTGCTTCCCCAAATGCCCAGCTCCAGCCTCAGGGCAGCCCCCATCCGGGACACCTTTGAAGGGTGAGCTCCTTGAGCACAAAAGTCACTTCTGGTCCCTGGCCCCCAGGGCTGAGGGCTGTGGGGCACGGCGCGTAGGCCAGCAGCCTGACGCTCCAAAGGGAATCCCGGCCCTGCTATCTGCTGGTCGTGTGCCTCTGGCCGAGCACCTGGCTGGCCGCCTCCCCTCTGAAGGTGCGGTGTCACACCTCCAAGGCCCGGGACCGGGTCAGGGGAGGGGAACACACGACCGGGCGGGCACCGGTGCCGGCACAGGGCAGCTCAGTAAACACTGGCCGTTGTGGGCACTTAGTAAAAGCATAGTGGGTTGCCCTGGAACAAGGCTCTCCGTTTACTTTCTTTCCAAGTGTGATAGACATGCGCACAGAAGTGCTCAGGTCACGTGTGTTCAGCTCCACGGATATCCACAAATGTAATGCACCTGTGTAACCAGTACCCATGCGTGGCCGGCTCCCAAAGCCATGCGGGCTCCTTCGAGCCCTTAGGCCCCTAGTGACCGCCACCGTAACAGCGCGGGTGTGCTTCCCTGGGAGCCTACGTGCAGGGGGTCAGGCCATCATTTTCCGTCTCTTTCTCTTGCCGCCCTGTCCCTGCAGCCCAGTTCCACTCACACTCAGTGCCCCAGAATCTTCCAGCAGGGCACACGCTGCCATCAAAGGTCCAATCTGCTGCCAGCGGGCCCGGGGGTTTCCGGTTTCACTGCGAAAGCGTTCTGGGGCACAACTGCTGGTGAGCAGACGCACCGTCGCTGGGTCCTCAGAGCCATCTTTTAGGGGCACGGGGCCATACACTCCCCTTCCCTGCTCGTCACATCCCCTCTCCTCACCCTCAGCTGTGGCCTTGGTCACCTGGCCGTCCTTTCCCTCTTCCCTCGGGAACTGTCAGGGGACAAGGTCCAGGTGGCCGGCAGGCAGCCCGGACAGACTCGCTGTGCTGGCCGCTCTCACGGCCCCTGTAAGCTGAGCCCGACAGACAACAATGGCACGCTCCCCTCGAGCCAGGCCGGCTGTGCAAGGGCTCTCAGGCTGGTGGGGGGCAGGGTGGCACCATCAGGGGCCCCCACCAACTAGCAGGGAAGGGGGAACCAGGAGCCACCCCCAGGCCATCTGCCACTTTGCTGTCCAGCTCTCTCCTCAGCAGGCCACCCCCAACCACCCCCTCACCTGCCGGGAGGCTGTCCCTCCGGGCCCCTCTCGGCCTGGATGTCTCTTCTTCCCTGGAAAGGCCGAGAGGCGCCCCAGGCAGAGGGAAGAGGTGGCAGAGCCCTGTGGCTGAGGATGGCTCCGGCGGCGGTCCTGAGGCCGCCCGTACCCCACCCAGGCTGTCACCCTCACCGCCAGGGCCCCGCAGGCAGGGATCCGGGACGGGGCACGACTGGGTTCTTCTGTGCGCTGGCCCCGCGTGAGCAGCTCCTTGCACATTCAGTGCTCGTCTCTCTGAGGTGGGGTCTAGACCTCTCGGACGCTGGGAGAGCGAGCCCACAGCCAGGAGGCCCGGGGCCGGGTTCCAGCAGTGAGGCCCAGGAACATGTCCCCCCACACTGTCCCCACTCTTCAAGCTTTGGGGAGCAGCAGCGGAGTTGACCGCCATCAGGAGAGAAGCCCCTCGGGCCTCCTCTGGTGCCCTCTCCTATTTCCAGAATCTCGAAGCGTTTCCCTCTGAACTTCTGAGGGGCAGCTCCCCTCGGGGAGCCAACTCTGTTCAGCCCTCTGCCCAGCGGGCAGCCGGGAAAGGTGGCTGTGGCTTGCTGGGGTCGGGGCCCTCATGTCTTTCTTGGACTTCTCACTCCCTAGCTCCCTCACACCAGAGTGCTTAACTGGGAAAGGGTGGAGAGGGAGGGGAGGGGAGAGGGCAGGGGGAGGGGAGGGGAGAGGGGGAACAAGATGCACGAACCTCAGGCCCTCACCTACTGGTGCTCCTCGTGTCTCTAAGGAAAACAGCCCTGTAGGGCCCTGGGCAGGAGGAAAGGGATTTCAACAGGATTCACAGAGAGCAGGTCAGACCTCAGAATTCTTGGCTCCGGAAGAACAACAAGATCCCCTTCCAGTCTTTTCCCTCCCGGCTCCTCCGGTCACCGAACACCCCCAACACCCCGGGCCTCCAGCCCCTTTCCCTGCTGGGAAGGCCTAGTAGGTGGCACCTTCAAAGCCAGCCCTGATCTCCGCGCCCAGCCCGCCTGTACTCTCGGCTGCCTCCGGGCGGCGCTACCTGCAGCTGGGCCAAGGCTTCCCCAGAGGCGAGCACCCGCATCCCTTGTGCCAGCCTCGGGAGACGGGTGAGGTCCTGCCCCGCTGGCATGCTCCCACGCTTCAGGCCACTGACTTGACTTGCTGTGTAGATCACCCATCACTGACGTGTCTTTGAATCAACTCACCTGTTACGTTTTGCTCCTAGCAAGCAGTGATACCTAGCATACCCACGGTCACGTGGCCCATACTTCCTCAGGGGGACATCAGAGTCACAGTGATATGCTGTGGCAACGTGCCCTCCTCTTGCAGGACGCTGGCCGTGTGACGCTGCCAGCCTGTGATGGGACCCGGGAGGCGTCCCACGTCCACATATTCACACCTGTCCTCATGAGGGCCTGCTTCACTCTTCTCCATACACACAGCAGGTGCTTAGGTAAGCGGCTCATGTTTGCAGTGGGTGGTCCTCGGCACAGCCAGCTTCCCACTGGGTGGGCCCAGGCGGTGGGCTCCTGGCCCCTGCCAAGGCCCCCACGGGCACGGTCTTCCAGGCTCCTCACCAGCACTGACGAGATGGGCAGCATAGCTATAATCTCTGTTGGACAAACAGAGAAACTGAGAGGGAGTCCGAAATGCTCAGGGTTTCCCAGCTCCTCAGCAGTCTCTCCGTCCACCCACCCCCCATCCCCACCCCAGCAGTCTAAGGCTTGGCGATAGATAGGCTCCGTGAAGAGCTGTCTAGGGTGGACGTGCTGGATGGGTGTGCCCCAGCTTGGGACACAGACCACGCCGATGACCTCCAGAGTCAAGTTTAGGTACTGCCACAACCGTTCCCTTTCTCAAACCTTCTGCAAAGTACCCTCCGCTCTGGGCAGGACACCAAGGAATGGGTGGTAGGACTGGCATTCCTGGGCCTGTGTGCCCCATATATTTTTAGCCTCTGCCCTGCCTGGGCATTTGCCCCGTGGCTAATGTCCTCAGGGAACCACCTAGCTGCACACCAAGAAGCCTAGCAGGCTCTTGGAGGTCTCCAGGAATGACACCACACCCTGGTCCTGAGGCTTCGGGTCTAACTCTCTTTTCCAAGACAGAACCAACTCCTGTTAGTGAAGAGTCCTTCCCCACCTCCAACACACAGGCCTGTGGCCCAGAAACCAGGATCTGGGAGGCACAGAATCTGTAACATTGGGCAAGTCATGTTCTAGAGCTGGAAAGTGGAGGGAAGGAGGGCTGCGGCCGGACGGGGGGACAACCAGGCCAGATGGTTGCAGAGATGATCAGGGGACAGGGGACGACAGCTACTCCAGACAGGTGGGCTCCCAGGGAAAGGCTGTGCCACAGTGAGGGAGAGCCCTACCTCTGTCCCAGGAGCAGGAGGCCCGGATCCCCAGGGATCTCTCTCAGTGGGGCTACACTTATTCCATGGCCGTCCTGTCCTTGCTCTCCTCACCACTGCAATTTTCCACGAGTCAAGAACCAGGTCTAAAATGTACAGGTAGCTCTTGGCAGATACACTTTGAAGACTTTTCCATCTCTTCCGCTCCCTTTTCTCAAATTCTGGTACTGGCCATGGCTGAGTGCCAGTGGGACCAGAGTGTTCTGTGACGGGCAGGCACCTGTCCTGCCAGCAGCTCCTCTGTCCTGTGCTGGATCTCAGTCCTCCTCTGTAAGACCAGGGGAGTCAGAACGCCTGGTCTGTGGGGTGGCTCAAGTTGTTCTCTGCAGTGGCTTTCATTCGTTTGTTTGGCACTCTGGTAAGAAACACATCCCACGTTTGACCCAGTACCCACGTAAATATTCACACATGTAAATGGCCTCAACACAAAACAATATTCTATGTGGGATGCCCTGATATTTTCCGTTTTATTCTGTTTCATTTTTATAAAATGCTGGTCACCATGCACCAAGTTTCTTCCAGGGCCCAGCACTAATCCCTGATCTGATGGGCCGGGCCGGAGGGAGAGACGGACAAAAAGCCAGCGCACACGTGCGCGCTCTTAGTGGCTGACCGCGCAGGGACAGTCGGAGCCCCCCTCTCCGCCTCTCACCGAGGACGGCCAGGAGGCCTCCGGGCTGGAGCCGGGCGGGCCAGGCCAAGCCAGGCGGGGCTTTGAGGCGCTGGTAGCGGGCTGGGATTTATTTTAAGGGACACGAAGCTACCGCAGGTTTGGGGGAGGGGAGGGATTAAAAGAGAAGATGCGCTCAGCACTTTATATTTAGCGGCTGACGCGCCGGAAGCGCTCGTTACCCGCAGCTGCCACTGCGCCCAGAGGGCAGCCCCCGCCTCCGCGTCTGGGGCAGGGACCCCGAACCCCGCCTTCAACTCCCCGAGCAGGGACTCCCGAGCCCCCGCCTCCACGTCGCAGGCAGGGACCCCGAACCCCGCCTTCAACTCCCTGGGCAGGGACTCCCGAGCCCCCGCCTCCACGACGCAGGCAGGGACCCCGAACCCCCCCTTCACCCCGCGGGACAGACACCCTGAACTCCGCCTTCACCTTCCGAGACAGGGACTCCCGTCTCCCCGCCTCCACTCGTAGGCAGGGACCCAAACCTCGCCTTCGCCTCCCGGGCAGGGACCCTGAACCCCGCCTTCACCTCGCTGGACAGGGAAACCTGGCCCCTGCCTCCACGTCACGGTTAGGGACCTCGGCCCCGCACCCCGCCTCCACGTCGCGGGCAGAAACCCGCAGCTCTCGCCTCCGCCCGCCCCCCCCCCCCCCGGGCAGGGACTCCGGCCCGCCGGTGCTTTAGAACGGGAGGGACGGGGCGCACCCCGGCCGGGCGGCCTTCCAGCCCAGGACAGGGGAAGCGCTTCTGGTCTCTTCGGCAGAGACGCTAAGGAGCTCTGGAGACTGCTCTCAGGAACTGGCGCCCAGGGCTTCGTCGCCGCGCTCCGCCCCCCGGCCCCGCCCCTCCAGCATGGCCCCGCCCCCTGCCTGCGCACGCGCGCTCCGCCCCTCCCGATTCCCACCCCTCCCCCCGAGCCTGCCCGCCAGGTCTCGTGCTCCCACCCCGCGCGGGGCCCGCCGGGAGTTGGCCGAGGAGGGGGCGGAGAGCCGGGGGAAGCCCGCCCGGGCTCACGGCGCGTGCTGCGCAGGCGCGGAGAGCGGGCCCGCCCCCAGGCAAGCGGCGCGGCCATATTTAAAGGGAGGCAGGCGCGGCTATCCAATGGGCGGCGAGCGTGCGGGGGCGGGGCGTGGCGGCGCGAGGCCCCGGATGTGGCTGCTGCGGCCCCTCCTCCCCCGCGCTCCCCTCAGAGCCCCCGGCCGCGCGCCGCCGCTTGCTTAGTGGTCCCCGCGCAGGCCCGTCGGGCGACGGTGAGGAGGCGCCGAGGCGGAGGAGCGGGCGGCGGCGGCGAGGCGACCGCGCGGAGGCGAGCGGGCCAGGCCCAGCCGGGCGGCCGCCGCCATGAGCGGCTCCTCGGGCACCCCGTACCTGGGCAGCAAGATCAGCCTCATCTCCAAGGCGCAGATCCGCTACGAGGGCATCCTCTACACCATCGACACGGACAACTCCACCGTGGCGCTCGCCAAAGGTAGCGGCCCCGCGGCCGCCCCAACCGCCCCGGCCCCCGGGCGCCAACAGCCGGTGGGCGCCGTCGCCCCCCCCCCCTCCGGGCGCCCCCCACCTCCTCGGACGCTTCCTCCCCCGCGAAGCCCCCCCTCCCCCGCCGGGCTCGGCCGGCACAATGGTCTCCCCCGGCCCCGGCGGCGGGTTATTGTGCGCGGCCGGCCCGCCCAGCCCGAGGGTGGGGAGGGGAGGTGGGGGCGGGTCCAGCTCCCACTGCGCCGCCCCCTCCTCCGCGCAGCCCACCTCTGCAGGTGGCGGGCCGGTGCTGCTGGGCTGGGCGGAGGGGGCGGCGGGCGCCGAGATCCCGGTCCCTACGGAGGAGGGGCGGGGCGAGGGGCCTGAGGCTCCCCGGGGCCTCCCCAGAACGCTACTCCTGTGAGCCCTTCTGGAACCTATTAAGCAGCTGGGGCCTTGAGCCTGAACAAACACCACGTCTTAATGGAGCCTCCTGCCGGGAGAGGAGCATCGGTCGGCTGCTAGGTGCCCCCACTTAAAGCGCTCTCCTGCCCTAATGCAGACGTTCGGTCTGTGGCTTTCCCCTTTTGTGGCCGACCCTTCCCTGGAGGCGCCGTGAGCACCCTGAAGCCCCCGCCAGACGTAGAGGCAGGAGGCTGGAATGTGGCTCTAGGGGAGTCCAGAATCTTTTCCAGGCTTGTAGAGGCCGGAGGAGGTGGCTCAAAGTTTCTTTGTTTTCATCCTCCGGGGGAAGATGGCGAGTGTCCTTCCCTTGCCTCTTGGAGAGAAGTGCCGGGTGCAGCCAGGGCTGCAGAAACCCTGGGTGTTTGATGGGTGTCGTTGGGCCTGTGAGGGTCAGGGCACGGCGTCCCTGTTTCCCACGTCAGAGGGAGCCTTGGGCCTTCAGGACGCAGTCATTCCAAACTCCGGGCAGACCTCCTAAAGTCAGGCGCCCGAGTTCTTCTAGGAGAGACCAATTGCGTGGCTCCAGGAGAGAATCCCGAGTTGCGAGGTTATGTGTTGACGTGTACCCTTGGCACTTGAGTGTATCTGGCGTGCCATCCCCGTTGGAGAAACTGAGGCCCAGAGCCTCTGGTCCTTAGCAGGAGTTGTGCTCAGATTAGATAGAGGCTGCTTCGAGCCCAGCTCTGCCCCCAGAGCCTGAACCCTGCTGGGAAGGGTGCATACCCCAAGAAGGCCTTCGGGCAGACCCAGGCCGGCGGTGGTGTGGGTCCAGGCTCTGAGCCCACTTCTCCCGTTGTTTCTGTGAGAGCCCCTCCCGGGGAGGGTGCGGGTAACAAGCCCACAGGCTTCTCGCCTAACAAAACAAACTCCCAGGGGTGACGTGCGGCGAGGTTTCAGGCAAAAAGCAGCTGGCGGGCTGTTTAATCTCGCAAGTCGGGTGTAGAGGGGTGTTCTGCAAAGTGGACTGTTTGCTCAGGGCGCTGGCCCTCCTGTGCTCACACTTGAGAACCGTCAACTTCGGGGGACTGTGGGCCTCAGAACTTGTTAACTTGTCTTTGGGCCCCGAACCTTCTGGAGCGTTGCCAGCCGGGGTCTTGTAGGCATTGTGCTCTGGAAACTGGGGGGCGGAGTAGCCGTTGGGAGGTAGACCGAGAGTGGTGTGCAGGGCAGGGCCGGGCACAGAGTGCCCGAGGGCTGCAGTGCAGGAGGATGGATTGAACGCCCTTGGCCGAGGACGACAACCTAACCCTTCTCTCTCTCAACTCCCAAGTGAGGTCTTTCGGTACCGAAGACCGTCCCACAGATAGGCCGGCCCCCCCGCGAGAGGAGATCTATGAGTACATCATTTTCCGGGGAAGTGATATCAAAGATATCACCGTGTGTGAGCCTCCGAAAGCCCAGCACACGCTCCCACAGGACCCTGCTATCGTCCAAGTAAGTGTGCTGCCCTCCTCCCGACGTGGGCACGCTTTCCGAGAGGTGCCGCTTTCCAAGTGGAACTTGGTGTCCTCTGTCTGGCGGGAGCGCTCAACTCGAGGAATAGCCTTTCAATGAAAAGTGGTTTAATTTCTGCGCAGGCTGTTGCTGCAGAAAGTCTTAACCTCAGCTTGCGGTGTCGTGTGTTGTAGAGTGAGACTCTCCGTGTGTGCGAGTGTGTGTGTGTGTGTGTGAGAGAGAGAGAGAGAGAGGGAAGGGGGTGGTGCTTCTAGTCTTCCGGGGAGGCTTGGGGAATCACGTTTGTCCTTACTGTTGGGTCGAGACAGCAGGACTTGCTCTCCTGACGTCGTCTGGATTTTAAACCCCAGTGTCGTGGGACATGGACCTTGCGGTTCTTAGGCCGTATACGTGCCTCCTGCGTTAGGGCAGAATTTGCCCAGGATTACCGGGGAGCCTAGCTTAATAGTTTCTTGACTTGCGCATCTGAATATTCATTGGTCGCTCCGAGGAGGCTGCTTCTGCGGGAGGCTCTGGGACTGAGGGCGCTCCCTGGAAGGTAGCATACTTGGGGAGGCTCTGGGGACATGTGGAGAAGCCCCGGGCCAGACCTATGAAAGGTCTGGAGGGAGACTTCTCAGAGACTTCAGAAGAGGCAAGTACCTGAGTCAGGCCTCGGGGCACAAAGAGGTCTTTGGGGAGCAACAGGCAGCAGCGTCCCTGAGGGTATGGGGACCGGAGAGGTGTCGCACGTGTGGGAACCGTGTGGCTGGGCTGCTGCGTGGTGGGGGCAGGGCCAAATCTCGGATGGCAAGTCTGCCCTCTGACAGAGGCTAAACTGGGGAACGACAGCCGGTGGGGAGCCATCTGAGGGGTTAACGGAGTTAGGGGAAATTCCGGTTAGAGGGACCCGGACGGGCGGACCTGGCTACGGGATGTGGGAAAGGCAGCTCTGAGCTCGCTTAGGTGGCTCTGGAGGCTTTGCCCCGCGACCCCGGGCCTCCAGGAACACAGGCAGACAAGTCTGACTGCTCTGCGCTGCTCTCATCTGTGTGTCTCGTTGGTCAGTCTTCCCTGGGCTCGGGCTCGGCCTCCTCCTTCCAGCCACACGTGCCTTACAGCCCCTTCAGAGGGATGCCGCCCTACAGCCAGCTGGCTGCCAGCTCTCTGCTTAGCCAGCAGTACGCCGCTTCCTTGGGTCTAGGTGAGTAACCTGTTTCTGTCTGCTAAACTCGCGCTGTGATCTCCAGGACGCGGGGCCGCAGACCCCGATCGTGGGGACATCCTGCTCCTGGCCTGTTCTGCTTGTTCCGCACGCTCAGCACGGCACTCAGTGCCACTTGAACCGGTTAGAACGCCGGCTGACTCTTCAGTTGAGAGTAAAAGAGTTCGTCTGACTTTGGGGACAGATGAGTCAAATCAAAATTCATTTGAAACGTCGGCCTGGGTCTGGGTGGAAGTCACGGCACGTTTGCTTCAATAAGAAACAACTGGTTTTGTGATTACGGATGGGCTCTAACTATTGACACCTTTGGAAGCCCGTAAACGCAAAAAGCTGAATCGATACCCATCCGTTAGGCATTTTGCTGTCCCTGCTTTGCTCAAAAGTTCCGTCCCCCGAGGTGGGTCGATCCTGGAATGAGGTTCTCTTCTGCACGTGTAGCGTGACAGTCTGCCTGGCCCCGGACGCAGCTTTGCGAGGCGTTCAAACCCTGGAGTCGGCAGGCTCCTACCCCAGCCCGGGGCTGTGGGCAGGCCCTGCAGACCTGCTCTTGGGCCGCTCCTGAGTCACGCTGTCCGGACTGCTGCTCTGCCTGGCTCACGGTGTTTCTAGAATAGGTTTGTGTGAGCCACGTGTCCCGTGAGAGGTTGCTTGGCTCTTCCGAGCTTGCTGGACACGGGACCGGGGTCTCGTTACTTACTTGCGTACTTTCTCTTTTGCTCTCCTCTGTCTTCCTTTAGAGAAGCTGGTGAGCCCTCCAGCCTCGGCCGCAGCTTCCAGCCCTAGCTCTTCTCCGTCTCCACAGCCCGCCTCAGAGCTTGACGTGTCCTCAGAGCCACATCAGCTCACCTCCAAGGGTAACCGCAGTCGGGGAGAGCTGCATGCTGTCTTGCCGTCCTGAGAGCAAGGGGGTAAACCAGTAGCCCAGAGCGACAGTGGCTGTAGTAGATGCTTTGCCAAGCCCGAGGGTCAATTCAGCTGCTTCCATGTGGTTCAATACGTAGTCGTGACTTACTAACGAGCTCGCACGGTTTTAAAGAAGGCGTTAGAAAGAACTGACCGGGAACTTGTTCACTCCCCCCTGGGTCCAGGGTCTGCTTGGACCTGGATCGAGACTACCAAATGTGGGAAGCTTTGCAAAGAAAGCCTTTCCCTGGGGCTCCAGCTGGCCTAGAATGTGTTCTAGATTGCTGGGTGACACTGCAGGGGAGCGTCCCTAAGAAACTCACATGTGTTCTGGGAGCCGCGTGGCATATTCGTCACCCTTCCGAGAGGCCTCGGGTGTCTTTCTAACGTGAAGCCCCGTTAGAATTGGGAGATTCGCTCGAGCAGGTGAACGGCGTGGGCCAAGTGACCAGCTTGTTAATGCCGGGGTGCACTGCCTGTCTCAGCTGGGCCGTGGCACCTGTTGGGGCTTCTTGGTCTTTCTTGATGTTCTTCTCGTTTCTCTGAGAGCTGAGGTTCACGTGCCTGACTGGGTAGAGCGCCTGCCCTGCCCTCCCCGCTGCGGAGGCTCGGTCCAGGGTCGCACCCAGAGCATCCGTGCCAGTCTGTTATTTTGCACGTGTTGCTTTCCGTTCCCACACGGATGCCAGTGTGTCCCTGACGTAGAAGCAGTGGTGTGTTTGCCCAATTAAAGTTTACGTTAGACCGTTTGTTCTTTGAATTGTTGGTGTAAAGCTGCTCTCAGGGGAGGGTAGTTTGTTGATGGTTTTGTTTTATCAAGAACGGGTGAGCCTGAGTCTCACCCCCATCGAGTTAAGAGTGTGGCAGGAGCAGCCGGGCTGCGTTCCCGGGAGGGCCCTGCTGGGCAAGGTGGCAGGCCGGGGAGGGGGCTCCGGCGTGGTCCCGTCACAGGACACCTGCGCGCGCCAGTATGCGAGGCCGTCCAGCTTGCCTTGGGAGCTCTTCTCTTGATCTGGTCGTGAGGAAGGTTTCACAGTAACTGCCTTAGTTTCTGTCTCACGTGAAGAACCAGAAAGCTGAAATAGCCAATTTTCACGCGTAATGGGCCGTCTCTCCTGATGGTGACCTCCGTGCTCAGGGCCCAGGTTTTGTGCCTCAGAGCTCTGTATGCCTCTGCCCAGCCCCACAGTGCCCCGTTTAGACGGTACGGGGGGGGGGGGACGGACCAGTGTGGGTGGCGTGCCCTCTCCCCCTTCCTGCCTCAGAGGACACCTCGGGAGCTGGGACCTCCGCCGAGGGCTGAGACTGCAGTGTTGTAGGGACAGACTCTGGTACGGCCCCACCACCAAGGGCAGCCTGGGAGCCTTCGTCTCTTCAAGATGCACTGCTTTTCTGTAGTCGGGTCTTATCACATCGTTCTTT
The DNA here is from genome assembly GCF_016509475.1 of Prionailurus bengalensis. NCBI lineage: Eukaryota > Metazoa > Chordata > Mammalia > Carnivora > Felidae > Prionailurus > Prionailurus bengalensis. The sequence continues at coordinate 1,871,299 of NC_057354.1, read as the reverse complement.
TGGTTTTGTTATGCCTCAAGCAGAAACGACCGCCTTCTAGAGCTTAACTTTAAAGAATGACCGTTTACTAGAAGATCCCAGACTGGGGTGGTTCTTGTCCAGCGTGGACCAGAACAAAACAAATTCCCAGACCGTGAATTTGCCAGCGTCTTGGAACCAAGGAGCCCCCTCGGGCTTAGAGCTTGTGTGGTTTTTGGAAAGCTGTTTTCTAAACCACCTGGGAAGTGTTCGTTTCTGGCAGGGTGTTTTTGTCTCCTCGGGGTTACCTAGGTTGGGGATCGGGGGCTCAGGGCTCCCTGGTGAGCTGGCCTTGTGGCCGCCGGGCTAGTCACGGGAGGGGATGGTCCGGGAGGCTCTGCCAGACTTGGGAGAGTCTCGAGGTGGTGCCTTCAACTGCCCGGCCTGCCACCCCGAGGGAGGGGCTGGAGGGCCGTGAGGTTTTCTCCTCTCTGGTCTTCAGCGCTCCTTCCCTTCCCATCTCAGGAGCTGGTTTTCCATCCGTCCCAGTCGGCAAGAGCCCCATGGTGGAGCAGGCCGTCCAGACTGGTTCTGTCGATAACCTGAATGCCAAAAAGCTGTTACCTGGCAAGGCCACCGTGGGGATGCAGCTGAACGGGCGCCCGGCCCAGCCGGGCGGCAAGACCACCAGCGGTACTTGTCCCTTCCCGTCCTGGTGTCCGCTTCACCGCCTCAGAGTGGCGCCCTGCTTCCTGGGGTTCTCTTTTCTGTCTTCTTTCTCTTTCATTCAAAAGCCCGCACCCCCTGCCCCCCATCGTAAACACCGCGTGTTCTCGCAGGGCCTGCCCTTGCTGCGTGGCCCCTGTGCTAGCGCCACCCCGCTTCCGTCGCTGGGCTCTGCTTCGGTGGGCGCTTGCCTTACTCTTTCCTTTTGCGCCTTAGATGTAGTTCAGCCGACAGCTGTGCAGAGTCAAGGGCAGGTGAACGACGAGAACAGAAGACCTCAGAGGAGGAGATCAGGTAACAGCTGTTGTTGCCACCTGAGTTCCGGGGAGCCGCGGGCCACCCGGCTGCGCTCCGCTTCTCTGCTCGCCCCTCTGCTTGGTCTCTGTGGGTGACGGCTTTGGGGTGCTGGGGCTCAGTGTCCGCTTCCGTGTGCCTTGTCCCCTCTCTGTCACCCATCTCACTGGAGTAATGTCAGCTCGGCGGCTCACCAGTCACGGCTTTCCTTCCTTCCCCCAGGGAACAGACGAACGAGGAATCGCTCCAGAGGGCAAAACCGCCCGACTAACGTCAAAGAGAACACGATCAAGTTTGAGGGCGACTTTGATTTTGAGAGTGCAAACGCCCAGTTCAACAGAGAGGAGCTGGACAAAGAGTTTAAGAAGAAACTGAATTTTAAAGGTGTTTGGCGTTATGCAGAGGGTGCCTTCCCCACCAAGGAGTGTCTGTAGCTGCAGGTGCAAGACAGATGGGTGGGGGCGGGGCAGGCGTGGAAGCGGCGCCATCTAAGGAATTCCTGAGTGAGGACGAGGCTTGGGGTAATGTGCAAACTGCTCGTGGGTGAGGAGCAAGCTACACGGCTGGGGGTGGGGTGGGCCCCTTCTGACACAGATAATGAGCCATCCCCCCCCCCCCCCCCCGCCATGTGCTTGGCCTGAGGACAGCTGACCAGGGGCCCGCCCTGGCCGAGGGAGGCATCACCTTGTACTCTGCTTCTCTCTGCAGATGACAAAGCTGAGAAGGGGGATGAGAAGGACCCAGCGGTGGTGACCCAGAGTGACGAGGCTCCTGCTGAGGAAGACCACCTGGGGCCCAACTGCTACTATGACAAGTCCAAGTCCTTCTTCGACAACATCTCTTCTGAGCTCAAGACCAGGTCAGGGGCCCTGGTGAGGGGGCCGGGCTCGGGGCTGGCGAGGCCTGGATGAGCTGGCAGGAAGACACTCATTCTGCCTCAAAACTCCGGAGCCTGGGCCATGCTCTCTTGAAGACCAGACTCCCGTCTAAGTTCAGGACAAACCTAAGATCCTCCTCCTGTTTCTGCTGTGTGAGTACACCGGTCCCGGTGGCGCCAGCAGGTGGCAGCGCGGAACCCCTGACAGTCACAGGCACCTGAGGGTCGGGCCGAGGTCCGGCCTCCGCTTCCATCTTGGCTCTGCTGCTCTTCTGTCCGCTGAGGCTGAGTTCGGCACCATGCTCCCCAGCTGAGTGATGGGCCGTTCGGTCACACGCCGCCTTGTCCTGGCAGCCGACCCGGTGGCCTGAGGCCCTTGCTGCCTGCAGCAGCTGGCCTGCGTGTTCGGCTCCCGACTGCTTGAGACCGGGGACCTGGGCGTGCAGTTAGAGCCCCTGGAGGCTGGTGCTCAGAGGTTACCCTGCGAGCAAGCTAGACGGTATAGAAAGGGCAGGCACAGAAACCCGTGTGCACTCAGTCCGCAAACGGAGTGCCAGACACGCTGCTGGGCCTCGAGGGCACAGCACACGCTGGGGCCCTGCTGTCCTATGTTTCAATCCCGGCAGGGAAAGTAGAGAGTATGTGTGCAAATAGGATAGAAACGCGTCCGGGCAGGGGCAGGAGGAGGCTGGGCAGGGCAGGGCCTGGCGGGGGGGGGGGGGGGGTGGAGATAAAGGTAAACCGAGTACGGAGGTGTCACACCGTGTGGTGCTGGGAGCGCTCGTGGGTGGACGGAGGAAGCTTCCACACACGGGCCCGCCTGCCAGGCGTCTGCCGCACGCCGGAGCAGAGTCCCAAGCGAGGTGGTCAGGGATGAAGGGGGCGCGTGCGAGCAGGGCGAGTAGGTCACGGTGACGACCAGCTTGGGTGCCGGGAGCTGTGGGCGGCTGTCCAGGTTGGAGCTGGGGGCAGTGCCGGTTGACCTCTCCCCCGTCTCCGCTGAGGATGCCGAAGGCGGGCAGAGGGGCCGGTGGCCCACCCGGAGGCCTGTGCGGTAGTCCTGGGGCCTCGGAATCGGGTGGTGGCAGCGGCGGAGGAGAGCTCGGCTCCTGACTCCGCTTTGCAGGGGGAGCGGACCGGGTTTGCTGACAGGTTGTGAGGGGAACCACGACGACCGTCGGGGTCGTCGGGCTGGGCGGGTGGAGGGTACAGCTGCTGGCTCTCTAAGCGAGGCCAGGGGGGGCCGTGGAGCGGGAGCTCTGTGCCTGTAAGCGGACATGGGGCCCTCGCCTGGGACACAGAGGTGGGTGCTGGCCGCATCCTCAGTACGAAGGGCGCTGGGTGGTGCGTGGTGTCATTGCCGTGGCCCCACCGTCCCCAGGGCGTAAGCCTCATATTCTTGGAGATCCCGCTCCATCTAGCCCAGCCCTCTCCTCACATACTAGAAACTTCTCTGTGGAGGCGTCTGTGGTACGCTCCAGGTCTCGGAACCTGCCTGGGCACTGCCTAGTGTCACGCACTCACCTGTCGATAAAGGCAGGAGAGTTCATGCTGGGCAGCCCCGCCCGGTGAGCAGCAGACCCCTTTGGCAGTGTGGCCGGGAGCACCCGCAGGGTGGGCTCTCTGGCTGCGGGGTCCTGACTGGGTCACCCCCTCCGATGGCTCCACCTGCCGGTCCTTCCCCCACACCCCCTCCCTGTGCTGGCTCAGGAAGCTGTGACCAGATGCCGGCTGCAGTCGGTCTCACGCACCTGTCTGTGGTCCAGTTCTAGGCGGACTACGTGGGCCGAAGAGCGGAAGCTCAACACGGAGACTTTCGGGGTATCAGGAAGGTTTCTTCGTGGCCGTAGCTTCAGGGGTGGATTTCGAGGGGGCAGGGGCAACGGTACAACCCGCCGCAACCCAACTTCCCACAGAGCTGGGACCGGCAGGGTGTGAGGATGGGGCCGCAGGTGAGTGACGGAAGGGGGCTTCTGGACCCGGTGGTGGGAGGGTGTTGGGGGGGCACTGCCTGTGGGCACCCTCCTCGGGAAGAGCTTAGGAGCCCTGGAGCCGGCGGCCCTGGCTTCCAGCAAGAGGAGGAGCCTGCGGGAATTGGGGCCGAGATGAGGGCCCTGGCCCTCTGAATCACTCCTAGGGGCTCCTAGGGACGGCAGGCCCCCGAAGTGCGGGTCCGGGGGTGGGGGCTGGGCGCGTGCTACTGCAGTGTGGTCGGCAAGGACTGCCGTCACCAGCTGGCCTCCCTGCCCCGCAGGGACCCCCAGGTGCGCATGAACAAGGTCCCATCCACCCGTGTGCCCCGTGGGTCTGGGCGGGCAGTGGGCTGCAGGTGTGCCCAGTGTGTACAAAGGTGATTTTCATGGTTGATGGGGACTGGAGAGTCTGGGGAGCCCTGGCCTGGCTGGGGTGGGAGGGAGGCTGAGCGCCCTCGTTCTCCCCAGGACCCTGTGTGCCTGGCTCCTGCCGGGGGGGGGACGGGGGCTGCCGAGTGGGACGTGCTGAGCGTGCTCACGTAGTGTCCTGTCCCTTTCTCGCAGGTGCCTGCGGAAGCAGCACAGAAACGAAGCTGTGTCTGAGGTTATCGGAAAACGCTGCACTTACTTGGGAGACGTGGGTCACTTTGTTTACTGAGTTTGGAAAATTCCCGTACTACTACTTATGTTTTGGACTTAATTGGACTTGGACGTGGTCTGAGTTAGAACCACTTGTTTGGGGGAAGTATTCGTGGGTAACCTCTTTGAGGTATCTTGGCCTGTCTTTCCTCTTTAGTTGCACACAGCCTAATTCTAAGGTTTTGGTATTTTGGAAAAAGGTTTCTAGAGCAAAAGCTTGATCCTCACTTTGTGACTTTTTTTGTGTGACAGCTTTGACTTTTTTAAAGTGGAGCCAAATCTCATTCGGCAAACGTGGCAGCCAGTTGCATCTTTATAACCCAACTGGCCTCTGGTGCTGCTGGCCTGGCACCCCCCAGTGCCGTAGGTTGGGGTCTCAGGAGTCAGGCAGGGCCAGCCTGGGGACGTGCGGGGGTGGGTGGGCCTGGGCAGGGAGAGTGGGGGTGTCCCACGGATCATGTTGTAGAAGCAAACCAGACAACCCTTACATCCAGAGCCGTGATGTCAAGGTTGAGGGCTGGTGGGTGGTGGGGGCTAAGTCCTGGAGGCTTAGGAAGGGGTCCTGAACGTGAGCTAGGAACTGTTGCTCAGAGCCTGGCTTCCATAGGAATCAGGGTTGGGGACCAAAGCCCTGTGGTGTCCCCACCCTTCCTGCCCCGTCCCTGCCATCCCCTGACCCAGGCCAGTCACTGTTGGACTCTGGCCACCGTTCAGTGTCTCATCCACTTGGAAACGAGCCAGTCTTTTTTGCAAGGTCGGTTGACCGAGAACATATTTCTTCTTGATTGTAAATAGTTCTGTGTTTTTGTTTTACAGGTGGGTGGAGGGAGGGTGGGGAATATAAATTTGTTGCATGAGTAAATGGGTCAGACCTTTAGTATAAGCATGCGCCCTTCTGACGGACAGGGCATTGTGTTGAACATAAGCACCTTGGTAACTAAACCCCTTTAAATAGCTATAAAGGTTTTAGTTCTGTATTGATTCAGTTACTGTAAAAGCTTGGGTTTATTTTTGTAGGACTTAATGGCTAAGAATTAGAACCTAGCAATGGGTTGCTCTGTTGGAGTAATGTAAATTGTAATTATAAATAAACGTGCAAACCTTTAAAACTTTCTTCTCTGCTCTGAGAGTAAAATCGTTCTGTTGGTTGTGCTGCTGGAGTCCTATCCTGTCTGCCGTGCCCGTCCCGAGGCAGGAGCTGTTCAGGCCTCGTGCTAATAGACTCCTTGGTGACATCTGCTCTCAAGTGACATTGACCCGGTTGGTCTGGGTAAAGGGCATGAGCCAGCCCGAGTGTGCAGCGGGCCAGCTTCCCAGAACAAGGGGCTCTGCTCTCCAGACGTGGGACAAGAGCTGGTTCTAAAAGCTCTGTCCACAGTAAACCTGCTTGGGAGATGCCTGCCCCCCACCCCAGGCTGCTTGGAGCTCCTGTGTCCTCTGTGCCCTGTGGCCTGTTCCAGGGCTGGACCCCGCACCATCCAGAACAGCAGACGTGGCTGTTTGGACCGAAAGCGCCCCGCATCACTGAAATGGGTTTCTGGGGGTCTTTGAAAGGCCCGCCCCATCCACTGTGTCACCGCTCCCTCGGTGCCTGCCTGTGGTTCCGCTGGGCCCAGAGCAGGCCCAAGCAGCAGGGGGCTGGCCTGCAACGGCACGGCACCGTGGTCAGTTTCACAATTTCAACAAGTTCTCAGCAACCTTCCTTTTTGGGGGAAACAACTAACATCCTTGGCCAATAAAAAGTTAAAATCTTCCATAGTCAGATGCAGGTAGCCAAAACACGAATCCTCCACGAAGTAGGTGACTCAGCGGTCGCACTAGGCAGGTATTTCCTTTAGGCGATCTAAATATAGTCCCGTCACAGTTTACCACAATGACTAACTTCACTACTGACGCTCTATGCTGACGTTTTGACAATTCTACATTTTACACTGAGCTCAAAACGTATCTGGGCGTTTATACTCCTTTCTAGATCGAATGTATACGTGCCATTCAGTGAGAACCCAGTGAGGGAAGCTGCAGACGGAGGTGGGAGCAGCGCCCTGGAATCCCAAGGGCACAGCTGGCAGGGCAGCCGGCCCAGGGACTCAAAGAGCCCTTTGTGCCATCGCCCGGTGGGGCAGGGGTGCCCGACGGTGGTCCTGTCACTGGGACTGGTGGCAGAAGCTTCCTGTGAAGCTGCAGGGGTGAGGGCGAGGCTGCTGCTGGGTGGAACCTGGAAGGGCCATCTCTGGCGGGAGAGCAAGCACAGGGGACAATCAGCACCAGGAACTCAAGGGAGAGCACACAAGTGCGAAGACTTGATCTAGGGAAACCAGAAACGACTCTTTCTGAACACGGCTGCCGCTCTGTGGGATTCTGAGTGAAAACCAACTGGGCGCCACGTGTTCCCTGACGTGTGTCTGTCAGGAAGGAACAAGGTCTGTCTGCTAGCCCCTCTGGGAAGAGAAACTCGGGAGTCTCGGCGTCTGTCTCTAATGCCGCGCGCCTGTCTACAGCAGCCGTCACGTTTGGCGTGCGCTCCTAGCACTGCTGGACTCCCAAACCAAAAAGCTGGACGCCCCTGGCCCGCCACCAGTAGCTTGGCGACTTCGAGACTGGCGACAAGAGCACAGAGGAGCGCGCACACTAAGGAGAGCGCTCAGACGCAGCGAGGGGAAGACCCCCTTTCTACAGAGCTGTCCTGATTGCACCCAAGAGACACACGCTCTGAAGAAAAGGTTAACAAATAGGAAGTTTATTGCAGGACCCTTGGACAGTAGATGAGTGGAGGGAAATGCCTATGTATCGCTTTGAAAATCCATGATTTGAATTTAAAAATCAATTCAAGATTTCATCATCATGATGCTTTCTTCTGTTTCTTCTTTTCGTTTTCCTCCTTCTCT